>NC_073409.1:3912500-4264500 GCF_028641065.1 Leucoraja erinaceus
GATGCTGCCTGTCCCGCAATAGACTGTAAAACCTGGAGTAACTCAGCCGGTCAGACAGCATCTTTGGAGATAAGGAATGGGTGACACTTCGGGTCGAGGCTCTTCCCCCTCGTCTATCTATTCACCTATTCCTTTTCCTTTTCTCCAGAGATGCTGCCTGTCCCGCTGAGTTACTCCAGCATTTTGCGTCTACCTTTGGTTTAAACCAGCATCTGCAGTTCCTTCGTGTACATTAGTAGCCTTTATGTGCAGCCTCTAGAAAGGCCAGAGAAATGTCAGTTTACTACAACAACAAAAAAGGACTAACCGAAATCCTGCACTCATTTACTTTACAAGGTGCTATGCATTATTTATGTGGCATATGGATTGTCGAAAAAGTAGTAATTAAATATCCAGGAATGGCATTATCCCGTGCAGGAGATTGCCAATATTCAGCGTATCACAGCCCGAAAAAGAATACAAATTGGAGATTTAGGTGTCAGGTAGGCAGAAAATATGGTCATTAACATACAGTAATTCTTGCTATCTTTCTTTCCTACAAATTTATTGGAATGCCAACGTAATTACACAAAGTTACGCGGCAGTATTTTTTTCCGATATTTTGCTAACACCCACGGGATGAAGGATGCCAGCTTGACAATATGCAATATTACTGATGACAACATGTAATATTTGTGTCCAACAAACCAGGCGTAGCAGTAGGCCTCACCATTGCCATTCACTGCTGCCAGATGTGGATGTTTTCAAGGATGCTGCCACCTCGCCAACTGTGCCCATTTAATGATCCTACCTTTGTTAATGATCGCGCTTGTTCCGACTGAGTCAGGCCATGACTAACCACGGTTTAATTTGGATTGCGGCAGCTGTGTCACCTACAGCAACTGTACAACCGTGCCAGTTTCTATAATTATGGCAAGTTATTTGAAGAGCTATTGTACAAAGGATGCCAATTGTTACAATTACGCCAAGCTAACGCAGAATGACAAATGACACTCATCCTGGAACTGCTTCAAAATCCAATTCCATTCATTCATGTACATCATTCATATATACACACTCATATATATACATATATATACATATATATATATATATATATATATACACACATATATATACACACACACATATATATATGCACACACATGTACACACACCCATATATATATATATATGTATATATATATATACATTCATATACATCATTCATATATACACACTCATATATATATATACATGCACATACATTCATATATACACACTCATATATGTATATACATGCACATACATTCATATATACACACTCATATATATATATATATATATATATACACATACATTCATATACATCATTCATATATACACACTCATATATGTATATACATGCACATACATTCATATATACACACTCATATATATACATGCACATACATTCATATATACACACTCATATATATGTATGCACATATATTTATATATATCATTCATATATACACTCATATATATATACATGCACATACATCATTCATATATACACACTCATATATATATATACACATATATATTCATATACATCATTCATATATATACACACACATATATATACGCACATACATTCATATACATCATTCATATACACACACACACACACATACACATAGATGCATATACAATCCATTCATCCATATACATTAATTCACATGTATGATTTGTTTATTTTTTTCACTTCTTAGGCCCCCCTCGGTCATGGCTGACCATGGGTGTCTCCAGGGTTGGAGGAAGCCAATGCGTGACTTTGTTTAACGTGGGGAGACTGGTGCACTGACAGCCACCACACAGTCCTTGACAGATCTGGGTCAGGATGCAGTGGCATGGAGTCCAAGACGACCGGAGACCCTTTTCTGCTGCAGCCTTCATCCTCCTTCCCAGCCGTTGTGAAGCTCCACGAAAGTCAGCCATCGTCCTCTGCCTGTTCCACCGTTGAGGTCTTGGTTGGATTGCTCTTTGTCAGAGTCCTCCCCCTCGACCTTACCGCCATGGGTGGCCCTACCAAGAGCACAGCTCCAGACGGCATCGCTCTCAGGATCTCAGGGCCACACAAGCTTCTCCACCACGACAAGGTGACAATCCACGGAGAAGCTTTTACACTAATTCATTCATATACATTCACACACACATATATATACACATCCATTAATCCATATGCACCATCCATTGCTGGGAGCTCACGCCGGCTGGAAGAGGAGAGTGTGTGTAAATATACATATACACACATTTATACATTCATTCATATTTCTGGGCAGGGTAGGTAGACATAATTAATTGTACCAGTTGTCCGTTGTTTGTCATCTTCAGCACAGAACCGGGGGAAATGGGGCAACAATGGAAGTCAGAGGTACTGCATGTCAGGTGAAAGAATGTTGTGTTTTTGCTCAAGTCTCCAGCATCTTGTGTGTCCACAGATGAAAGGAAGCCGAACAAGGTCTGGCCCCAATCAGGAAGATGCAATAGATGAATTAAGATGTTTCATATACAAATGAACTGCAAAGCCCATAAAGAAAAGAGGAATAACAAAGTGATATTGGTGTTGCTGAAGTATGTGTGACACCGCTCACTATAAATATAGAACTATAGAAACATGGAACATAGGGCCCATTCGGCCCTTCGAGCCAGCACCGCCATTCAATATTATCATGGCTGATCATCCACAAATCAGTACCCCGTTCTTGCTTTCTCCCCATATCCCTCTCCCGTGACAACATCCAGTGATTTGGCTTCCACTGCATTCTGTGGCAGAATTGCACAGATTCACAACTCTCTGGGTGAAAAAGTCACAAGGACAAAAGTCCAAACCCCGTACAGACGGCACCTATAGTGAGGATCGAATCTAGGTTCTAATTCTGTTTTCGAATGCTTCACCAAAATGGCGCCTCTAGAAACCCGTTTCGGATGTGCATGCACACAACTCCGATTCCATTTGAGAGCTGTAAGAAAGCTCGTGGTGTCCGAAAACGGGTGCTGCCAAATCCAATTTCACACCAGCTGATTTTTTGGCCCGTGGGACCAGACCCATTTATTGTTAATTTGGAGCATCTGTTTAAACCCTAGCCCTTGTACAAGGCACTCTCCTCTTCCAGCCGGGGTGAGCTCCCAGCAATCGACTTAATCCATACTAGGAGTTCACCTTGAATGCTGAACACACGTACCTAAGGAGATCTATCGAGGCTGTGTGCTTCCAGGTTACATACAGCCAAAGCCTGAAGCCTACCATTTTCAACACTTCAGCACTGGGACCGCAAAAAAAAATTATCTTATAATTAGCAAATTAACTAATAGGACTGCAGGACATAAATGCAAATTAATGGAAAGTAAATTTGGAACAGCAATTAGGAAGTAATTCTTTATTTAGAGCATGATAAACATTTGGAATATTTTCAGGTGAAGTAATGGAAGCAAACAGGTTGTAGTAATGCCGGTCGCTTTCATCAAATGCATCATTTCCTTCATTTGGCCTCTATTTATTGAAATCTATTTACTTGGTTATTTTGTTAAAAGCACAGGAACATAAGGGTCGGCACAGTGGCTGCCTTACCATACCCGAGACCACGTGTTTGATGCTGACCTCGGATGCCCTCTCTACGGAGTTTGCACGTTCTCCCTGTGACTGTGTGGGTTTCCTCTGGGTGCTCCGGTTTCATCGCACATCGCACACAAAGACGTGCGGGTTTGTAGGTTAATTGCCCCTCTGCAAATTGCCGCTTAGTGCGTAGGGAGTGGATGTGAAAGTGGGATAAGACGGACCTCGTTAGTGTGAGCCATGGTTGGAGTGGACTCAGCGGCCTGTTGCCACGCTGTGTCACTTAATCAATTCAAATCAATTACCAATAGGAGCAAGAGCAATGATTTGGCCCGGGTCTGCTCTGCATTCATCAAGAAGGTGCCTGATCTTCTACCTCAGCACAATTTCCTGCACTGTCCCTATAGATAGACCTTGTTGGCCCCATAACCTCCACAACTCTATTGATCTCTGTTTTGAAGAGATCCCAAAAGTCCCAATCACTTCATATTTTAATTTTGTAGAGGTGGAAGCATAATTAATGTCTCCCTGCTTTTTTGGTGAGAGGATCAACAGACTCACAGGGAATAAACAGCGGAGCAATTCACATTGCAATCCATATGCTCCTCTATCTCCTCAGTCCATCCCACGATTAGAGGTTCCTTCACTGAAGATGTTGACGTAAGAAGGAAGGTCCAGGTGAGTCGTGGACAGCATGCCTGGCTCGCCCGTCACGGATAGACACAAAATGCTGGAGCAATTCAGCGGGACAGGCAGCATCTCTGGAGAGAAGGAATGGAGAATTGTCTCGACCTGAAACGTCACCCATTCCTTCTCTCCAGAGATGCTCCCTATCCTGCTGAGTTACTCCAGCATTTTGTGTCTGTCTAAGACAAAGATAAGACTCTGTACTGTTAAAAACATTGACACTTGAAGGACACAAGTTGGCGCCACAAATTAAGCGACCCTTTGTTTAGTTTAGTGTAGAGATACAATGCAGAAACAGGCCCTTCGGCCCACCGAATCCGCACCGACCAGCGATCCCAGCAAACTAACATGAACCTACACACACAAGGGATGATTTATATTTATACCAAGTAGCCAATTAACCTACAAACCTGTACGTCTTTGGAATGTGGGAGAAAACATCGGACTAAAGAAAATTCTCCTCATCTCTTTCCCGAAAAAAATGTCCTTTAATTCTGAGGCTATGACTTCTGGTCCTAGACTCCAACTAGTCAAAACATCCTCTCCGCATCTACTCTACCCAAGCCTTTCACTATCCTGTATGTTTCAATGAGGTCCTCCCCTCGTTCTTCTAAACTACAGTGAGCACATGCCCAGTGCCGACAAACGCTCATCATAGGTTAACCTACTCATTCCTGGGATCATTCTTGTAAACCTCCTCTGGACCCTCTCCAGGGCCAGCACATCTTTCCTCAGATATTGTGCCCAAAATTGCTCACAAGCCAATGCACATACCACAGGAAAATCTGCACTATTTATTACATGCAAGTTCATGATGTGCATTTACGATCTCACATACTATTAACATATAAACCTGAAAAAGATACAAATATATTAAAAAATGAACAGGTTTAATTTATCGTGCTTGCCATCTGGTTAACACCTATTCATAAAAGCCTGAGCATTGTTTAAATACAATTGTTAATCCATTTAAAACACATTATAGATTGGATTAAAACTGCAACAACCAGGAATTTATGCAAATATATTAAACAGCACTCTGAAAATAGTGCGTGGATAACGACTAGCCTATATGTACGAGTTATTTAATGCCTTTTTAATTATACTGGTTGTATACAGCCACTAAACAAATTATACATAGAAAGTCGATAGTGTCATAAAATCACAGAGTGATATTGCGTGGAAACAAGCCCTTCGGCCCAACTTGCCCACACTGGCCAACATATCCCAGCAACACTAGCCCCCATTGCCCGCATTTGATCCATATCCCTCCAAACTTGGGCCAACATGTACCTGTTAACTGCCCCCATGGGATAGTCCCGCATTACTGGCATCTTGCTCCCTCCAAACTTGTGTGAAAAAGGTTCCATGTAAATAAGGGGAGGGGGTCCTAACTGTTTCTTTTTTTTTTTTTTTTTTTTTTTTTTTTTTTTTTTTAAATTGTTGGGATTTTTGTATGTAAGCCTCAATGTTCTGTATGATGGCTTGCTTGCTCCATACACCACCACCCTTTGTATGAAAAAGTAACCTCTCAGTTCCTATTAAATCTTTCCCCCTTCACCTTAAACCCATATCCTCTGGTCCTTGATTCCCCTACTCTGGGCAAGAGATTCTGTGCATCTACCCGATCTATTTGTCTCATGATGTTATCATGATCTTAAATGAAAAACATACTTTTGCGTAAGATTAACGTTTGTAGCGGATGAGAGCTGTGAATCACAGATTGAAGTAGGATACACTTAATGGATGATAACATACCATCAGCCAGGTAATCAACTTTCTGTTTTATGAGTGAGTTATCTAAGTCTTTCTTGTGAGTGAACTAAGAGACAGATTGCACTGTTTGACTGTGTATTGATCTTTTTATAGTGCATGTGTGACTCCTTGCTATAAACTATGAGCACGTGTTTAACATTCACATTCTATCTCGGCGATGTTGGGAGCCTGGTTTAGTTTAGTTTAGAGATATAGCGCGGAAACAGGCCTTCTCCCCATAACCCCTGACACCCGTACTAATCAAGAATTTGTCTATCTCTGCCTTAAAATTATCTATTGACTTGTCCTCCACAGCCTTCTGTGGAAAATAATTCCAC
The DNA here is from genome assembly GCF_028641065.1 of Leucoraja erinaceus. Classification (NCBI taxonomy): domain Eukaryota; kingdom Metazoa; phylum Chordata; class Chondrichthyes; order Rajiformes; family Rajidae; genus Leucoraja; species Leucoraja erinaceus. The sequence continues at coordinate 3,918,858 of NC_073409.1, forward strand.
AGATTCACCGCCCTGTGACAGAAGAAACTCCACCTCATCTCCTTCCTGAAGGTACATCCTTAAATTCTGAGGCGATGGCCTCTGGTTCTAGACTCTCCCACGAGTGGAAACATCCTTTCCACATCCACTCTATCCAGGCCTTTAACTATTCGATAAGTTTCAATGAGGTCCCCCCTCCCCTTATCTAATTGTCTAATCCTTTGGTACCCATTTCAGACTTTCTTTATGTAATACACCATGTGAGCAATGTCTGCTGCACTGATAGTTTAAATTTGAGCTTTCTCACTTTTGCCACCGTCTTGAAAACCTCCTCAACAATAATTACATTTAAATAATGGATGGTTAATAAGTTGGCATGGTGTTAAATTCCAATTCCAACACCAGGTTACTACAATCAATTGAAATCAGCCGGATAGTTTTATCTTTATGGGGCAATAATAGTAATCTTTCTTGGTTTGAGTCCACACCAACTTGCCAATTTTAAGACGTAGTTATTTTCTTATAAACCTAAATTAGTCCCCAGTCAAAATATCACAAACATAATTTTTGCAAAGTTAACTGAGGTGATTCTGGGAAACTGAAGGAAATAGCCCAGTATTCCGGCTATTGTATCTGAATAATTTATACAAATAGGACACTGTTGAATTAAAAATTGTATATTCAACAGTCCTATGTCTCCTTGTAAGTAGTATAACCTTTAGATGCACGGCTACAATAGTTAACGCACTCATTCGTTGAACGTTTCAGCACCACACTAAACGTCGCTTACTATCAATCCTCATTTTACCTTGCCAGTTGCTGAACACCAAGGCCTATTCCACTGTGAGGCCATCTCACGCACAGATTCTGCTTTTAATTGCTGTTTCTATTAGTTTACTTTAGTTTAGTTTAGTTTAGTTTAGAGATACAGCATGGAAACAGGCCCTTCGGCCCACTGACTCCATGCCAACCAGCGAGCAGCCATGCACGCCAGTTCGATGCCATCAGAGTCTGTACAGAGTATGTACGTTCTCCCTGTGACTGCATGGGTTTTCTCTGGGTGAACTCCACAGAGCACAGGGCACAGGGGTGCAGCAGAAGAGTTGCTGCCTCGCAGCGCCACTGACCCCGGTTCAATCCTGACCTCGGGTGCTGTCTGTGTGGAGTTTGTACGTTCTCCCTGTTATTCCATGGGTTTTCTTCGGGTGCTCCAATTTCCTCCCACACTCCAAAGACGTGCAGGTTTGTAGGTTAATTGGCTTCTGCGAATGGTCGCTTGTGTGTAGGATAGAACTAGTGTACAGGCGATCGTTGGTCATCGTGAACTTGATGGGCCGAATGGCCTGTTTCCATGCTGTATCTCTAAATTAAACTATACCAGAAATCCCACTTTCGTATCCACTCCCTACACATTAGGGCCAATTGTACAGCGGCCAATAAATCTACAAGCCCACATGCCAAATTCCCTGTAAGAAATTGCAACTTCAAGACAACATGGCAGAGAATTGAACAAGACAGTTCCTTATTTAAAGTTATTTTGAATAAGTCATACACAGGTTGCGGGTATTGTTGGAACAGCCAGAATCTAAAGCTGATTGTAAGTACCCACTTTTATAGCTTAGTTTAGAGATCCAGCACGGAATCAGGCCCTTCGGCCCACTGAGTCCGCGCCGACCAGCGATCCCCGCACATTAACACTATCCTGCAAACACTAGGGGCAATTTACAATTTCACCAAGCCAAGTAATCTGCAAACCTGTACGTCTTTGGAATGTGTGAGGAAACCGGAGCATCTGGAGAAAACCCACACAGGTAGCAGGGAGAAGGGTGGGCTGAAGGGCCTGTTCGCACGATGTATCTCTAAACTAACCTAAACTAGAATAAAGGACAGGATTTATTTTGAAATTTAAACTTCATGAATCCACCCAGACTGAACAGATCTTCGAGAGATCATGGGTTTGACAGGTTTGGAACAATATGGGGCAAACACAGGTAGGTGGGACTAGTGTAGCTGGGACATGTTGGCCAGCTTGGGCAAGTCGGGCCTGTTTCCCCACTGTATCACTCTATGACTCTCTATGACTCTAAATCACAGGGCAATATCTCCACACATCAAACATGTCCTGTAACGTGTACAACACATAATGCTGGAGGAACTCAGCGGGTCAGGCATCATCTGTGAAGAGAATGGACAGATGACCATTCGGGGTGGGGACCCTTCCTCAGACTGCCTAAACCCCTGAGTTCCTCCAGCACTCTGTGCTTTGCTCAAGATCGCAGCATCTGCAGTTTGTTGTATCTCCTGTAAAGTGTCCCATCGTTTTTCAATTAGAGGCAATGTTTTTTAGTGGCATGGGAAACAAATATGACTTTGTAGTGCATTGATCAATTGACAAAGTGTTGACAATATTAGTGGTGTTGTCATCATAAAGGTAAAGGCTGTAATCAGTCATTAACAGCAAGGAGAAAAAAGATACTCATCGGGAATAAAAGAAAGGGAAAATCAATATTGTGGTAAACGGTTCAGCAGTAACCTTATTCCATTTTCCACTTTTATCTTCTTTACCTCCTTGTTATTTGATTCAGTCGTTCATGTATTTTGCCAAATGCAAATTGGAGAAACAACGCCTCATATTTTGCTGGGGCAACTTACAACCCAGCGGTATAAGTATTGATTTCTCTAACTTCAAGTAACCCTTGCATCCCTGCTCTCTCTCCATCCCTCCCCAACCCAACTCATTGGCTTCACCTAGCCCACAGCCAACAATGGCCTGATTCTTGTATCATCGTTACTCTTTCGCATATCTTTCATTCATTTGTTCTATATCTCTCTGTCTCACCATCGATATCTCTCGTTTCCCTTTCCCCTGACTCTCAGTCTGAAGAAGGGTGTCGACCCGAAACGTCATCTATTCCTTCTCTCCAGAGATGCTGCCTGATCCGCTGAGTTACTCCAGCATTTTGCATCTATCTTTGTGGAATTTCTTTGCCGCTTAGTTTAGGTTTAGTTCACAATTGACAAGGTGGACGGACATTTCCTTCAAGCTTTGAGAAATTAAAACAGCCTTGTCTTTCTCAGAAGCATCGTTGGTCTAGGTCCTAGGAGATAACCTGATCACCTCTATCCTTCTCAAATGCACGTCACAGTTTTGCAAATGTATCTAAAGCAGTTCTGGATTTGGCAGCTCCAGAATAGCTTAGAAACAAGCTAAATACCAAACATTGCCATCTTCATATATAAAATCCACCGTAAACCTAAAATACACAGCGCTTTTCCCCAAAAGACTCTTCTAACCCTTGTGCAATAAATTGTCTGTGCAATTTATGAAAAATTAAATTGATTTGTGAAAAATACCACAATGTAGGAATCATCCTGCAATAACATTTTGATTAAACTGTTGGTCTGTATTTGCATGTCTTTTTTCTTTTAAGGAATATATACAATGGTAATCTCGAGAATTTGTTTAACATGTTAGAACTGAAAACGGAACAATATTTTAAAAGTCATTTTAATCCTTGATAACAAATGCTTGTCAAGTAATCTCAGCCATTATAGATTGTTACCAATAATAGTTTTGATAGTAATACATCAGAGCACCAGCTTATTATACAAAGAAGATTAAAAGGGGGAAAAAAAGTTTTGGAGCATTTTTCTCTGAATGTATCAAACTCACTGTTTGTGCAGATCTGTGTAATGTTTTAACCTTTTGGCATTGTTGAGAGCATAATATTATCAACAGTATCTTGTTGCTGTAACCTTTCATTGTGCAGTCATTTTGAATCCATTTAAATAAAATTGTAAAACAAGTCTTCAGAATTATGTCTAAAATAATATGTCATCTGTGTGTATTGCTAAATGCTTGAGAATTGGTTTCTGTTTGAAATAGTTTTCACCCCTACCTTGTTAGGCATCATGAAGTGGAGTAAATATACCTATTTCAAATATTATATCATAAAATGGAAGCAACATTATCCTGCTGAGGAGAGATAAGTCCGGTGATTTTTATACAGATAACATTCAATAAGATTGATGCATCTACACTGTGGTTTAACAGCATGGTTTTGCTAGCTAACCATCAAAATGTGTAACTGAGATGTATAAATGATAGCTACAGTTCAATAAAATTAGACTAGCATTGAGGATACACACAAAATGTCCAATATTTCTTCTATTGCACATCAACTACATCCTTAGAATCTTAAAATTACCTGCTTCTACTTTTGGTAAATAAAGCTTATAAAGTTAAAGAAAAAATCACAATTATTTTACTCGAGTTCTGATTCCTGTCATAATTGAGGGCACAATTTTGGGATGTCTTGCTACCCTCGACCAATGTCTATCAAAACCATAGTAGCTCTTTTGGTTTACTGCCGGCTTAGAAGGAAGACTTACCCTGCAAATAAACACATTTAAATGTGTTCCGTGAAGGCCCGCTTTCCCGACATTCGCTGTTGGTCCCGGTTCTGCGTTTGGGAAGAGACGCAAGGAATTAATTGCGGAAAGGAAGCAGCAGGAAAAGAAAAAGAAAAATCGTGGTGTTTCACATTTTCATCGCCATGTTGCCGAATCGCGAGGCTGGGACTCAGAGCAGACACTTTTATATAGCAATGCACAGAGTGACAAAACGCTAGCTGTCATAATATGCCAGTTAGCATGTCCAATATGAGGCGATCGTTAGAGTCCCAGGGGTTAGCAGACAGGAGCACTGAAGGAAAAAGGAAGGAAAAAAAAATCTTGGAGATCAATAGTGCTCTGGGAAATAAGGTAGAAAAGGTTATTTACTCTGCATTGATCTGTTGCTGCAGGAGTAAAGAGCCAGCCTGTTTTCTCAGACAAATCTTTTGTTAACCTTTTAGCTGAAACATACTCAGAAGGCAACAAGGGTAAGCACTAACAGGTGTAGATTATGGATTGAAGCAGGTCATGGAACCACTGTCGCTGCCTGGTGCCCATGTAACAACAACCTGAAGAAATTCAAACATCAATAGCGATAATAAGGGCAAATTTATCAGGAGTCGGCCTAGTCCTGCTGGAAGCCTGAATTTGTCCAATTGCCCAGATGAGGCTCAATTGATTCGGACATTTCTTTCTCCGCAACATATTATCAATACTGACATTGCAAATTTGTTTTTGCCTCCCTGCACCACAGTTATTCTCACCAGCAACTCCAGCATGAGTGCTTCCGAGCACAAGCCTTCTTAATGATTGAATGGATGCAATTATAATAAAAACTGATTAATTAAAGTAATAATATCCCCTCATGTTGCCTTTTAAATGCTCCATGGTATTTCAAGTTTGCAAGAAAAGGCTCCATTAATAGCAGATTCTATTTACAGATGTAGTATTTGACTTCACAAATATTTCATTAGTTATAATTGCAACTAAGAAAACTAAGAACATTAAAGGGTAATGAAGAATCAGGGAAAGCAATCTCCAGATGCATTGCTTAAACCTTCTCCTCCTAATCATTTTGTGAGAAGCCAACCAGATTTTTTTCCTATTGTTCCATTGTTAGGATTTGTAAACCTTTGTGTCAGTATTTTGCTTTCATGAAACACTGAACCAGCTATGGATTTCAAATATGTTTTGTAGCCTTGTGGGTTACTGGAGGTTTTTTCTTTCTCTTCAGAACAGTTCATTATTCTGCTTTTTCTTCTTTTCATGTCCATCTTGTTACAAACGTTGACCTCGCTCACTGTCATCGTCTGTCCTGAAAAGGGCGCAAGCTTCCGGCAACAATCAGTGGGAGCCATCACTTGCCGCCATGGATGATGGTGGTTGCAGAATTAGCTCAGGTTGCTTCCAGTTTCCAGCCCCGCCATGTGGACACTTCTGCTATGGGGCCATTATTCTGCTATAATAAATTATGCATAGAGATGGCTCTTAAATTTTTATTTGCAAATACCGTTAAATTGGGTTAGCCTCAAATCAATTTTAGCATCTCTTACTGGAGAAAAACGAGGTTCATTGGATTAATCGGATATTACTGGTTACCAACACAATTTCAGTGAGGATAAGATGAGGGCAGCATGGCGGTAGAGTTGCTGCCTTACAGTGCCAGAGATCCAGGTTCGATCCTGACTATTGGCACTGTCAGTACGGAATTTATACCTTCTCCCCTTGATCTGGATGGGTATTCTCTGGAAGCTCCAGTTTCCTCTCGCACTCCAAAGACGTGCAGGTTTGTAGGTTAATTGGCTTGGTACAAAATGTAAATTGTCTCTAGTGTGTGTGGGATAGTGTTGATGTGCGGGGATCGCTGGTCGTTTGGGTACTCCATGGGCCAAAGGGCCTGTTACCGCGCAGTATCTCTAAAATAAATTATAGATAGGCCCAAAAAGCTGGAGTAACTCAGCGGGTCAGACAGTATCTCTGGAGAAAAGGAATGGAAACGAAATATGAGTGTATTTGTAATCTGGAATAAATATTTTTTTATGGAGCATAGGTTAGGTTGGAAATTATCCTGCCTGTTCCACTATGATCTGAACATATGCTTCCAACATGAATAACACTTTTGTATTGTTCATATCCGGCGACTTGAGGGATGTCCACATTTGCCCATTGCCGTGTTTCCATGATGTAATCCTGAAGGGAAAGTGTGCTTGCGCTCCACAGAGTGGAGGCAGAATAACTGTAACCCATCAGCCAAGTGTTTTGTCACCAGACCTAATTTCTATCTGGTAATGTTCCTCCCTACAGCCCTCTATGCCAGTGAGACGTGGAAAATCAATGTGAAGATGAAAAATAAATTGGATGCATTCCAGCAACGCTGCTTGAGGAAGATCCCGAAGACCACATCACGAACGAGGAGATCTACCGAGAAACTGCAACAGCCAGGACATAATAATAATAATAATAATAAATTTTATTTATGGGCGCCTTTCAAGAGTGTCAAGGACACCTTACAAAAATTTAGCAATAGACATAGAGGGACGCAGGATGAAATCTGCAGGACATGTACTCAGAATTTCACCAGAACGTGCATCTAAGATAGCAATGACATGGCAAGCTGACGGAAGAAGGAAAAGAGGCCAACCAAAACTCACATGGAGACGAACATTGCAGAAGGATTTGGAAGCCCGGGATGCAAGCCTATCGAGGGTGGAAGACGTCGCACATATCCAAACAGAATGGCGTAAGCTTGCTGCCCAATGCACTCAACAGTGCGGGAGGTACTAAGTCTAAGTAAAGGAATGTTCCTGAGAATTAAAAAAAATATATTTCAATTTTGAAGAAGTTACATCATAGAGTCATGGGGTCAGAGTCATAGTGTAATACAGCATGGAAACAGGCCTTTGGCCCAACTTGCCCAGTCAGTGTGTCAAACATCTTCTGGATGTTGGTTCTGGATTCTGCCTTCGTATAGGACATGCAGACACATGGAGGCAGTCATGTGCTCAGTTATATTGTGCAACCTACAGTGTACTGTATGAGAAAGCAGGACAGCACAGAACTAGTGTGAACGGGTGACTGATGACTTGCACGGACTCCGTGGGCCGAAGGGCCTGCTTTCATGCTGTATCTCTAAACTAACCTAGACTAATCTAAAAGTTTAATTGGCCATCATTTGTTTAAAATTGTCCAATCTACATATTAAAAATCCCCCTTTCCTGCCCACCCCCCTCTTTTCAAACTTTCCGTCCGCACTCAAAACATCATCTGTCCATGTTCTCCATGGGTGCTGCCTGACCTGCTGAGTTACTCCAGCACTTTGTATCTTTATTTCCTTAAAATTGGTGTTTGGAAAGAAAGCTTGGTCTTTGATGAAAATATTTGTTTGGTTAGTCTTGCTCTCCCCGTAAACCTCGCCCATCCTGACCTGCGTGCTAATATTGGCCTGGAAGCTGCCTGGCATTTGTCCAGCCAACGACCAAGGGAGAGACCTCGCAAGGATCATCGATGGCGCCAGGAAAATGGCATGGACCCGATGCGCTGGGTGGTAACTCCTTATCTCCCCATATGCTGGGCTTTGTAAGTGGACAGTTCATGCCAATGCCTGTCCTGTGCCAACACAAATGTATTCACACATCCTGCGAACCAAAATGTGTCCTGATGTTTTCATTTATCACGTTGAGCATGGTATTAACTTCCCCCGCAGAGCCCGATTCAACACGACACCAACATATTTTCCTGACTGCTTTGGAAAATATTCGGTATCAGTTCACGACCAGGGGAACAGTGCGCCTGTTGTACGAGCTCATAGTGAGAGTGGTGCTTGAAAGGGGCATTACAATCTGCTGAATGTCTAACGGGATAGAGTGGCAGGAGTTTAGGAGAGGTGGGCATGTTGGCAAGAGACAATGATCTCATTATGCCTGCTCCTCACGCCTGTCACTGCAAATTCTTAAACTGTAATTCAACCCTAAGTACAATGATTCATTCATTGCAAGAGTTCAGACTGCAGTGCGGGAGCCCAGCAGATATATTAATATATGTCTGCACACTGCCAGCTAAACTTCACCAGTCAAGATTCGAGACCTGGAGATTCTATCACGCAACACAGGTTATTTTTAAATGGATACATTTGGAATGTGATCAAAGGCCTTGTTGCGTGGAGCGGTAGCATTTTTCCTTGGGCCCTTATTTGTTACACAACCACACACGCACATGCATGTTCACTGATATAGATCAGCATGCAGATAGGTCTGAAGACAGATCCCGACCCGAAACATCACCGATCCATGTTCTCCAGAGATACTGCCAGACCCGCTGAGTTACTCCAGCAGTTTGTGTCTAACCTTGGTATCAGCCAACATCTGCATTTCATTTTGAGTACATTAAGCTGCCTGACCCACTGAGTTATTCCAGCACGTTGTGTCTTTTTTTTGTATTAACTGGTACCTGCAGTTCTTTGTTTCTACACTAAAGTCAACAAAATTAAAACTAAATAAGATTTAATTTAATTTTGTATATTATTGGCACATGTACCGAATTACAGTGAAAATCTTTTGTTTGCATGCTATCCATAATAAAAGAGTCAGCATCTCTGAAGAATATGGATAGGTGACATTTTGGATTTCTTCTGAAGAAGAAAGGTCCTGACCTGAAACATCATCTATCCATTTTCTCCAGAGATGTTGCCTGGCTTGCTGAGTTACTCCTTTTTTTTGTGAACCAGCTCCTGCATTTCCTTGTATCCCAATTGAACTAAGCTGTGCAGCTTATAGCTTTGAAAGGTAAAAAGTATTGTGACTGCTAGCAGGGAATGTGTGGGTGGTTAATCTGTAGAATTCATTGCCACAGAAGGCTGTGGAGGCCAAGTCAATGGATATTTCTAAGGCAGAAATGGATAGATTCTTGATTAGTATGGGTGTCAGGTGTTATGGGGAGAAGGCAGGAGAATGGGGTTAGGAGAGAGAGATAGATCAGTCATTATTGAATGGCAGAGTGGACCTGATGGGCTGAATGGCCTAATTCTGCTCCTATCACTTATGAGAGGCCAAATAGTACCTCTTTCATCTCACCAACAAAAAAAAGTGCCAATATTATCTATCTTTTCTCTTTATGAAGATAGCAGAGATTAATCTTCCTCTGAGGAGACATGAATATTTCCTTTCTTTTCCCATCTCCTGTTATTTTTTGATTGCTGTGTTTCATTTAGTAAATTTATTCCAGGCTAGGTACACATTATTTTAATGGCTTAATGGAAGTAGCAAAACTGAGAACCAGCACCTTACGAACTACCAAAACTAAGTACAGCCTTCTGTTTTAAGTATTTTGGATTAGTTAGCTAACAAGGATAAATGTTGCATTTTTTTTAATATTAATGCAACCAAGAAAAATAGGAGAGTGAAGATTTTCAGAGGAATTAAAGTTTTAATTTGCAACATTTTTCAGAAATATTGAAGTAATTTGCAGAAAGAAATTCAGGTACAGATTTAGTTTAGTTTAGTTTAATTTAATTTAGTTTAGTTTAGTTTAGGCACACAGTGTCCGCTCCATCACTGCACACTAACACCGTCCTACACACACCAGGGACAATTTACAATTTTTACAAAGAAAGTTAACATACAAACCTGTACATCTTTGGAGTGTGGGAGGAAACCGGAGCTCCCGGAGAAAACCCACGCAGGTAATAGTGAGAATGTAAAATCTCCTTAAAGACAGCACCTGTAGTCAGGATCGAACCCGGGTCTGAGGCGCTGTAAGGCAGCAACTCTACCGCTGCGCCACCGTGCCGCCACGATATATAACTGGGGGATAAAGAGTTACTGGAATCTCTTGAAGTATTGGAGCACACACTATCCACAAATGGGGATTTTTGGAGCAAGAAAATGAATAGTTTCCACATCTACCGTCCTCCAGTTTAAAGTTTTTTTTAACTGCACAGATTCTTGTAAAATTATATATATTTTGAGAAAAATTGTAGTATGGAGAGCATAAGCCCAATGATTTATTTTGTGATTGATAATTACCCCTAAGGGCACTTTTCAAGAGAAAGGCTCACTTGATTAATTCAGACGGACAACATTCTGAATTTTTAAAACTTTAATTTTTTAACATTATCGCCACTGGAAATTAAGTATTCTGTAATTTTCAACCACAATGAAACAGAATAATATATCACGCAGATTATTGCCTGAATGCAGAAGAAATGCACTGGATATAACAAAATATGTCCGTGTATTGTTTAATAATTTGAGATTTTCATCTATGTATATTAATGTATTCTGTTTCATGCATTTCTAAGATTGTTGTTGGACATGTACAGAGGACAAGGAGATCTACAAGTACAACTTTTCTGTATATTATTAACCTACTTTTCTGTCGCAGTAGTTGCCGAACGATAAATTTTCTTCCAAAATCGCCAACAAAAATATATTATACCAGTACGTTCCACACTAGCATTTGGGCTGAAAATAGACAATTAGTGTATTACACAGGTGCTTATTGTCCTCATCAGATTGGCATGGCTCGGACAACCTTCTAACAATGAACTTAAAGGCAGAACAAACATCATATTGAAAGATATCCCTGGAATGCAGACTGGTGTACTGCTAATGTTCGCTTAAACTGTGGCAGGTATTGCATAACAATACCATTTTTATCTTGTAGAGTGAAATAAAATTGGGTGACATTATAAGGCTGAATTTTCTCTGGCTGCCGAATTTCCAGGAGTAAGGGGAGTCACAAAGAATTTTGTCAGTAGTAAATCATTTGGCGATGAGCAGGAAGTATCTCTGAACTCTCACGTGTGGTGTCAATTTAGTATTAAATTAATCTCGGGTCGTGAGATGGATTACTATAAAAAATACTCCAGGAGCCAAGCTGCGTGGCCCCTGAAAATGGGTGCAGAGAATGGGAAACACAATTAATCTGGCATCTGTTGATAGTGATGTAGCCCTTGTGTCAGCTTAATGCTGCCTGCACTGTATAATGGTTTCTCTATGCGCCCAGCGTTGCTTCTCCCTGGAGAGCAGAAGCAAGGAACTGTAGATGCTGGTTTACAAATAAAGACAAAATGCGATCAAGTAACTCTGCGGGTCAGGCAACATCTCTGGAGAACGTGGATAGGTGTCTGGAGAAAGGTCTCGACCCGAAACGTCACCCATTCCTTCTCTCCAGAGATGATGAGTTTTATGTGTCCATCTTTGGTTTAAACCCGCATCTGCAGTTCCTTCCTTCACATGGGTGGGGGATTGCTAGTCGCCGCAGATTTGGTTGGTCAAAGGAGCTGTTTGTGTGCTGTATCTCTAAAGTCTAAAGTAAAGTCTAAAGTACTTTAGACACTTCTTCAGACGGAAGGAAAGTCCCAACCTGAAACGTCACCCATCCTTGTTCTCCAGAGATGTTGGTTCTTCTTATGTAGTCTCAGGGTGTCAAGGACAATTTTCCTTTCCTTTCTAATTCTGAGAAGGTTGGATAATCAGGATCTGCAAACTCTGCGTCTGGTAGGACAGGTTGTGTTGGGGGGGATGAGTGTGTGGGATGCTGTGTATTCCTGTCGCTCTTTGTGGTGAGGCCCCGGAGATTGGAAAGTGCTTTTGCCTTCCTCAATACTCCTCCTCTTGGGGCAATCATGGGCCAACGATTGTCAAGATGTTGTCCTTTTCCAGGGAGGCTTGGAAAATATCCTTGAAGCATTTTGCCTGTCAGCAACTTGGCCGGCATGGTGGCGCAGTGGTAGAGCTACTGCCTTTCAGCGGCAGAGACCTGGGTTTGATTCTGACTATGAGTGCTTGTCTGTATGGAGTTTGTGCGTGCTCCCTGTGACCTGCATGGGTTTGCTCCAAGATCGGTTTTCCCTCCCACACTCAAAAGATGTACATTTGTAGGTTAATTGGCTTGGTATAGTGTGACTAGGATAGTGATAGTGTGCGGGGATCGCTGGTCAATGCAGACTCAGTGGGCCAAAGGGCCTGTATCAGCACTCTATCTCTAAACTGAATTAAACTAAACTAAACTTCTGATCATTTGCTGTTGTTCGATTTAACTCAAAGGAAGAAGGGAATTTTGAAAATTAAAACCAAAACATCAACAATCTCACCAGCTCCTTATTTTAAGAACACGGAACCTGGAGACTTGGCACTTTAGTTTGGTTTAGTTTAGAAACACAGCACAGAAACAGGCCCTTCGGCCCACCTAGTCTGCGTTGTCCAGCGATCTCCGCACACCATCCAACACACTAGGGACAATTTACAATCTTTACCGAAGCCAATGGCCTACAAACCTGCACGTCCTTGGAGTGTGGGAGGAAACCCATGCGGTTACGGGGAGAACGTACAAACTCCGCATCGACAGCACCCGAGGTGAGGGTCAAGCCTGGGTCTCAGTCAGGCAGCATCTCTACAGCTGTGCCACTGTGCATTCCAAAAGTGTTGGATGTGGATGTGAAATTTGCACCAGGAGGTATCGAAGGAAGGATGTGGCCAGTCCCTCTCCAATATCTTCCCTCACTTTCTCCACTAATCTGGGAAGACTAATACTCTCCAGACTTGTTAACTAGTCTAATTCAAGTGCAGTCTTTCACCTACTTTGTCATTCTCCATTTTAATTGAGCCGGCATCTCAAATATCTCCCATGATAATGGCAATACCAAGCGCCTATTTAGTACCTCTCAAACCTCCATGCATAGATTTCCGTTCTACTCCACCCATCCTTTACCATCATTTACTATTTATTCTATTTATATATCTTTATAAACATTTGGATTTCCTTTCACCCTGACTTCCAGTCTCCTGTCATTTCCCCACAGATCGTTAAACATATAGCCTGCTCCTGATGTATTTATATTTCTCACGACAGAGAAGGAACTCCTCTCGTTCACTGAGCCCATCAGAGCAAACCTGTTAATTCCCTGATATTGAAGGTAGACACAAAATGCTGGAGTAAAGGGCCTGTCCCACTTTCACAACTCAATTCACAAGCTTTTTTTACTCATGGACATTTTCCATCATGTTGAAAAACCGCCCGACCTACTTGATGCCACGAGTACCTACGACTAGCATCACGACCTGCTACGACCTACCTACGACCTACCTACGACCTCGTGACGACAATGCTGCGAGTATGAGTCGAGGGCAAACTCGGCAGAGGTCGTGAAAGTGGGACAGTCAGCATCTCTGGAGAGAGAGAATGGGTGACGTTTCAGGGTGAGGAAGGGTCTCGACCCAAATATCACCCATTCCTTATCTCCAGAGATGCTGCCTGTCCCGCTGAGTTACTCCAGCATTTTGTGTCTACCTTTGGTTTAAATCAGCATCAGCAGTTCCTTCCGACACAATTCCCTAATAATTCTCCATTCCCCTGCTTATTCCTGTTAGCCTGTTCTCTTCCACAAACCCTTGTCTCATAGCTCCTACTACCTACCCACAGCAGGGGCAAGGTACAGCAGACAATTATCTATCAGATATAGACTTTAGAGATACAGCGTGTAAACCGGTCCTTCGGCCCACCAATTCCGCGCCACCCAGCGATCACCCCCATTTACGGAAGCCAATTATCCTACAAACCTGTATGTCTTTGGAGTGTGGGAGGAAAGCAGAGCACCCGGCGAAAACCCACGCACTGTGGTGCAGCGGTAGAGTTACTGCCTTACAGCGCCAGAGACCCGGGTTCAATCCTGACTACGGGTGCTGTCCTTACGGAGGTTGTACGTTCTCCCCGTGACCTGCGTGGGTTTTCTCCGAGATCTTCAGTTTCCTCCCACATTCCCAAGAAGTACAAGTTTGTTGGTTAATTGGCTTGGTAAATTGAAAATTGTTCCTAGTGTGTGTAGGGTAGTGTTAGTGTGTGGGGTATCAGTGGGCCGAAGGGCCTGTTTCTGCGCAGTATCTCTAAAACTAAAAACAACAAAAAAACTAAATGAAAACCATTCACGCCAAACTGGACTCTTTGGAAAGTGGCTTGAAACCAGAGCACCTGGAGGAAACCCATGCGGTCATCGGGAGAGCGTACAGACTCCACACAGACAGCTGCCAATGTCAGGATCGAACCCGGTACTCTGGCGCTGAGAGGCAGCAGCTCCACCAGCTCTGGTAGCAGGAAGAAAAATCTCAGACACATGTGTTTAACATTCAGATACTCAGCATCCCACAGTCATTTTGAAGTCATTATTATTGCTTTAAACTAGGAATCAAAATGTGATTAACACCAAGAGACAGCGTTACTGGAAGTGAAACGGAGTAGGTTTCTTTGATCATCATCTTGTGCTAACCATTCATGTCACCTCAGCAAAGCAATTGGTTATATATATACAGTACATGTATGTGTGTGTGCGTGTGTGTGTGTGTGAGTGTGTGTGTGTGTGTGTGTGTGTGTGTGTGTGTGTGTGTGTGTGTGTGTGTGTGTGTGTGTGTGTGTGTGCGTGCATGTGCGTGTTTATCACATATATAAACACACACACACATATGTGTGCAAATATATTGTGTACACACACACACATATATACATATGCTGACCTTCACGCTCACTTCTATAATATATGTGTGTGTAACATATAGAAATACACACATATATATGATAACCTTGTCACACACAGATATGTGTGCATATATATTGTATACAAACACATACACACGTGTGTGTATATATATATATAAATAAAATAAATAGAAGAAAAGTACTCCATCAACAAGTCAAATCCATTTTCAAGCTCCACTCTGCTGTGTCAAGTCAAAGTTTTTCAAACTGCTAAATCATTCCTTTCAATGGGGTTTTTTTTGCTAAACAGAACTATCATCTCACATTATGCGTTTGATGCGCTGGGGATTGTTGCAGGGCCAGAATATTACCGAGATGTTTGTAATGTGCAATTGAGTTAGAACCTGTAGAGCAAAGCTTCACCAGAGGTTATTAACAGATAACATCTATGGAGAAAGATAACCTCAGCATGAACCCTGCACACTGAAAGATTTCACCTCACGCTGAATATGTTTTTTTCATAGTCAATTGTTTATCTACAACGCTGTTCGTCAATAGATAGCATACAAGACCGGCTATGTTTCACCGCTGTTGAAGTAGATAGCATAAACTCAAAACACAAACAATTGTTTGCTGTTATGGATCGTTGCAGGTAACGGTAGCAACACTGAATTCCCCAATTTTAAGTAACTAACCAACAAACACGCCTTCTCCCCGCTTTCTCCCCCCCATCTTCACTGAGCTCCACGTGGACACGCACCCATTTCTCCCTCAATTCCTCCCCCCTGTCTTCTTCCCCCTTCCACCTGTATCCCTTCACCTGACTTCCCATTCCAAAATCACTTCGAAGATAGACACAAAATGCTGGAGTAACTCAGCGGGACAGGCAGCATCTCTGGAGAGAAGGAATGGGTGACCTTTCGGGTGGAGACCCTTCTTCAGACCCTTTTTTCTTCTCTCAGAGATGCTGCCTGTCCAGACAAATCAACGGCAAAACACTAATGGGCCTGTCCCACTTACGCAACATTTCCGGCGACTGCCGGCACCTGTCATAGGTTGTAGCAGGTCGCTGAAAATTTTCACCATGTTGAAAATTCAGCGGCGACCAGAAAGATGCTATGACTCTTTGGGCGACTGAGGAGATGACTCACGATCATACAGGTGACACCCTGGTGACAAGTCGCGGGGTGAAGCCTGTATGGTCATGAGTAGTCGCCCAAAGAGTCGCACCTTGTTCTGGTCACCGCTGGAGTTTCAACATGTTGAAAATTTTCGGCGACCTGCAATGACGGGTTCCGGCAGTCACATGAAAAAGCCGTGTAAGTAGGACAGGCCCATAAGTATCGGAGTAGCCCAGCAGGTCACTCAGCATATGTGGAAGGAACGATAAGCAATGTTTCGGGTCAGGACCATTCTTCAGGCTTTGTTTAAATCAACAGCATATTTAATTGGGCCCAGTCCCTTCAATCTGAGTGGGTGCTTCTGAAAATGTATCTTGTACAAGATGTTGGTGAGGCCGCATTTGGAGTATTGTGTTCCATTTTGGTCACCCCACTTTGGGAAAGATGTCGGCAGACACAAAATGCTGGAGAAACTCAGCGGGTGAGGCAGCGTCTATGGATTAGCAGCATTTAAGAGAACTAATTAGCGGCATTTAAGATGCCATCGAGCTGGAAAGAGTGCAGAGAAGATTCATGAGGATGTTGCCAGGACGTGAGGGCCTGAAGTAGAGGGAGAGGTTGGGGAGGCTAGGACTTTATTCCTTTCAGTGGAGGAGGTTGAGGGATAATCTTATAGATGGTTCTTAAACGATGGGATAGTCCCAGCCACAACTACCTCCTCTAGCAGCTTGTTCCATACACCCACCACCCTTTGTGTGAAAAAGTTACCCCTCGAATCCCTATTAAACCTTTTCCCCTTCACCTTGAACCTATATCCTCTGGTCTTCAATTCCCCTACTCTGGGTAAAAGACTGTGCATCTACCTGATCTATTCCTCTCATGATTTTATACACCTCTATAAGATCTCCCCTCATCCTCCTACACTCCATGGAATAGAGACCCAGCCTACTCAACCTTTCCCTATAGCTCACACCTGCTATAGTCCTGCTCGCTACGAGGTCAGCGGACATGATGTGGATCAGTGCCAAGATGGAGGAACGCAGATAAATAAATAATTAAACAGATTCTTAGATCGGGCACCTTGGTCGGTATGGACAAGCTGGATGAAAGGGTATCTTTCCATGGAAGAATGCAGCTTCAAAATTGTTTCCACTTTGATTTACATCTTTAAATGTATATGTTATATCCTTGATCTTAAATTGGGTGTAGGGAATTCCCTAACTGTGTTCAATGATCCCCATTAGTAGATTAATGGATTTGTACATTTCCCATTAGTTTTAACTTAATTAATAAAAAAGTAATTTTATTTTTTTATTGAGAATATGTGATGGTAAATGAAACAATTTGTTTTTAACAGCATTTGCTCGTCTCTCTACTTTAAGGATATAGTGTGGAAACAGGTCCCCTTAGCCCACTGAGTCCGCACCGACCAGCAATCACCCCATACACTGGCACACACTACACACTGGGAATCATTTACAATTTACCAAAGCCTATTAACTTACATCCCTGTACATCTTTGGGAGGAAACCGGAGCACCTGGAGAAAACCCACTTGGTCACAGGGAGGACGTGCAAACTCCGCACAGACAGTGCACGAGGTCAGGATTGAACCGGAGTCTCTGGCACTGTGAGGCAGCAGCTCTACCAGCTGCGCCACTATTAGGCCACTCGATAAACTTACCACAACCTTGATTAGTACGGGTGTCAGAGGTTATGGGGAGAAGGCAGGAGAATGGGATTAGGAGGGAGAGATAGATCAGGCATGATTGAATGGCGGAGTAGACTTGATGGGCCGAGTGGCCTAATTCTGCTCCTATTCCTTGTGACCTTATGAACCTAGTGGCAGAGGTTCAGTATTATGGACCAATGCAACCAACCAACCAACAAATGTAGATGAAACGTCACAACATCCAAGTTGTTCCCCGGAGGTAGTAAAAGCATCACCCTTATTGATTTAATTCCACATTAACAAACACTATGGACAGACAAGAGTTAAGAGTTCTATCGCAGAGCAATGACAATTGACATCTTGTACATTTGCAAAGATGTGTTTAAAGTAATTTAGGCTCATGCATTATTTATTGATCCCATTTAAATCTATTATGTTTAAAGAAGCTAAAAGTTTCATTAAATACAAGCTAATGGGGAGCTGCAATAATGATAGTTCTACTCTGATCATTTCGGTAAGTGTTTGCAGACATAAGAGGCTTGGAAAGGAGCAGCAGAAACTCACAGTAGGATGGGGGGACTGGTGAGGTGGGGGCTGCATTATCAACATATTTTGACAGTTGCCCGAAGGGGGTGAAGCAACATGCAGCGCGTTTGTGAGATAAACTTCGTATCTGTTAATGGAAAAAGAGTTGTTTAATGCGCATTACATCTGCGGCAGACGCAAACACTTGCTCAGCGGCTCACATCAGTTGTAATTAATTAACACACAGCACAGGTTACGCACATTCACTGTGGCGAAATTCCTCGACAAAAAAAAAAAAAATGGTAGGTGCAGTTTTTCTTTTCGCTGCAATTAACAAAACCGCTAATAGAAATGCATTTGTGGAAATTACACATTTCCATGATGCGTATTTCTGTAATTGATTTACAGATCATTAATTACAAGGAAGTATGGGATGTGTTATTTTTCTCAAAACTGGAATAATTTGGCTTTCTGATATTTGAGTCGAACATCTCTCCCCATTGTTGAGCTGGATTTTACTTTGTATTGGAGGTAGACAAAAAGCTGGAGAAACTCAGCGGGTGAGGCAGCATCTATGGAGCGATGGAATGGGTGACGTTTCGGGTCGGGAGACCCTTCTTCAGACGGATGTGGGGGTGGGGGGGGCGGGGGGGGGGCAGGAAGAAGAAAGGAAGGAAGAGGCAGAGACAGTAGGCTGTGCGAGAGCTGGGAAGGGTAGGGGAAGGAGGGAGAAAGCATGGACTACCTGAAATTGGTAGACCATACCTGAAAAGCACGGACTAACTAAATCTTCGGTTTAGACCAGCATCTGCAGTTCCTTCCTACACAGAGTGGAGAGAAGATGGAATGACCTGATTGAAAATGGTCCTTGATTATGTTTAAGAAGGAACTGCAGATGCTGGAAAATCGAAGGTACACAAAAATGCTGGAGAAACTCAGCGGGTGCAGCAGCATCTATGGAGCGAAGGAAATAGGCAACGTTTCGGCCCAAAACGTTGCCTATTCCCTTCGCTCCATAGATGCTGCTGCACCCGCTGAGCTTCTCCAGCATTTCTGTGCGCCTTGATTATGTTTGCTGCTTTCCCGAGGCAGCATGAAGTGTAGCTGGAGTCGATGTTGGGGAGTGTGGCCTGTGTGCTGAACTGGGCTACATCCACAACTCTCTGCGATTTCTTGCGATCTTGGGCAGAGTTGTTCCCAAACCGATCTATGGTGAAGGATTATGAGGAAAGAGATATTAACTATTTGTAATAAGGAATTCATACTGGGCTGAGAGGTCCAAGGGGCACTGCAAGGGTCATCATCATCAGCGGTCACTCAAAACAAGTACAACTATCCTCTCATGGAGGACGACAGTGCGTGACTGTGTTTAACGTGGGGAGATTGGTGCACAGACAGCCTCCACACGGTCCTTGACAGATCTGGGTCAGGATCCAGTGGCATGGAGTCCAAGTCGACCGGAGACCCTTTTCTGCTGCAGCCTTCATCCGCCTTCCCTGCCGTTGTGACGCTCCACTAAGGTCAGCATCATCCTCCGCCTGTTCCACCGTTGACGTCTTCAATGCAAGGGTGGTGGGAAGCTCTCCGAAACACCGATATACTAAGGATCACAGTGCAGGAGTAGGCCATTCGGCCCTTCAAGCTAGCACGGCCATTCTATATGATCATGGCTGATCATCCTAAATCAGTACCCCATTCCTCATATTCTTTCTCCTCATATCCCTTGATTTTGTTAGCCTTAAGACCTATATCTAACAAGAAGTTTCCTGTTCCAAGTTCTTATTCTAAGTTCTTGTTTTTTATTTCTCTTTAAAAAAAAACCCCATCTATCTCACCTGCGTGTGAATTCTAAGTGAGGACATACAATGATCACGGCCATTTGGCTTTTGGTGAGAGAAGGCACTGAGTGATTTAGAACTAACCCCAGACAACACCTCCGCAGGAGGGTGGGGGTGGCGAGCGGGAGGAAATTGGTGGTGAAAAATTGGCAAGGGAGAGAAAAGATTAAAAGCTGGACCCAATATGCAGTAAATAGCGGGAAAAATAATTGCATGAGTGGACTTCTCGGATCATGTGACCTCACAGGAAATTTCTGAGATGAATTTGTCTCACTTCCTGTCACTGTCTGTCCCCTCACACACTCCCAAGGACTCAGACAATCTACTTTTGTAAATAGAGCTGTGCTTTATATTTCTCTATTACCTCTAGCTGGCCATATCAATAATGCAGGAAACACATCTGTCCAGCAAGATGAGATTATTTTTCTGATTTCGGCTGACAGTTATGGTAATAGTTTGCCAAACAATCTACTCCTTCCACAATGACCGCAGATTACAGCTGTTTTTAAATCTCCGCAGCTCATGAAAGCCCATGATTGATTAGACTCTTGGAGACAGAAACGTACAGCCTTCACATTTCATGAGCACTTAACCCTTTCCGCGGTTTTTAGTTTAGTTTATAGTTTAGTTTAGAGATACAGCGTGGAAACAGGCCCTTCGGCCCGCCCGAGGCCGTGCTGACCCCCGCAGACTGACCCCTATCCGACACACACTGGGGACAATTTTAAATTCACACCAAGCCAATTAACCTACAAACTTGGACGTCTGAGGAGTGTGGGAGGAAACTGAAGATCTCAGTGAAAACCCACGCGGGTCACGGGGAGAACGTGCAAACTCCGTACAGACAGCACCCGTAGTTGGGATCGAACCTGGGTCTCCGGCGCTGTAAGCGCTATAAGGCAGCAACTCTACCGCTGGGCCACCAAGCCATTTTCTTTTTGACTCCTGTAATTCAGAATCATTTACTTGCTGTGATTTTTTTTTTAATTTGGTAACCAAATTAATGTTGATTTTTTTTGGGTTATTCCTCAATTTTAATTTTAATTTTTAATTTTCCCAATGAATCATCCTCTTTGGAAGAATTACATGGTGGAGTTAAACGATAGAGATCAGGAGCACCGGGCAAGGCAGAGCAATGATCGGCAGAGGGTAAAGTGAGCTAACTATCTTATTTGTCCCATCTGTGGTTGTCTGTGGAATTCTCTGCCTCAGACGGTGGTGGAGGCAGGTTCTCTGGATGCTTTCAAGAGAGAGCTAGATAGGGCTCTTAACAATAGCAGAGTCAGGGGATATGGGGAGAAGGCAGGAAAGGGGTACTGATTGGGGATGATCAGCCATGATCACATTGAATGGCGGTGCTGGCTCGAAGGGCCGATTGGCCTACTCCTGCACCTATTGTCTATTGCCTATTGTGTATTATCTCATCAATTGTAATTTAGCGTTTGGAGGTGGCACATTGGCGCAGCGACTCTGTTGCTGCCTTACGGTGCCAGAGATCCAGGATCGATCCTGACAATGGCCGCTGTCTGTACGGAGCTTGTACGTTCTCCCTGTGAACCCATGCAAGGAATTTTGCCAGAGGAGCTCAGCAGGCCAGGCGGCATCTGTGGAGGGAATGGCCAGACAACAGTCCGGGTGGAGTTTGGAGAAGAATCCCGACTCAAAACATTGTCCATTTCCTTAAACAGATGCCGCCTGATCTGCTGAGTTCCCCCGGCAAAAGGGACTCAAAACGCTGGAGTAACTCAGCGGGTCAGCCAGCATCTCTGGAGAACATGGATAGGTGACGTTTGGGGTCGGGAGCCTTCCACAGACAGATCATTGTTCCTAGTTGCTCCAGCACTTTGTTTTGTTCTGTGTGTTTTGCCAGGGGAAAGATGATTTACCGAAGTGTTAAATATTTGTATCACCACTGTTATGAAAGATACTGAAGGCAAACCCTCTGATGAATGACACTGAAAATAAATCACCAGTTCTCTTATCATCTGCTTCTTCCTTGGGTAAGGTCTGGCTGTGGAAACTGTCCATTACTGGCACCTGAAGACATTTTTTACAGTTGCCTCTCATGGGAAGTGAATCTTGAGTACCACGGGATTATTTATATGTTTCCAGCCTATGTCAAGTGCTGTGCCTAGAAAACTAGGATGTGATTTAGATTTAGATACAGCGCGGAAACAGGCCCTTCGGCCCAACAAGTCCACACCGATCAGCGGACATTATCCTACACATACGAGGGACAATTTACAATCTACAGTAGCCAATTAGCCTTCAAACCTGCATGTCTTTAGAGTGTGGAAGGAAACTAGAGCACCCGGAGAAAACCCACGCAGATCACTAGGGAGAACGTACAAACTCTGTACAGACAGCACCCATAGTCAGGATCAAACCCGGACTTCCAAATGCTTCATTTTTCTCTCCCTAAAGCATGCTTGGAAATACTCGGACACTGAAAGGACAGTCTATCAATGCAGGTAGACAAAAGTGCTGGAGAAACTCAGCGGGTGCAGCAGCATTTATGGAGCGAAGGAAATAGGCAACGTTTTGGGCCGAAACCCTTCTTCAGTCCCCTGTCTATACTGACCCAAGCCTATAAATGCAGCCTTTTCCTCACTCTAATTAATTGTCTAAAATCATGAGAGGAATAGATCAGATTGATGCTCAGAGTCTCTTGCCCAGAGCAGGGGAATTGAGGACCAGAGGACATAGGTTCAAGGTGGAGGGGGAAAAATGTAATAGGAATCCGAGGGGTAACTTTTTCACACAGAGGATGGTGTGTGTATGGAACAAGCTGCCAGATGAGGTAATTGTGGCTGGGACTATCTCATCGTTTAAGAAACAGTTAGACAGGCACGTGGATAGGACAGGTTTGGAGGGATATGGACCAAGCGCAGGCAAGTGGGACTAGTGTAGCTGGGATATAGTTGGACAGTATGGGCAAGTTGGGCTGAAGGGCCTGATTCCACACAGTATCACTATTTGACTCTCTGACTCCATAAATAACATAATCATTAGATTGACATATGCCGTTTGCTTTGACCCAAATCTCAACACCAACAAACTTTTTTTTGCTGCTTGTATACAAAAACAGGAATGTAATGCTGAGGCTCTATAAGATGCTGGTAATGCTGCATTTGGAATATTGTGAGCAATTTTGGGCACCATATCTGAGGAAGGATGTGCTGGCTCTGGAGAGGGTCCAGAGGAGGTTTACAAGAATGATCCCAAGAATTAGTAGGTTAACCTATGATGAGTGTTTGTCAACACTGGGCCCGTACTCACTGGAGTTTAGAAGAATGAGGGGGGACCTAATTGAAACATACAGAATAGTGAAAGGCTTGGATAGAGTGGATGTGGAGCGGATGTTTCCACTAGTGGGAGAGTCTAGGACTAGAGGTCATGGCCTCAGAATTAAAGGGTGTCTTTTAGGAAGGAGACGAGGAGAAATTAATTTTGTCAGAGGGTGATGAATCTGTGGAACTCATTGCCACAGAAGGCTGTGGAGGCCGTCAGGCAGAAATAGATAGATTCTTGATTAGTACAGGTGTCAGAGGTTATGCGGACAAGGCAGGAGAATGGGGTTAGGAGGGTGAGATAGATCAGCCATGATTGAATGGTAGAGTAGGCTTGATGGGCCGAATGGCCTAATTCTACTCCTATTCTTTATGTCCTTATAACCTTATGACCCGTTGACTCCAGCACTTTGTCTAACTCTCGTATAAACCAGAACCTGCAGATCTTAGTTTCTACGAGTTAGTTTTTAAGTTTTGTCCCTCATTCTTCCCAACTTCACATCTATTCGAGAAAAAAGTGCACAATTTCATACTGTAGTTTAAAAAAAAATGTTTTGTTTATAATGTTTGATTGTGAATTCTGTTGTTGCAAAATTGCCACCGATTTAACTTATTTTGCTCGGTAGAAAATAAATGTGTTTGTTTAGCCATCCTAATTAAATAATTAGTCTTTTCTGTTAAATAATCAGTTAATTTACTTACATCACACTTGGCATAAAAGCACATGGGACTTGTACATCGGGTGTCCTGGGTTTCCCCACAATTTACAGTTACTTTGTCATCTGCAGTACAAATATCAATATAGATTAATCTCTTCCAAATACTGTCTAAAAAATGATATGGTACAACCTTACTAATGTGATACATTTTCAGAAGTAAGACTGGCTAGAAATTCATCACAGGCTGTTACTGCTAAGTGCGTTGTAAACCAGCTTCAGGAATTCAGTTCCGATTTAGTAAATGGGATGAATTTCTGCAATGGAACATAACTTGTCGAGGTGGTAAAGTGCGCTCAGTTCTACGGACTGGGGCCGATCGTGAGACACTGTGCGCATTTCGGGGAGTCCATTAAGTTCAGTTCCAGAGAGCTTGACATCTAATGTGACCAAGAGTTTTTAAACCATTAAGCTTCCGTTAACATCGATATCTGAAGCACTTGTCCAGTGTTATTATCACAGCAGGTTCTGACTGTCTCTAAACATATTGAGCTGTGAAATGGAGTATTAATTTAGGTGCGTTTATCCATCCTAATAATCCCTGGTAGCGGGCAACCATTTGATAAAACTGCGTAGAAATTACATTCTAAACACAGGCTGTTTGTCCCAGGGAGCCAATGTCCTTTAACATCACTAATTGTTCTAATTCTATATTCCGTTTCTTTCCGTATGCCTTTATTCCCCTTCTCTTTAACCATCTATTTAACTGATTCTTTAATGCAGACACTGTGACACTTCATTCATTTGCTCTGCCAAGCATTCCACCCACAAAGCTCCCTCTGACCTCTCTCAGATGTCATTTTCCATCCACTGTCTATCTTCCTTGCATCGCCGTTTCATAATTTTTCAAACACTTTTCATTTATTACATTTCAAATGCTGTGATGAAAGAATGCAGCCTCTTTGAACCTGTCTGCATCGCACAATCTGCAGTGTATATTGTTTAAGAAGGAACTGCAGATGCTGGAAAATCGAAGGTACACAAATATGCTGGAGAAACTCAGCGGGCGCAGCAGCATCTATGGAGCGAAGGAAATAGGCAACGTTTCGTCCCGAAACGTTGCCTATTTCCTTCGCTCCATAGATGCTGCTGCGCTCGCTGAGTTTCTCCAGCATTTTTGTGTACCTACAGTGTATATTGTACCTCTCTCTGTTCTTGCAAGAAGCCTCCACTCCAACCATTTGTCACACTAGTTCTGTATTAGCCTATTTTAGCCCAGAACCCCCATCATAAAAAGCCAACCTCCCTCCCATTGACTCCATTTACACCTCACACTGCCTCGGCAAGGCCAGCAGCATAATCAAGGACCAGCCACACCCCGGCCACTCCCTCTCCCTACCCCTCTCCCATCAGGCAAATGTATAGAAGTGTGAAAACGCACACCTCCAGATTCAGGGACAGTTTCTTCCCAGATGTTACCAGGCAACTGAATCATTCTACCGCAACCAGTGCAGTCCTGAACTACTATCTACCTGATTGGTGACCCTCGGACTATTTTTGATCAGACTTTGCTGGCTTCACTTTGCACTAAACGTTATTCCCATATCATGTATCTCTGCACTGTAAATGGCTCAATAGTAATCATGTATTGTCTTTCCGCTGACTGGATAGCACGCAACAAAAGCTTTTCACTGTACCTCGGTACACGCGACAATAAACTGAACTGAAATACTTCAATTACAGGTTTACTCATTCACAATCGCTGCTACAGCTCAACTTCTACATTCTGTAACCCATTCTATTAAAACACAGTGTTAATTAGCTTTTCTTAATGGCTTTAACCACAAGAGATTCTGTTTTTAGCGTCTTATCAACTTGAATCCCCCGAATCCTCTGCCCTTTTGTGTAACCCAACTCTCTCCTATCTCAAATGTACATTGAGTGTTTGAAGTGAAGGACTTTAAGAACCTGGTGATTATTGTGCAGTGTTCAGTGTGATTACCGTTGACAACATCATGGGGATACAGCAGGTTGAAGTTAAAGAACAAGAAACATGCAGCAACCAACAGTTGTGCTATTACATAAAACTCTGCTCTTCCTTCATAACCATAGTTCCCATTAACCTGAAAATAGACACAAAATGCTGGAGGAGCTCAGTGGGACTAGTGGTATTTCTGGAGAGAACAGGTGATGTTTCGGGTCCAGACCCTTCTTCAGACTGACAATCAGGGGAGATGGAAGCCTGGAAGCACAAAGAGAATGTAAGGTTAGAGGGCCTGTCCCACTTGGGTGACCCAATCCGCGAGTTCTGGCGAGTTTGCCCTCGACTCATACTCGCAGCATGGTCGACACGAGGTCGTAGGAGGTCTTCGTAACTCTCCTTCATGCTCGAGAGTCCCCGTGTACTCGAGGCCTCAGCTAGGTCGCGGGGTATTTTTCAACATGCCCGCAAGTAAAAAAAGGTCGCCATGGAAAAAATCAATACTTTTTTACTCGTAGGTTTAGTCATAGTAGGTCGGGATGTTAGTTGTAGGTAATCGAGGATAGTCGAAGGTAGTTGTAGATAGTCTTCATCATAGTCGAAGGGAGGTCGAAGGAGGTCATCTTCACTCTCCACTATTCGGTGTCCAATTTTCCCAAAGTTAGTCGTAGTTAGTCGAAGCTAGTCTTCAATATAATTGTAGGACGTCTTATTCATAGTCAAAGGAGCCATAGTTCAACGTGACATTTTTTCAAACCCTCCTAAACTCTTCTAAACTCGCCAATTAGGTTGCCGCAGTGGGACAGGCCCTTAAAGCTAAGGCCCAGAGCCCACAGCTAACAATCGCCTGTTTCCTTTATCATCGTTACCTTTTGGCATATCTTTCATTTATTAGTTCTATATCTCTCTACATCACTGTTGATATCTCTCGTTTCCCTTTCCCCTGACTCTCAGTCTGAAGAAGGATCACGCCCCAAAACGTCACCTATTCCTTTTACTCAGAGATGCTGTCTGACCCGCTGAGTTACTCCAGCTTTTTGTGTCGATTCAGAATGGTTCATTGTTGACTGAGGGGAAGGTGACAATAAGAAACAAGAAGGTTAGAATTAACCGTACCTCTCCAGAGGAGTGACTAAAAACATTAGATGTACATACAGTCTGATCTCATCCATGCTGCTGTAGTGAATAAATTGGATAATCTACAAAGATCTAGATGGAATTATTCTCTCAATTAAAGCACAACAAATGGGTAGCACAGTGGCGCCAGAGACCTGGGTTCGACTCTGACTACGGGTTCTATCCATACGGACTTTGTACGTTCTCCCCGCGACCACGTGAATTTTCCATAAGATCTTCAGTTTCATCCCACACTCCAAAGATGTACAGGTTTGTACGTTAATTTGTTTGGTATAAATGAAAATTGTCGCTAGTGCGTGTAGGAAAATGTTAGTGTGCGGGGATCACTGATCGGCGTGGGCTCAATGGGCCGAAGGGCCTGTTTCCCCAGTGTTTGGTAGAGAGCAGTCAGGCTGGTTGCATTGCGGCCTGATTTGGAAGCTCAAGGCCCAGCAATGAAGGAGATTAGTGGATGCTGCCTGGTCCATATAAGATACTGACCTCTCCAACATCCAAGGGATCTACAGACTACAGATGATTACATCAAGCCGTCCACAGATACAGGATACATGGAATAACATTAAGTGCAAGATCAAGTCCAGTAACGTCCATTTAAAGATTGTCCGAGGGTGTTCAATGAGGTAGGTGGGAGGTCAGGACCGCTCTCTGGATTGTGATAGGATGGTTCAGTTGCCTGATAGCAGCTGGGAAGAAATTGGCCCTGAATCTAGAGAGAAAGATTCCTTGAAAATCAAAAGAAAACTGTGATATAAAAGAGGAAGTGTTGTAAATTGTCTACTGTTCAAGCAATATCCATGGAGAGAGAAACTGTGAACATTTCAAACCCTTTGTCAGATCTGCTTTTATGAGTTTTTTTCTTGTTGATAAAGAAGATGCATGATTTTAATTTAGTTTAGTTCACGTTAGAGATACAGCACGGAAACAGGCCCTTCGGTCCACCGAGTCCGCGCCGACCAGCGATCCCCGCACATTAACACTATCCTACACACACGAGGGTCAATTTTCATATTTACCAAGCCAATTAACCTACACCTGTACGTCTTTGGAGCGTGGGAGGAAACTGAAGATCTCGGAGAAAACCCATGCAGGTCAGGGGTTGTAAGTTAATTGGCTTGGTATAAATGTAAATTGTCCTTAGTGCATCTAGATAGTGCACAGGGACTGCTGGTCGGTGAAGACTCAGTTGGCTGAAGAGCCTGTTTCTGCGCTATATCTCTAAACTAAAATGAAAAATTGTGTCTTTAAGGACACTTCCAAAGTTAAGTCAATTAATGTTCCGTCTTTGGTGAATTTCTGCCCCTTAGAAGTACTTTTACAAAAATTAATCCGAGACTAATATATAAACAGAGTGAGATTGCATTATCACACTCTATAGTCAGCATGCAGAAAATATAGTTAGATATTTTACCCAGACAGGCCATGCTTATTTTCACAGCTAAACATCTCACCAGCTGTTCTCAGGCAACAGAAGCATCCAACCACAACCAGGGAGCAGTGTTGATTGCTATCTACCTCATTGATGACCCTTGGACTATCCTTGATCGGACTTTGCTGGCTTTACCTTGCACTAAACGTTATTCCTCTATTCACGTATCTCTACACTGTAAATGGTTCGATTGTAATCATGTATTGTCTTTCCGCTGACTGGATAGCACGCAGAAGAAGCCTTTCACTGTACCTCGGTGCAAGTGACAATAAACTAAACTGAACTTCAAAAATAATAGTTTCCAAACCAAGGAGTAAACAGCAATCAATGTTTCTCAAAAACATTGTGTATGTACCAAAGCGGAGACTATCAGGTGTGATGGTTTCTCAGCCGAGACTGAGCTCAAAATAAAGAAATGTAGCAATCACTCAAGGTGTTTTGATCAAACATTGACCCAGCTACAACTAAAGTGCAGGATATTTCTCAGGTTGTGTGTTCTGGAAAGTAAAATTCCCATGGAATAACAGCACACTGGTTCAAATCCAGCTTTTCCATTTCAGAATCAAAAAGAGATTTTACACCAGAGGAAAGAGCTCTCGAGGCAAAGAACTCCCTGCAAAACTAATCTGCTCTGAATTAGCCGACTTCAGTCAGTAAAGGCTTGTGTTGAGATGTTGGCCTCAGTACTGTAGAGGTTAAACCAGCCCTACCCAAAGAATGGGTCGAATGGGCTTTTATTCACTGGAACTTAGAAAAATGAGAGGAGATCTTGTAGCAACATATTAAATTCTTAAGTGATTAGACAGGCTAGATGCAGGGAAAATGTTCCCCATGTTGGGGGAATCCAGAACCAGGGGTCACAGTTTAAGAATAAGGTCATTTAGGGCTGAGATGAGGATAAACATTTTCACGTAGAGTTGTGAATCTGTGGAATTCCTTGCCCCAGAAGGCAGTGGAGGCCAATTCGCAAGAGAGTTGGATTTAGCACTTAGGACCAATGGAATCAAGGGAGATGGGGATAAGGCAGGAACGTGGTACTGATTTTGGATGATCAGCCATGGTCATATTGAATGGCGGTGCTGGCTCGAAGGGCCGAATGGCCTACTCCTGCACCAATTTTCTATGTTTCAATGCCTCCTGCTTTTGATCAGTAGACAATGACAGCTGGTGAAATTCGGATGCATCTTGCATTTAAATCCAGTTGGCTGGTATCAATGGGAATATGCTGGGCCAAATCAGGTTGGATAGGTCCATCATTGTAACTCCCAACTGGAAGAACTTCCCCTTTAGTTGGCACATCTAACAGGCTCCACTCTGGTCAATCGTTATGCAGTGAAGATTATTTCTACAGCTCCCAGCCACCCTTATCCTCAAAGGAGCAAAGATAATGAATTAAAAATGGAATGAAATAAAATATTCCGACTGGCTGGTTTGAAAATAATACCGAGTGCCAAGACCATCAACTCCATCTCTAATGTTCCGCTGTGACCGGCGGCTAATAAAGAGATGTGGAATACAGCAATACAACACAGAAATGAGCCCTTCGGCCCATCACAACTGTGCTGACCCTTTACCCAAATACATTGATCCCATTTGGAGGCATAGAGTTGTACAGCACGGAAACAGGCCCTTCAGCCCAGCTGGCCCCTGCCGACCAAGATGCCCCACCCAATTATTAAATCTTTGAAATCGTTAGCGGCGCGGTGGTGCTGTATTCCGCCGTTCACGGTGACGGACGCTCCACACATCTCTGACCTCCATACAGTTCAAGATACAAGATACATTTATTTGTCACGTGTGCCAGTTGGCACAGTGAAATGTATGTTCACCATACAGCCATACAATAAAAATAAAGAACACAACACACGATAGAGTTCAACATAAAACATCCCCACACAGCAGAATCAAAAGTTTCCCACTGTGAGGGAAGTCACCAAAGTCAGTCATCTTCCTCTGATGTTCACCCGTGGTCGGGGCCTCCGGAGACCTCCGCAGTCGCCGCTACGGGCAGCCCGCTCGCCGGGATGTTGGCTCTCCGACGTTGGAATGGGAAGCCAACCTCAGCGGCTTGGTCTCCAAATCGGCCACTTCCCACTGGAGTCCGCAGCTGGCAAGCTCCTCTTCTGTCTCTACACGTGCGTCTTCCGTCAACGTCTTCAGCATCGTCTTGACTTGCCGTCCCGGGTCACGTCTCCCATGGGTGGGGGTTGCCACAGCACAAGCTTGTTTGCTGGTCATTCCTGGGTGAGGGTGGCAGTGACCAGCGAGCTAAGCTAGTCCCACTTGCCCGCGTTTGCCCGCGTTTTGCTCATATCCCTCTAATCTGTTCTGATCCATTAATACTCAACAATACATATGAGAACACAAAAATGCTGGAGAAACTCAGCGGGTGCAGCAGCATCTATGGAGCAAAGGAAATAGGCAACGTTTCGTGCCGAAACGTTGCCTATTTCCTTCGCTCCATAGATGCTGCTGCACCCGCTGAGTTTCTCCAGCATTTTTGTGTACTTTTGATTTTCCAGCATCTGCAGTTCCTTCTTAAACAAGTTATTTTCATTAACGGGAGAGGATAACTTAATAATTTGATATTAAGGGGCCTTGAGGGAAAATTGATCATACATACAATCGTACTAAAAAATGACTGGAAGTGATTTAGTTCAATTAATGCTGCAAATTGCAATGGGTTGAGGCATGATTCGGATCTGACCAGAGATGCAGATCTGACCAGATGATGGGCACATTTTCAAATCCCACACACATCTGAAATAAATGGCAGCAGCTGCCTCCAAATGGAGTGGCAAATACCTTCAGTAGTGAAGAAGGGTTTCGGCCTGAAACGTTGTCTATTTCCTTCGCTCCATAGATGCTGCTGCACCCGCTGAGTTTCCCCAGCATTTTTGTGTACCTTCGATTTTCCTGCATCTGCAGTTCCTTCTTAAATACTTATGAGATATTTATTTTGACTCACTTGAAGACTAACTATACAGGTGTGCTAATAACCAAGGGCATCTTTTCTGATTGACCAGTGAGACTTTCTCCAGCTGATATCAAATCTGAAGCAAGTGTTTAAATCTCTCTAAATGTTTAAGAGGGAACTGCAAATGCTGGAGAAATCGAAGGTAGACAAAAATGCTGGAGAAACTCAGCGGGTGAGGCAGCATCTATTGAGCGAAGGAATAGGCGACATTTTGGGTCAAGACCCTTCTTCAAACTGATCTCGAGGGTCTCGACCCAAAACGTCACCTATTCCTTCACTCCACAGATGCTGCCTCACCCATTGAGTTTCTCCAACATTTTTGTCTACCTCTCTCTGTGGATTGCATTTAACACTGTATATTATGAAGCTGCTGTTCCAGTTTGAAACTGAACCTAACAGGTTGCCCCGGGCTGCTTTGGGCCTGCTGCTAATGCAAAGAAGGACACAAAGTTCTGGATTAACTCAGCAGGTCAGGCAGCACCTCTGGAGAACACGGAGAGGTGCAGGGACATCTACCCGTGTTCTCCAGAGATGCTGCCAGACTTGTTGAATTACTCCAGCACTTCATGTCCTTTTGTGTATCAGCCAGCATCCGCAGTTCCTTGTTTCTGCTCATTTGAATGACATAATTTAAACACCACTTAACAAAAAAAGACATCCTTCAATCCAAACAAACCAAATTCAACTAAGTTTCAATTTCTGCATTGCACCTATGGTCCACCTTTTCAGAAGCACAGTGGTGGAGCTGAGTCTTCACAGCGCCAGAGACCCAGGTCGATCCTGTCTTCAAGTACTGTCTGTGTGTGGAGTTTGCATTTTCTCCCAGTGACCACGTGGGTTTCCTCCCGGTGCTCCAGTTTCCTCCCACATCCCAAAGACGTGCAGGTTTGCAGTTTGATCGGCACTCTGTAAATTGCCCCCCAAGAGTGTAGGGAGTGGATGAGAAAGTGGGATATAGCATAGAACTGGTGGGAACTGGGTGGTCGGTGGTGGGCCTGGGCCCGTTTCCATGCTGCATGTTTAAATAACTGAACAAAACTCAAATTAATCTGACAACATTGATCATGTAAAAGCAAGCTTCAATTTATGGCTAAAGCATTCATCTCTACTTCTGACACCAATTCACATGAATGCCACAATGTTAACTGATGCACTGCATTCAATTGTGGAGGATTTTTTTTTTTTTATTAAATCAAAAGCAAGTTTGCAGCTGGTGGGGTTAAGAAGTGAATAGCTGCCATTTAAAAATAATCTGTGCTAGACCCAAGCAATGTTTAGCTTTGATCTGGTCCGATTGAACCATCTAAATTTAAATTAGTTCCAATTTCTGGCCCAGAGTTTTAGACGTCCCTAATGTTCAATGAACCAACCGTAAGTGCTTGACCCCGAAATGAACTTTGTATTAAAGTCAACAAACCTATAGCTGCCAACGTTGGCACATTACTTGCAGTGAGATTTTATAAACACAAAGAAAAGAGATGAATTACAAGTCTGCTACAATATATAAAGATGCCTTTATTTTCAAAGAGTGGAACATGGAGAAGTAGCGATCGTGACTCTTAAGTTGCAAAACTTGGCAGCTTTGCAAAACTTATCAAGTTTTCAGATACTTTACTTTTCCTCAAGTCCCTTTAATATACTCCTCGAGTTTGTTATAAGGTACCTTCAGTTCCTAACTGGAAAAATTGTCTCCAAAGTCCATGTGCAAAATATCATTGCACCATTAAAAATTTAACGGTTGCAACGAAATAGATCACTTTTGGGTCATGAGTACATCGCAACAATATCACAGAGCATTAGCAGATCTTTTACTGTTAGGCTCCTGAGATGTTGAAACGGCTCCAACCTCCTGAAGGCTTACTGCTGACAGTTTGGTTACTGATGAAGGAAGAAAATCAACAGTATTAGCTCCATAAAACAAAAATGTATTACAGATGAAATTGCATTACAGGTAGACATTGCATTCGGTTAGTTTAGTTTAGTGTGGAGATACAGGGCGGAAACAGGACCTTCGGCCGACCGCACCGACCAGCGATCCCCGCACACTAGCACTATCCTACACACACTGGGAACAATTTACAATCTACAATTTACAATCTTTACCAAAGTCAATTAAACTTACAGAAGATAGACACAAACTGCTGGAGCAACTCAGCAGGACAGGCAGCATCCCTGGATAGAAGAAATCGGTGACGTTTCAGCTCGAGACGGTCTCGACCCGAAATGTCACCCATTCCTTTTATCCAGAGATGCTGAGTTAATCCAGCAGTTCGTGTCTATCTTCTGTGTAAACCAGCATCTCTTTGGAGCATCGGAGGAAAATGTAGCACGTTGGAGAAAACCCACGCAGGTTACGGGAAGAATGTACAAACTCCATGCACACAGCACCCGTAGTCAGGATCGAACCCGGGTCCCTGGCGTTGGAAGGCAGCAACTCTGCGGTTTTGTCACCTGAACTACAGCATTGCAGTAGCATCATGCCTTATCTAGGGACGAATTACAATCGTACCAAACCAATGGTGGCCCTGCTTCCACAAATCTTTCCACCACCACGCACAAGAAGCACAAGAAGCGCAAGTCGCCGTTGTATGCAGATGCTGAGATGTGTGTTCAGCTCTGGCTGAACAATTTCTAATCTTATGATGTACAGTCAACAAGAAGAATTAACCTACAAACCTGTACATCTTCGGATTGTGGGAGGAAACCGAAGATCTAGGAGAAAAGCCACGCAGGTCACGGGGTGAATGTACAAACTTAATACAGGCTGCACCTGTAGTCAGGATTGATCTTGGGTCTGTGGCATTGTAAGGCACTGCGCCACTGTGCCAACATGCTGTGGAAACCTCACCCAGACCCTATTCCATTAGGCAATAGTTTGAGGACCACGTTGGGGCTAGGTGCATTCATGGTCACATACACAGAGGTCAGAGCGTCTGAAAATGTCAGGATTGGTACAGAAAAAAGACGAGAGCATCGACAGTGGATAATGAAGCAAAGTCTTTGGAGTGCAGCTGTCACAGAAGGTCAAACCTGATATTGTAGCTGGAACGATACAGATGAGTCTTTCAGGTCAAGGACTACAACTGTACATGACTTGCAGAAACTGACTTTTGATTACAGTTCACTGCAGACATGAAAAATTCTTGGAGATCTTATTTAAATTTTAAATGCAGAGATAATTGAATATCAAATGTATGCCTGCCTGCATGTATTTATACTCAGGACATGTACTGCAGCTTTGGAATTGTAAACAACATTGGCAGCATCTCACCATTCTACCCACGCCTATACTCACTCCAGTCCTCAACGTTTAATGGTGCATTTGGAAAAAGCATTGCAATGGGGCCAGGGTTTTAATCCCGATTTATACTGAAGGAGGTGATCTAAACAGGGATGTTGATGCATGCGGTGAAATAGCCTCAGATTCATTGGGTCTGGTGAAGGGAAACAGAGAGATGAGCACTTATGGTGCTGAACCTTGTTACTGCATTCACTGTCATTACATTCATTCATAAGTTCAAGTTATAGGAGCAGAATTAGGCCATTCGGCCCATCAAATCCACTCCGCCATCCGATCCCTCTCAATCCCCGTTTCCTCCCTTCTCCCCGTAACGCTTGACACCCGTACAAATCAAGAAACTGTCTGAAGAAGGGTCTCGACCCAAAACGTCGCCCATTCCTTCTCTCCAGAGATGCTGCCTCACTCACTGAGTTACTCCAGCATTTTGTGTCTACCTTCAATTTATATCGGCATCTGCAGTTCTTTCTTGCGCAAAGAATCTGTCAATCTCCGTCTTAAGTATATCCAATGAGGTCCCTCCTCATCTTTCTAAGCTCCAGAGAGTCCAGTGCCGTCAAACGCTCATCATATGTTAACCCACTCCTTCCTGGGATTAATCTCGTGGAATCTAAGACCATAAGACATAGGAGCAGAATTAGCCTATTTGGCCAATTGAGTCTACTCTGCCATCCAATCTATTTTTCCCTCTCAATCCCATTCCCTTGCCTTCTCCCCATTACATCTGACCCTCTTACTAATCAAAAACCTATCAATCTCCCTTTAAAAATACCCAATGACTTTCTTGGCCCCACAGACGTCTGTGGCGATAAATTTTGCAGATTCACCACCCCCTGACTAAAGAAATCCCTCCTCATCTGAATGCTAAAGGCACATCCTTTGGTCTGTTGAAGGATTGGATTCAGCAGCAATTGAAAAAGGGGAAGATGGTATTGTGTGCCATTGGTGACATTTCAGACTATTTTTAATTAGTTAGCGAGGCATTAGTCAATCTTCTTTCTATGAAGCTGTTTTGGTGAAACAATGGGCAATAGACAACAGACAATAGGTGCAGGAGTAGGCCATTCGGCCCTTTGAACCAGCACCGCCATTCACTGTGATCATCGCTGATCATCCACAATCAGTACCCCGTTCCTGCCTTCTCCCCATATCCCTTGACTTCGCTATCTTAATGAGCTCATCGGCCTCCACTGCCTTCTGAGGCAGAGAATTCCACAGATTCTCAACTCTCTGGGTGAAAAGGTTTTTCCTCGTCTCCGTTCTAAATGGCCTACCGCTTATTCTTAAACTGTGGCCCCTGGTTCTGGATTCCCCCAACATCGGGAACATGTTTTCTGCCTCTAGCATGTCCAACCCCTTAATAATCTTATATGTTTCGATAAGATATCCTCTCATCCTTCTAAATTCCAGTGTACACAAGCCCAGTCGCTCCATTCTTTCAACATATGGCAGTCCCGCCATCCCGGGAATTAACTCTGAAAAAGACAAATTGAGTTCTAAAAGTCCCATGTTAACCAAGCTGATGAAATGTCACATTTTAGAACTCAGAAGATAGAACACAGTACAACACAAGACTGGGCCCTTCTGCCCACAATTTTCACACTGAATCTCATTCGGTTAAATACTTGTCGTGGCTTGCATCTGAATCATGCCCCTCAATCCCCAGCATATCAGTGTGCCTGTCGAAGGCTCTTAATCGCACCCCATCACATCTACCTCCACCACCACCACCCTCTCAGCGGACAGGCAGCATCTCTGGGGAAAAGGAATGGGTGACGTCTCGGGTAGAGACCTTTCTTCAGAGTCTGAAGACCCGAAAGGTCACCCATTCCCTCTCTCCAGAGATGCTGCCTGTCCCGCTGAGTTACTCCAGGATATTTGTGTCTCTCATCGACCTCTAGTCTTCAATATTTCACCCAGGGTAAAAGTTTCTGACTCAAAGTAAGACTGCCCACTGTCAATATTCCCCATTAAATCACGGCTTGTTCCTTTTTGATAATGTTACATCTATGACTAACCATCCATGCCTGAAAGTGGGGAGAAAAAAAAAAACATTTTTTGGTGCGGGTTTTCATTTGTTTTCAAAACCAAATATACTGAACCGATCTAATCCCCAATGAAGGGAATATCAAGATGGCGGCCAGTCATTTTGACATTGAAGAGAGAGGCAGCACGCCAAACTTAATGATGATATTACAGTGCCCCTGTAATAGTTCTCATTAAAAATGAATTAAAATTAAATAAAACACCAATTAATGCTGAAATTATTTAATTAGAAGATGTTTATAAATAGAAAATAGTGTAGTGAGCAAAAAAAAATAACTAAATTATAAAGGGTGGTACTGCTCATTGGCTAAATAATGTTATTTGCAAATGCTCCCTGTAGCATTTATTCTACTGGGTTTTATTTTCACTGGCACCGCTCTTCCCCCCACACATGGGCAGCATCTAATGTTCACTTTGCATTTTGAATTATCACTCTACGACTCCAATGCATTAATTTGTATTGAACCATTGTAAGCTTAGAGCAGCCCACTACATTCTGATGCATCCGATCGAGAGGGAATTAGATAAGGTAGAAGGGAGTCAAGAGTCAAGAGTTATCACTTGTCCCAGATAGAGCTATGAAATTCTTACTTGTAGCAGCACAACAGAATGTGTAAACATAGTACTCTGTAAACAATATAATAAACGAGAAAAAAAATGAACAGAATTGTGCGGCATAGAGTCTTACAGTGTGTGAAAAGAGACCCTTCGGCTCAACTTCCTCACAACCTGTCCCATCTACACTAGTCCCAACTGCTTGCATTTGGCCCATATCCCTCTAAACAAATTAATGCTGAAATTATTTAATTAGAAAATTTTAATAAATAGAAAATAGTGTAGTGAGCAAAAAAAAACATTTAAATTATGTTGTGGTCTGCTCATTGGCAAAATTGTGTTATTTTCTATTGCCCCCCGCTGCGTTTCTTCCACTGGCTCTATCTCCCCCCTCCCCTCCCATGTAGACTACATGGGCAGCATCTAATGTTCACTTCGCATTTTGAATGGAAGAGACCAGGTAAAAGGTTCTGACATTAAAAAACTTGCATTTCAGGGAAATTAACTTTTGTAGTGGAAGATTTTGTGCTTCAATAAAACATGGGCATTCGAAGTCACGTCTGGTCTGAGAGGTCTCGAGAAGCACACACACACACTACTTGTTAGCTGCTGTGGCCTAATTACTTTCATGAATAAGTAAAATGCTGCCTTTTCACATTCCCAGGTCTCTTTTACGACCGGGCAGTATCCCTGCAAATGTCAGTTATCATCTAACAGAATCCATTTCTTCAACAAAAAAAAAAATGCCTTTGATAATACTACAGATAGTTAAAATCCCTCCTTATTTTGTGCGTTGAATCCACCCTAATTGTCGCTCTGCATTGGTGAAAGAGTTGTATTCTACTAATCCTGATATCTCAGATCATTTGACAATAAAATAGTTGAGTGGTGTCAGCACTTAAGATGAAGCAGTGTGTAAAACAGGTTGGAATTCCGTGCGAGAAAAATCTCAGTAATCAAATAATTTGAATGTAGCAAGTTAGGAATAAGAGACTTGGACTTTATGTTTTTGCGTTCAAGCTATTCAGTCTCTAAGTTATGCATTGAACAAATTGTATAGTCGCCGCTGAAGAATTTGGTGCATTCAGTTGGAAACGCAAGCATTCCAAAATCATTAAAAGGACAGAGCTGCAAAATGGGTCTCTGTAAATACGATTGTCAGATAAGCAGAGAAGTGCGAAATTGTAGTCACAAAGCTATTTAGACCAAAGAAAACAGCCTTATTACTCTGCCACTTTTACTGTTTAGTCTGACATTAGAAAGTCGGGGCTGACATACATTTTTTATGGCTTCATAAAGTTGTCCCATGACCAGGTCACCCTCCTCATAACTAGGGAGCAGTACACTTGAAAGACCCATTAATCACCGTTGAAAGGAGCTCCTTCAATATGCACAGTCTGGCAAGAATTGTTCAGTGCAAATGCTAAGTTACTTGTTCTCCAATGCCAAATGACCCATTCATTTCTATTAGCATGGCTGCTGTGAAGGGCAATTCTACGTGCCACACATGCACTGTCTTGTGGGGAACATATTGGCACCAAGACAGCACACCACACAGGATAATTCATATTCATTTCCTTTCATGATGAACCAATGTAGGACCTACAAATTGATGTCAGCCAAGAAGGATTTTTTTTTTCTGGTTGTTATTGCTCCTCTCCACGACTCAGAGTGAACATTCAGTTTCATCTGAATGTTGTAGTTTGGTTTGGCTTAGTTTAGAGATTCAGAGCAGAAGCAGGCCCTTCGGCCCATCGAGTCCGTGCCGACCAGCGATCCCCAATATACTAGCACACACTACAAACAAGGGACATCTTACAAATAACCTATGGACCTGCACGTATTTGGAATGCGGGGGGAAACTGGAGCACCTGGAGAAAACCCGCGTAGTCACAGGGAGAACGTGCAAACTCCGTCCAGACAGCACCCGTAGTCGTGCTATGCTCTTGATAAGTCTGAAATGTTAATACCTAAATTTAAATAGGAATCCATGATTCACATTCACACGAGTCTCTATTTTTGGAGTCTTAAGGGGCTGTCCCACTGTACGAGCTAATTCAAGAGTTCTCCTGAGTTTCCCCTGATTCGAGCTCAGAGAATTACGGTAATAGCCGCTCGTTGGTACTCGGGGCTCTCTCGTGGACATTTTTCAACATGTTGAAAAATCTTCACGAGTCTTCACGTGCTTATCGCGTTTCCCGAGTACCTGCCGTTAACGTTACGAGCCGCTAAGAGACGTCCCGAGCTCCGATGTACCCGCTACGTACATTCTACGTGCTTACCACGAGCTTGATTTTTTTTTTAAACTCGGGAGATCTCTTGAATTAGCTGGTACAGTGGGACAGGCCCTTTAGCATTGTGTTGTGCGGAAACAGGTCCTTCAGCCCAACTTGTCCATAAAATGGAAATCAGTGGGTCAGGCCGCATCTGTGGAGGGAATGGAAGCAACTGATTGATCCAATCACCAAATAGAGAGCAACCCTGACCTAACATCTACCTCATTGGAGTGCTAGAAATATCTTTAACAGGATCTTACTGGACTTTATCTTGCACTAAACGTTATTCCCTTTATCATATATCGTACACCATGTAAACCTTGATTATTATCATGTATAGTCTTTTCGGTAACTGGATAAAAAGCAACACAATTGCACCTCAGCGCATGTGACAATAATACACTCAACTAAACTCACTGCTTCTTCTTCAGTCTGAAGAAGGATCCTGACCCGAAACGTCATCTGTCTGTTCCTTCCACAGATGCTGCCTGGCCCGTTGAGTTCCTCCAGCACATTGACTTTTGATCACATGGAAAATGTTAGTTTTTTTTCCGCAGAAACTGAGAAAAATGTGCGCTCAGAATAATGCGAATGGACTGAGTGCAGAAAACATATCATTGCACCAAACAGTAAACGTGGCCAACTTTAATGGGAAAGGGCAGACTCGGACAGCTTGGGCGAGATTAGAAGAATGTTTACAGCAGTGACTTTTCAAAGCCGCATCCTGACACATTGTTGGAATGGTCCGGTGGTATGTTTCAAAAGCAGCTGCACTGCTGGGACAGGGTTCAATGCCTTCATTTGAATTGAACCATTGTAAGCTCAGAGCTGTCCACTACACACTGACGCATCCAGTTGAGAAGGTATTAGACAAGCTAGAACAGAAGGGTGTGTCATAGTCATAGAGTCTAAGACTGTGGAAAGAGGCCCTTTGGCCCAATTTTCCCACACGATGTCTCATCTGCCTGCACTTGGCCCATATCCCTCTAAACCTGCGTGCTTGTGAAATCAGATCAAAGTGGTCTGCACAAACAGTCCTTATGCCTCAAAATGGCCAATATGGTGTGGCTGTGTGATATGGTATTGCCATTAATTTATTATTGTCACGTATACCAATGCACAGTGAAAATCTTTGTTAAGTGTGCAGTCCAATCTGATCATACATCATCAAAATCGAGCCAAAGTGTTGGAGTAACTCAGCAGGTCAGGCAGGATGGGTGATGTTTCAGGTTAGCACCTTCTTCAGACCTCTCCAGTCTGAAGAAGGGTCCCGAAAATGTCACCCATGCTTTTTCTCCAGAGATGCTGCCTTACCTGCTGAGTTACTCCAACACTTTCTTCAGTATAAACCAGACTCTGCAGCTCCTTATACTGTATATACTCCTTATCCTCATCTCCATTCTGAAGGTACGTCCTTTGATTATGAGACTGTGCCCTCTGGTTCTAGACTCTCCCATAACTGGAAACATGCTACATCCATTATATGTGTAAGAAAGAACTGCAGATGCTGGTTTAAATTGAAGGTAGACACAAAATGCTGGAGAAACTCAGCGGGTGAGGGGAAGAAGGGTCTCGACCCAAAACGTCGCCCATTCCTTCTCTCCAGAGATGCTGCCTCACCCATTGAGTTACTCCAGCATTTTGTGTCTACCTACATCCATTCTATCTAGGTCTTTCATTATCCGTTAGGTTTCAATGAGATCACCCCTCATCATAGTGATCATGAAGCATTGTTAAGCAAATGCCATATTTAGAGTCTTAGAGCTGTTCAGCATGGTTGCCAATGCCAACCAAGAAGGCATACTGGGCTTATCCCATTTGCCTGCATTTGGCCCATGGCCCTATAATCCCACCCTATCATGTATCTGTCCAAAAGTCGTAAGTGTAGTCGTAAATGAGGTTGACCACCAATCACATTGAAAAATTCTCATCAACATCAAAGCAGGAGGTGAAGAGCCCAATATATATATATTTTCAAAACTTTAAAAAGTGAACAAAATAAAGATTGAGGCATTTGGAAACTGACATTTCATAAAGTTTAAAACATAAACTAATAATGAATTCAGTTCATAGGTGCAGAGAGTTTGTTATGCAGTGTTATTAAAAATGCCTCGTTCAACAAATTGTAATATTTTCACGATCCAAATAGTTCATGAATAATTAAAGTTCTTGTCATTTGTTTTCCTGCTGATTATCGCAGAAACAAGAGAGAGGCTGCAGCTTTGCAAAGACAGTGAATATTTTTAAGGCAGTGACAGGTAGATTCTTGATTAGTACGGGTGTCAGGGGTTATGGGGAGAGGGCAGGAGAAGGGTTAGGAGGGAGAGGTAGATCGGCCACGATTGAATGGTAGACTAGTAAGATGGGCCGAATGGCCAAATTCTGCTCCTATCAATAATGAATTTATGAACTTATGAAGTGAATCACTGGATTTTGCATTGTACTTCCCGAAGCTACAGTTACTGCAAGGTCATAAGGTCATAAGTGATAGGAGCAGTTTTGTGCTATTCGGCCCATCAAGTCTACTCCGCCATTCTATCATGGCCGACCTATCTCGCCCTCCTGCTTTCTCCCCATAACCCCTGACACCCGTACTAATCAAGAATCTATCTATCTCTGCCTTAAATAAATACATTGGCGGCCTCCACAGCCTTCCTTGGCAAAGAATTCCACAGATTCACCACCCTCTGACTAAAGAAATTCCTCCAAAAGGAACATCCTTTAATTCTGAGGCTATGACCTCTGGCCCTAGACTCTTCCACTAGTGGAAACATCCTCTCCACTCTATCCAATCCTTTCACTATTCTGTACGTTTCAATGAGATGCCCCCTCATCCTTCTAAACTCCAGCAACTCCAGTGCCGTCGAGCGTGCATCATATGTAAACCCTCTCATTGCTGGGATCATTCTCGTAAAACCTCCTCTCGACTCTCTCCAGAGCCAGCACGTCCTTCCTCAGATACGAGGCCCAAAATCGCTCGCAATGCACCAAGTGCGGCCTGACCACTGCCTTATAGAGCCTCAGGTTATGAACTGGGGTGAAGGGAAGAGCGTTCACGTCACGCCCCTGTCTCCACCAATCTTTCCACCACCACGCACAAGAAGCAACAAGACAGACACCATTGTGCAGATGCCGAGACGTGTGTCCAGCTCTGGCTGAACAACTTCTAATCTTGTGTGTGGACTCGATAAGAAGAAGAAGCATATGATATGAACTTATGAAGTGAATCATTGGCTTTAGCATTTCACTTCCCAAATGTTACCACCAGATTATTCCGTAGTTAACTGTGACGGTAGTTGCTGCAAATGCCACCACAGTTCCCACCACAAATTCCCGACCTTTTAGTTTGTGATTTCCCACAAACTCGCACCCATCCTCACACCCATGAATCACACCAAGTCGGTACTAACATATGTTGCTGGCTCTGAGGCATGTACAAATGAGAGAGGAAAATCTCGTGAACCATTGGAAGAATGCAGCTTCAAAACGGTTTCCACTTCGATTTACATCTTTAAATGTATATGTTATTTCCTTGATCTTAAAGTGAGTGTAGGAATTCCCTAACTGTATTCAGTGATCCTCTGTAGTGGATTAATGGATTTGTACATTTCCCATTAGTTGTAACTTAATTAAAAAAAAGTAATTTTATTTTCTTATGATGGTAAATGAAACGATATTTATATCCAGTATTTGCCCTTCTCTTTACTTTAAAGATACAGGGTAGAAACATGCCCTTTGGCCCACCAAGTCAACACCAACCAGCCATCGCCCCGGAGACCTGTACAATCCTACACACTAGGGACAATTTACAATTTACAGAAC
This sequence comes from Leucoraja erinaceus, assembly GCF_028641065.1. Classification (NCBI taxonomy): domain Eukaryota; kingdom Metazoa; phylum Chordata; class Chondrichthyes; order Rajiformes; family Rajidae; genus Leucoraja; species Leucoraja erinaceus. The sequence continues at coordinate 3,962,318 of NC_073409.1, forward strand.
CCAATTAACCGACAAATCTGTACGTCTTTGGAGTGCGGGAGGAAACCGGAGCACCCGGAGAAAACACCACGCAGGTCACGGGGTGAATGTACAAACTCCGTACAGACAGCACCCGTAGTCAGGATCGAACCCAGGTCTCCGGCGATGTAAGGCCGCAACTCTACCGCTGCGCCACCGTACCGCCCCTGATCTTAAAATCTCGCTACTTACTTTGTGAAGAAGGTACAGGAGCCTGAAAACCATGACTACCCGGCTCAAGAACAGCTTCTTCCCAGCCACCATCTGCCTTTTCAATGCTATACAATATCACTCAGCAACCGTGACCTTCTATAGACCGTGTCCTTGGTTGCACTCTGGACTTTGGTTATGCATCATCATGGTTACCTAGTATTGAAGTTATTACTTCATTATATTATTGATCATTATATATTAATCTGTGTGTTGTTGTGTCTACGGGACTGTTAATCTGCAGCAAATATGGATTTCATTGTTCTGTTGAAAATTAGATGCTCTTGACTCTTTACAGTTGACTAAGGGACAGTTGACCAGTTGATCCTGGAGTAGTGGATGATTCATTGTTGGGATGAAGGATCATTTTGTCCTGAACAGTACGCTGTGGAATCATCAGTTGTTGCAATATTTGTCACTAGGATGTTGGACCTTTTGATCCTGGGTCCGTTAGTTATTTGACCAAGAGCTAGTTGTTCATGAACCCAGGAGATCCCCGGACAGTCATTAAGCTACTTGGTCATGAGTCTATGTAGTATTTAGCCATGGGTTAGAAAGATGTTTTTACATTATTGCTGGGTTGCTCTTCCTGTTCATCAATGACTCTGATTGACACAAAATGCTGGAGTAACTCAGCGGGTCAGGCAGTATCTCTGGAGAAAAAGGACATGTGACCTTTTAGGTCAGACCCCTTCTTCAGACTCAGAGACTGAGAAAGGATTCTGACCTGAACAGCCACCTATCCCTTTTCTCCAGAAATGCTGCCTGATCCGCTGAGTTACTCCAGCATTTTGTGTCTATCTGCAGTATAAACCAGCATCTGCAGTTCCTTAGAAGATTGAGAAGATTTGGTAAATCTTCTCAATCTTCTATTGACCTTCTTTCTACTGGTGTACGGTAGGGAGACGACTAATTAGTTGCATTATGGCCTTGTTCGGCAACACAAAAGCCCAGGAATTAAGAAGACTACAGAGAATGGTAGGCGGTGCCTGGTCCATCACAGGTACTGACTACCCCACCAGCGAAGAGATCTATCACAGTCAATATCATCAAAGACCCACACTACCCCTGGCTTCCCGTTCATTTCTCTCTTACCATCAGGAAGAAGGTACAGGAGCCTGAAATCCATGACCACCAAGTTGAAGAATAGCTTCTTCCCACAACCGTCAGCCTATTGAATACTGCACAACACTAACCTCAGCAACTATGATCTTCCATGCACTCTGTTCTTCGTTGCATTTCAGATTTTGATTTAGTTTTTAGTTTAGAGATAAAAGCATGGAAACAGGCCCCTCAGACCACCGAGTCCACACCGGCCAGCAATCCCCGCACACTAACACTATCCGACACACATTACGAACAATTTTACATTTATACCAAGCCAATTAACCTTCAAACCTGTACGTCTTTGGAGTTTGGCTTTGCACTTTCATGGTTACCTAGAATTACTGATTATTAACTCATTCTATTATTGATCATTATATATGTATCTGTGTGTTATTGCATTAGCGGACCTGTTAAGCTGCAGCAAGTAAGAAGTTTGTTGTTCTGTTGCCGGTACAGATGACAATTAAACACTCTTGACTCTTTGACTCTTGATGGCAGTTAAGAGCAGGCCGATAACAATGATTCACCAGTTTAGCAAATTGAGGCCAATTTTAACAGCTTGACTGCAATCCCAGTTGAGATGAACCAGCACAGTATAGATCAGGGTCTAACAGCTCGTCTCTCATCGAAAAACCCTCATCTGTTCATTTACTCACTAAACAGCTGAGAGTGGAAACACAATTTTTAATGAATAAAACAGCATTTACTAACACAACCTCTTAATTATTAAACGCTGCATCATCCGTGACAATTACTATTGCGTAATTGACCTTAATATTAAATTGACCTCGGATGGGAGATGCGAAGAAGGTTAGGCATTTTCTCAAGCAGATACATTAAAGCGGGAATCCACAAGAAGTTTGGATTCAATTAAAATTTTATTTTTTGCCTGGATGTTATTTGGCTGGCAAATATATACATTCCTAATGTACGGCAAATTCGCTGCGACTGCGTGTATTTCCCACACCGAGAATGAATCTCTGAACTTTACAAGGTCCATGTGCAACCGAGAAATGACGGTAAATAATTTATTGACAGTGATAGCCACTGAAGAGGAACAAATAGTGTTTCACTAAGAACCATCAACCCTTGACCTTCCCTTTCGCTGGAATACCTGAAGTGAAAGCCTGATTGCATTAGTGAAATATTTATTTGATGGCATTTTAATATTCTGTCTTGATGACTTCTTAGCAACATTTAGTTTCGGGGGGTCTTATGCGCTTCCTCTTAGGAAATGAAACATGTCAAAACTCATTACAAAAATCAAAATTTAAATGCTTGAGCCACATTAGGTTTATGTGCACAATCCCAGTAGCGCATAAACACAGTTCACAAGTCCTCATTTGCTTGCTCAACTCTAATGAATGAGCTTGGTGAAGCATGTTGGGTCATGAAACATATGCTAGCAATCTAATTTAACCTATTACTTGCTGCCACCTTGTAGATCATAGCTAAATATTCACGGAACACAACTGTGGGGACATCCAGTCTGCTCCACAACCTAGAGGCGACGCGCGGCTAGCTGAATCTCGCCCGCCATTTCATTGCCATTCGCAATTAATTACAGCGCGGATCAATAAAGTAAATGTTGTTCTTACAGCCAATGCCTAAAACAAACACACTTGAGCAGGAATTTCCTGGCGTTAGTCCCTTAAATTCAAAGTCAATTTATTAAGCAAGATCATTTAATTCTATATAGATTATATATGGATATTAACTCTTCTAATGTGCAGTGATGCAGCATACAAATTGTCAGATCATAAATGTTAAGTATGGCATGCATATTTTATGTGTGCAAATGGAAAATAGAAAAAACACAGCTCTTTTCCAGCAGAAGGTCTCTAGCAACGGGACATGTACAAATGTTTTGCATAGGGTGTAGGAAGGAACTGCAGATGCTGGTTAAAACCGAAGGCAGACACAAAATGCTGGAGTGGCTCAGCGGGTCAGGTAGCATCTCTGGAGAGAAGGCGTGGGTGATGTTTTGGGTCTGAAGAAGCGTCTCGACCCGAAACGTCACCAACTCCTTCTCTCCAGAGATGCTGCCTGACCCGCTGAGTTGCTCCAGCACTTTGTGTCTGTTTTGCATTGGGTCTTGTTTGGCTTCACTGCATGTTAGAACAGGGCAGCACACTTTGATTACTTACATGACCTCTATTATCCATTTAACTTTCTGACAAGCAACACTGAATGTATAAGAAGGAACTGCAGATGCTGGTTTAAACCGAAGATAGACACAAGAAGCTGGAGTGACTCAGCGGGACTAAGGCAGCATCTCTGGAGAGAAGGAGTCGGTGACGTTTCGGGTCTGAAGATAGGTCTTGACCCGAACCGTCACGCATTCCTTCTCTCCAGAGATGCTGGCTGACCCGCTGAGTTACTCCAGCTTTTTGTGTCTAAGCAACATTGAATATTTTCTTTACTTGTGCCCTTTAAAAAATGATATGCTACTAAAGTCCGCAACAATAAATTCTGTATATTGACCGAAGGAAGTGTAATGGAGACTTGAAAGAGTGAGATTGGACCTTTTCTCAATCCTCTGCATTCTTTGAATGAATTGAGAGAAGGACATGTTTTGCATTCATCCCTCAGTTCATTGTCATTTTATGGAAGAGAATTTAATTTCAAAATACATCTCTACATAGAACCCACTGTGCAGCTGCCTTTGATCCCGTATTTTTGACGATACAGCTGGAATTGTACATCTATTACATCAGATGTTATTCTCATATTTGCAAAGTCTTGATGGAAATTAAGTTCATGAACAGATGACTATAAAGGCGGCACAGTGGCGCAGCGGTAGAGTTGCTGCCTTACAGCACCAGAGACCAGAGTTCGATCCTGACTACGGGTGCTGTCTGTATGGAGTTTGTATGTTCTCCCTGCGACCACATGGGTTTTCTCCAGGTGCTCCGGTTTCCTCCCACACTCCAAAGATGTGCAGGCTTGTGGGTCAAATGGTTTCAGTAAAAATTAGAAATTGGCCCTAGTGTGTGTAGGATAGTGCTAGTGTACGGGGTGATCGCTGGTCAGCGCAGACTCAGTGGGCCAAATGGCCTGTTTCCACGCTGTATCTCTAAAGTCTAAAGTTTGAAGTCTAAATACTGGGAGACTAGTCAAGTCAAGTCACATTTATTTATATAGCACATTTAAAAAACAACTCTCGTTGGCCAAAGTGCTTTACATTTGTTATAAGAATAGTATAAACAAACAAACTACATACATATATACATATAGCCCTCGCTCAGTGGACGTCAAGAAAGGCTTGGGAGTATAGATAAGTTTTTAGTCTTGACTTAAAGAATTCGATGGAGGGAGCAGTTCTGATGGGAAGGGGGATGCTGTTTTATATGTCTCAATGCCACTACATGTCTCAAATGGCTAGTGAACACACCAAATGAAATCTAATCCAAGTGTTCTGGTCTCACCTTCCCTTGAAACGTTGCAAGTCTTCTCGACATCCCAAAGCTATGACTTCAGATTTCAGATCTGAGTGACATAAAATATAGTACATAGAAGAGTACAGCACTGGAGAAGGCCCTTCGACCCACAATGTCCATGCTGATGCCAAGAGAAACTAATCTCATCTGTCTGCACATGATCCATATATCTCCATTCTCTCCATTTCCATATTCCCATCAAAAAGCTTCTTGAAATACTATGGTTAACATATGAAAAGCGTTTGATGTGCTCTGGGCTTGTAGTTTAATTTAGTTCAGAGATACTGTGCAGAAACAGGCCCTTTGGCCCACCGAGTCCGCACCGATCAGAGATCCCCGCACATTAGCACTATCGTAGTCATAAACTATAGGGACAATTTACATTGATACCAAGCCAATGAACCTACAAACCTGTACGGAGAGTGGGAGGAAACCGAAGAACTCGGAGAAAACCCACGCAGTCACGGAAAGAACGTACAGACACTGTTCAGTCGGGATCGAACCCGAGTCTCCTGGCAGCAACTCTACCGCTGCGCCACCGTGCTACATATTACTCACTGGAGTTAAGAAGGATGGAGGGGGGGGGGGGATTTTTGGAAAGCCAAGAGGTAATGTACTGGCATTACGTTTCCCCCAGTGTGTAATGAGGTGGTCAGCACAGACATAATGGTCTTAAGGGCCTTTTTATGCTGTCTGGCTCTATCTATGACGCTATGACAATGGGAAAATCATCATCAAGGTGAATAGAGCGATCGTAAATTGTGAACTAGAATATCTATGTTGACCTTTTAAAAAAAGGAGAAAAATACATCATCAACCGACTGCATAACCACATGAACTTATGACTGACTGATTGAGTGTTTCATTGCTTATGACCTAAATGCTGCTGTTAACTTTCATTACATTGCCTGTCACAAAAATAGGTCATCCATCCTCAGAGTGTATTTTCGTTCTCTGCATTGAAGTTTTTTTTGCCTAATTATTGATATGTTTATTCATTCAATATGGAGTAATTTTGTCAAATTAAAAAACAGTAAGCAAATGCGTGGAACACTCAGCAAATTCAATAACGTCTAACGAGAGAAAACCACGGAGAAAAAAAGCCAAAGAGAGAAAGGTGTTTTGGTCCCACTGACACAGATGATGTCTGCGTTACATCCAGCCCTTAATTACAGGCGAGGAAACCCAAACATCACCTCTTTGAACTTGATTGATTGAATTGATTGAAAGTATGAAAACAGGCCCTTTGGCCCATCGAGTCCATGTTGACCATCGATCACTCATTCGCACCCATTACATTCACCCATGCTGTCCCAGCTTCGCATCCACTCTGCACACACTAGGAGCAATACCTTTCGACCTATGAGTCTGCTCCGCCATTTGATCATGGCTGATCTATCTTTCCCTCTCAACCCCATTTTCCTACCTTCTCCCCATGACCTTTAACACCTATACTAATCAAGAAGCCATCAATCTCGGTTTTAAAAATACCCATTGACTTGGCCTCCACAGCCATCTGTGGCAATGAATTCCACAGATTCCAACCACTCTCTGGCTAAGGAATTTCCTCCTCATCTCCTTTCTAAAGGAACGTCCTTTTATTATTTTTGTGCTCTCTGGTCCTAGATTATCTCACAAACATCCTCTTCGCATCCACTCTATCTCGGCCTTTCATCATTTGCTGGGCATCAATGAGATCCCCACTCATCATTCTAACCAGAGGCCGATTAATCTACAAACCCACATGTCTTTGGGGTGTGGGAGACGACCGGGGCACCTGGAGGAAACCCCACGTGGTCACCGTGAGGGCGTAACATGCTTGCCACCTAACCACTCACTTTCAACGGTGCAATGAAGGAACTGGGAGCCCCAATCATTTAGTTTAGTCCAGCGATACAGCGCCGAAACAGGCCCTTCGGCCCACCAAGTCCGCACTGACCAGCACTCACCCCATACATTAACACTACCCTACACACACTAGGGACAATTTACATATATACCAATGCCAATTAACCTACAAACCTGCACGTCTTTGGAATGTGGGAGGAAACTGAAGATCTCAGAGAAAACCCACGCAGGTCACGGGGAGAACGTACAGACAGCACCCGTAGTTGGGATCGAACCCGGGTCCCTGGCGTTGGAAGGCAGCATCTCTACGGCTCTGCCACAGTGCCATCCCTAAACTACAGCATCTCATTAGCATCATGCCTCCTCATGGAAGAGGCTCTCATTTTATTTACCCTCAATGCAGACAACACCTGTAGTCAGGATCGAACCCAGGTCTCTGGTGCTCTAAGGCGGCAACTCTACCACTGTGCCACCGTTCAAAGCTCAAAGTATCCACTACCTTTCCAGTTTAAAGTCACTGCCACATCCACAAGGTTCTTTTGCATGTTATGCTTTTAGTTAATGTTGACTAATCTGCTGTCTACAACTGACTGCTTTGTGAAAAAATTGGCGAGCCAAGAGGAATCTCGAAGACCAAAACACATACATTACTCATAGCTGAGTGATTTTATATGCTCGACATTGGGTTATTCTTCTGTAACAGGGATTTATGCTAATAGGTCTCTGCATATGCTTAACTCACATATCTATATTAAAGTTAATAGACTGTTACATTACTTTTTAACCCTGGTTCCATACGCAATTAGCTTTCCTGATTTTTCTAAAACATTAACAACTTGGAAACGTAAAGTACCGTTTTATGCGCTAACTTTTTTATTGGCTACTAGAGCTGCAAAAATTATTTGAATATTTAATTAATAGTGAATTATTGTGATAGTTCAAGCAGATCTATATGAGCCATGGTGTCTTCTCTAGTGGACTTTTAATTCAGAATGTGTGAAATGTTTTCATGAAATTATGCAGATTTCATTAGACACTTTCACGGCCTCTGTCTCATCTGTAAAGTAAATACCTTGTGCACCTATTTGGAAAACGTACAGTACCTCACGGAAGATGCAGGAGCAAAATGACCCAATTTCCTTTCATGATCTCCCCTTCACACTTTCAAAGTCATTGTCCCCAACCACATGCAGCCTGCTTAAAAATCATTATTAATTTGTAATTATTGTAATTTTCCCTCTGAGACTTGCAATCAGAATGCCTCAATAGACATGGAACATACTGTAGAACAGTGCAGCATTGGGCAGGCCCTTCGGCCCACAGTGTCCGAACTGAACATGATGCCAAGAAGAACTAAGTTTGAAGAAATGAGGTCTGAAGAAGGGTCTCGACCCGAAACATCACCCATTCCTTTTCCGCTGCCTGACCTGCTGTTACTCCAGCTCTTCAGTTTAAACCAGCATCTGCAGTTCTTTCCTACATAAAAACTATGTTCAGTTTAGTTTACTTTCATGTGTACCAAGGTACAGTGAAAGCCTTTGTTGCGTGCTAACCTGTCAGCGGAAAGACTATACATGATTACAATTGAGCCAGGCAGACTTGACCTTGAGCCACAAACAGATATGCTTATATTACTACTGTGGATAACCTAACACCAGAGACATCTGAAGGAGGTCTGAAGAAAGGTTCTAACCCGAAATGTCACCCATTCCTTTTCTTCAAAGATGCTGCCTGGCCCGTTGAGTTACTCCAGCATTTTGGGTCTATCTTCGATATAAACCAGCATCTGCAGTTCCTTCCTACACCAAAGATATCTTGGTGAATGTTATTCCAAATAAAGGGCCCGTCCCACTTTCACAACCTAATTCACACCCATTTTTACTCGTGGACATTTTTCATCAGGCTATAAAAACGCCCCGACCTACTTGATGCCATGAGTACCTACGACTAGCATCATGACCTACTAAGACCTACCTACCGCCTCCTACAACCTCGTGACGACCATGCTGCGAGTACGAGTCAAGGGCAAACGCGGCAGAGGTTGTGAATTAGGTCGTGAAAGTGGGACAGGCCGTTTAGGGTTCAATGAACGCATACCTCTAGATTCAGGGATAGTTGTTTCCCAACTGTTACCAAACAACTGAACCATCGTCCCACCAGCTAGAGACCTGCTTTGTAATGTCGTTGGAGACATTCGAGCTATCTTTAATCGGACTTTACTAGTCTTTATCTTGCACTAAACATTATATCTCTATCCTGAATATGTACACTGTGGAAGGCTGGGTAACAATCATTTATAATCTTTCCGTTGACCGCATAGATGCAACTATGTAAAAATAGGTTTCAATGGTTTTATTGGAAGCATTTGTGCAAAAAACCTGACAATTTTACAGCTCAGTGAACAGCTTCAATTTTAACACTTTTCAAAAAGGACATTAAATTAAAAAGAGAGAGAAGGAGAAAAGAGAAAAAAGAGAAAAGAGGAGATATATAGCCGTCAACCCACCTGTACACCCACTCACCCAACACTACAAGTAATTTAGAATTTGTGTTCAAATATTGTATTGTTTAAGAAAATCAATAAAAGGTGACCATAGGCAACAATATAAAAATAGAGAAAAGCTTTTCACTGTACCTCAGTACACGTGACAATAATAAATCTGAACTCAGTTCCTACAGCACTTTGATTTTTGGTCTCATGGAAAACGTTAGGTCTTTGTAGACATTGAGAAAAATGTGCACTCAGAAATAATAATAATAATAATAAGCTAAACTAAATCTTGGGTTACATCAAACGGGTTGGGAGGGGGAGAGGGAGTCATTCGGAGAGTTTCCAAAATACATCTTGTACCAATCTGGAAGAAAATAAAATAAAATAGATGCAAAAAACAGGGACATAATTAATAGTTTGATTATCCAATTAATCAATTGTAGTTAATCAAGCTTAAAACAGCTTTTAATTGCCCTAAACCATGATATTAATTCTGCTGCAAAATTTCCATGTTGATTCACTGTTATAATTAATAATGAGATATGGGTTATAATTGATTGGATGTATACTTTTTGCTTGGGCATGCATGGTAAGCATGCAACAGAAAATGACATTTAAGTTAATAAACATACTTTAATATATCTATTATTGGGCAGAGCTGATGAGGCCTTTCTCAGTCATAGAACATCATCCAGCTCAGGTACAGGCCCTTCGGCCCACAATGTTCATGCTGAACATGATGCTAATCTAAGAACTATCTCTTGAACGCTAGTTATCATTGCAAAACCTGCACTTTCCTAGATAAATCTTAACTATGCTTAATGAATATACAAGTCAACAAGACAATAAAACTCCAAGAAGAATAAACATATTGAAATCAATTAAATAACCAAAAGCAAATGCAAGGGGAGTAAAAGAAGCAATGATACTTTTAAAGTAAGATTATAGGACATAGGAGCAGAATTAGGCCATTCGGCCCATTGAGTCTGCTCCGCCATTCACTCATGGCTGATGTATTTTTCCCACTCAACCCCATTCGATCTCCGCTTTAAAAATACCCAATGACTTGGCCTCCACCGCCATCTGTGACAATGAATTCCACGGCTTTATCACCGTCTGGTGAAATAAATTATTCTGAGCCTGTGCCCTCTCTGGTCCTCGACCCTCCTACTACTGGAAACAGCCTCTCCACATCCATTCTAGCGAGGCCTTTTGTTATTCAGTAGGTTTCAATGTGATCCCCTCGTCCTTCTAAACTCCAGTGAGAACAGTCTCAGAGCAACCAAACACTCCTCATACGTTTAACCCAATCATCCCTGGGATCTCTATTGATCTTTTAATCTGCAGAAAATGAGATTGATAGCAGCTCCAGAACAGAACACATTATTCGCACATTAATCTTCATCTAGCACCCATCGCTTGAGTAAGAATTAGTTTGCGAAGTTAGGTTAAGGTAAAAAGTAAAAGGACACAAAGTGCTGGAGTAACTCGACGGGTCAGGCAGCATCTCTGGAGAACATGGATAGGTGACCTCTCAGGTCGGGACCCTTCCTTAGACTGATCGCAGTGGGGAGAAGAACGCTAGAAGTGGCGAGAGGCCGAACTAAGGGTGGCAGGTAATAGGTGGACACAGGTGAGGGGGGGTTGTGGGGGTGGTTTCATAGGCAGATGGGTGGAACAAAGGCCAGAGGTAAAAGGAGAAGGAGTGAGACAGGATGGGAGAGGAGCGGATTGTGAGCCTTGATTGAATGGTGGAGTAGACTCGATGGGCGAAATGGCCTAATTCGGCTCCTATGTCATCTGGACAAGCTGGCAGGTGTATTCTACATCCCACATCTTCCAGTGCTCCAGGAGGCAGGAGTCCTTTAACCTGGTAAGATTTAGAATTGATTCAACCCAGAGGCAAGATGGATAAAAATAAAGGAGAAAGTATAGGTTTGATGGTTTCTGTCATCTGCTCCATCACAAACAGAACAAAACGCTGAGAATTTGAGTTCTCTTGATATTGTTCTATGTTCTGAGAGTGTCCAAATGTGTGATCCATTATGTTGGAGTAGGGCTTGTACTAATCTATTTCTACTTTGAAAACAAAAATCACTCTTAAGGCACAATGCTCTTTGCTTTTGAACAATAAACCTATCAATAATAGCAATGATGCAGCATTTACATCAGACTAGTTAGAATAATTTAGAAATTCTCTTTATCAAAAACAAACCGAATAAAAGGAAATTTTGAAGGCAAAATCTGTCAGTTCAGAACAAAATGAGTTGTTTGTACCCCCTCATTTCTGACCTACAAATTACTGTTATTTTGTTAAAATGCATTTTGCAGAACTAACTTTTATTTCGCTCTTAATGCAGGGACTGGCAGTATATTAACAGGCATCAGCTTCCTTCAGACGACCATTTGAAGATAAGTTTGTCAGTGACGAGAGATCACAAAATCATGAGCGATAGGCGCAGAATTAGGCCATTCGGCCCATGAAGTCCACTCCACCATCCAATCATGGCTGATCTATCTCTCCCTCCTAACCCCATTCTCCATTTTCTCGCTATAACCTTTGACACCGGTACTAATCAAGAGGTTCCTTTCCCATTTGGCTACTTGGAAACAGAAAGACCAGACTCCTCACCATTGACTCCATCTACACTATGCACTGCCTCGGGAAAGCAGCTAACAAAATCAAAGGCTTTAACCTACCCCAGTCATTCCTTCTTTGCCCCGCACCTGTCGGCAGAAGTTGCTGAAGCCTGAAACCGCACACCACCAGACACAGGAACAGCTTCTTCCCCTCTGTTAACAGTCCTTCCATAAGCTAGGGTACTGTACGAATTACTCCTCTAACTCAGTGTGAACATTGGACTTTGCTTCTGGAACAGTTACGCTACAACGGTGAGAATTATATTCTGCACCCTCTCTCTTCCTCTTCACTCCACCTATTATAACTGAGCTTGGCTCAAATGTATTTATGTACAGCGTTATCTGATTTAATGGGTACGCATGCGATACAAAATGTTTCACAGTACCTCAGCACATGTGTCACTACGAATGAACCTAAATCTAAACCTAAAAAGGATTAACATTATTTAGAAGTAGTATAGTTTTGTTTAGTTTAGAGATACAGAACAGAAACAGACTCCAACTGGTCCAGAACGCAGCCGCCCGACTCATCACCCACACCAAATCCTGGCATCACATCACTCCAGTCCTCAAACAACTTCACTGGCTTCTCATCTCCCACCGGATCACCTACAAAATCCTGGTCCTCACCTACAAAGCCCTCCACCATCTGCCCCCCCCCCCCCCCCCCCCCCCCATATCTCACTGACCTCCTCTCCCCCTACCAACCCTCACGGTCCCTCAGATCCACATCAGCCGGTCTCATCTCCATCCACAAGTCCAACCTCCACAGTTTTGGGGACTGAGCCTTCTCCAGAGCAGCTCCCAGGCTCTGGAACTCCCTCCCCCAACTGATCCGCAATTCCGTGTCCCTCACCATCTTCCAGTCCCACCTCAAGACCCATCTCTTCACCTCTGCCTATCCTTAGCCCCACGTCCCCCTCCCTTTTCATCTGTGCTTGAATTGCCTCATATTGTGTTTTGAATTGAATTCTGTCTTTAATTTGTGTACTAGTGTACTTTATGTCTCTACTATTCATTCCCCTTACATGTTTTTCCTCTACTTGCTAAATTTTTGTAAGATGGCCTTGAGACTCTTGAAAGGCGCCCATAAATAAAATGTATTATTATTATTATTATAAGTGTCCTTAATTCATTGATGCGTTTGGTCCTTCACATTCATAAAACTTTGATATTATTGAAACAGATCACCACTAACCACACAGAGCACTCTAGGTGTATCAACTAAATGTAAAATAACAATAAGATTCTTTTTTTCCCTTTAACGCTAAACCTTTATTTTAGTACAGTTTGGGGACTGTGTTTGTTCCTTGTATGTATCTTCACTGATATCCAAAAGTGTGGATCAGGAGGGAATCAATGCTTCTGACTGTAGCTTCTACGTTAAAGGGTTTACATTATCATTTCATAAGAGAAAGCGTAAGGTGACATCTGCCTACCACCAGCCTCAGTCTTCAATGGGACACATTCATCAAAAAAACCACTGTCCCCTGAGCTTGCAACCATATGCTGCCTGGAAATGTCACCGCTTAAAAAGGTATTCATTTGCTTTTTTCAAAACTCCATTTGATATTCATGTGTTCCGAGAATTTCAGTGTAGATTTCTGTAACTCTGCGAGATCCAACAGCACACAGGAAACCAGACAGCTGTTGCTTATCCTTTCAAAAAGAATTCTGAGCTGAAATGATTAAAAAGAAACACCAACAATATTGGCCGCTGCCGGCATTTGCCTGAGCCAATATGTTTATTACCAATGCCATTAACCAAAACATATGGACTTACATTTGTTACAAGTCACGGAAATGTGGCGTCATCTGAAAAGGTTTTATCACAATTATTAAGGTGCTTTTTAAATAATTACACTTAAGGCAGACAGCACGGAAACAGGCCCTTCGGCCCACCAAGTCCACGTCCATCAGCGACCACACTATACCATATAACATATAACAACCATATAACAATTTACAGCACGGAAACAGGCCACCTCGGCCCTACAAGTCCGTGCCGAACAAAAAAAATTTTCCCCTTAGTCCCACCTGCCTGCACTCATACCATAACCCTCCATTCCCTTCTCATCCATATGCCTATCCAATTTATTTTTAAATGATACCAATGAACCTGCCTCCACCACTTCCACTGGAAGCTCATTCCACACCGCTACCACTCTCTAAAGAAGTTCCCCCTCATATTACCCCTAAACTTCTGTCCCTTAATTCTGAAGTCATGTCCTCTTGTTTGAATCTTCCCTATTCTCAAAGGGAAAAGCTTGTCCACATCAACTCGGTCTATCCCTCTCATCATTTTAAAGACCTCTATCAAGTCCCCCCTTAACCTTCTGCGCTCCAGAGAATAAAGACCTAACTTATTCAACCTATCTCTGTAACTTAGTTGTTGAAACCCAGGCAACATTCTAGTAAATCTCCTCTGTACTCTCTCTACCCTTGGGACAATTTACAATTTTTTACCAAAGCCCATTAACCTGCAAACCTGTATGACGTTGGAGTGCGGGAGGAAACCGGAGCACCCAGAGAAAACCCCCGGGGTCACATGTACAAACTCCATACAAAACTCTTGGGCAAAAGGTATAGAAGTGTGAAAACGCACACCTCCAGATTCAGAGACAGTTTCTTCCCAGCTGTTATCAGGCAACTGAATCATCCCACCACAACCAGAGAGCGGTCCTGAACTACTATCTACCTCATTGGTGACCCTCAGATTATCTTTGATCTGACTTTACTGGCTTTACCTTGCACTAAACGTTATTCCCTTATCAGGTATCTATACACTGTAAATGGTTCAATTATAATCATTTATTGTCTTTCCGCTGACTGGGTAGCATGCAGCAAAGGCTTTTCACTGTACCTCGGTACACGTGACAATAAACTAAACTGAACTGGAGATTAATTTGTTGTTTATGACATGTGTGGATACTTAAGGAATGCGAATATTACAGGCTGAGGGGTAAATGGTGCAAATGTCACAGGCTGAATGGACAATAGTTTCTCTGCTAATACAGAAACAGGAGGCGATGCATGTAAATACATTTTACAGCAAACAATTGTAGCACATTTAGCTTATTTTGGAGATATAGCACAGAAATAGGCCCTTCGGCCCACTGAGTCCACACCGGCCAGCGATAACACCGACCACTAGCACTATCCTACACACACTAGGGACAATGTACAATTTTACCATAGTCAATTAACCTACAAACCTGTACAGTACGTCTTTGGAGGGTGGGAGGAAATCGGAGCACCCAGAGAAAACCAACGCGGGTCACGGGGAGGACGTACAAGCTCCATACAGACAGCACCCGTAGTCAGGATCGAACCCGGGTCTCTGGAGCTGTGAGGCAGCAACTCTACCGCTGTGCCACCGTGCTGACATATCATCAGGCAAAAAGCTGCACTAAATAATTTTTGTTTTGTTGATTCAATTTCTGGGAATTGGGCGCTTCTGGCATTGCAGGCATTTTTTAAAGTTTCTTTCAGCAGTTCATTGAGATAAGTAACTGTGACTTGGTGGTGAAAATGCTCCGAGCTATTGTACTGATCAACGCAGACTTAAGCTTCCATTCATCTCTGACAGTTGATTCACACAGTTCAGTACATAATGAAATCCCAAGATTCTGTAGGGGACAAAGTCATGCAGAAACACAAAATTGTATTTTCATTCCCGAACCTTCATCTAAGTGACAACCTTACAGGTAATCACCGGCCACAGGTGAACCATTAATCTTTGTCTCGGAAGGAACTGCAGATGCCAGTATAAACCGAAGATAGACGCAAAAAGCTGGAGGAATGCAATGGGAAAGGCAGCATCTCTGGAGAGAAGAAAAAGGTGACGTTTCGGGTCGAGACCCTTCCTCAGCCACTTCTGTTTAAACCAGCATCTGCAGTTCCATCTTATACATTTAGTCTGCTCCACTGCGACATCTCCTCAAGGTAAACATAGAAATATAGAACCATAGAAAATAGGTGCAGGAGGAGGTCATTCGGCCCTTCGAACCAGCTGATCGTCCCCAATCAATAACCCGTGCCTGCCTTCTCCCCATATTCCTTGATTCCTCCAGCCCCTAGAGCTCTATCTAACTCTCTCTTAAATCCATCCAGTGACTTGGCCTCCACTGCCCTCTGTGGCAGGGAATTCCACAAATTCACAACTCTCTGGGTGAAAGAGTTTTTTCTCACCTCAGTCTTAAATGGCTTCCCCTTTATTCTTAGACCGTGGCCCCTGGTTCTGGACTTGCCCAACCTTGGGAACATTTTTTCTGCATCTAGCTTGTCCAGTCCTTTTATAATTGTATATGTTTCTATAAGATCCCCCTCATCCTTCTAAACTCCAGTGAATACAAGCCTAGTCTTTTCAATCTTTCCTCATATGACAGTCCCACCATCCCTGGGATCAATCTTGTGAACCTACACTGCACTTCAAATTAGACTAAAACTGTACACAATACTCCAGATATGGTCTCACCAGAGCCCTATACAACTGCAGAAGAACCTCTTTACTCTTATACTGAAATCCTCTGGTTATGAAGGCCAACATTCCATTAGCTTTCTTCACTGCCTGCTGTACCCAGGTCTCCCTGTATCTCCCACTAACCTAACCTAACCCCATTGAGATAATAATCTGCCCCCTTGATTTTGCCGCCAAAGTGGATAACCTCACATTTATCTATATTATACTGCATCTGCCACTTTGAAGAAGTTCTCTACTTCTCCCATGAACCCTTTATCTCTGCTTTGCACTACTGAAAGAAACGCTGCAACATTTTTTTTAAATGCTTTTACATTTTGAACATAGATCATAGATCATACAACTTTGGGCCACAACATCATGAATAAATGAATGAATAAGTTTATTGGCTAAGTATTCACATACAAGGAATTTGCCTTGGTGCCATGGTCATGATGCCATGGCCAACTCTCGGCTGCCTGCACGTGATCCATATGCCTCCATGCCCTGCATACCCATGCACCTATCCAAGCCACTTAAGTGCCACCATCGTGTGTGCTTCTACCTCCACCCCGACAGCACGTTCCAGGCACCCACCACTCTCTATAAAAAGCATGCACTGCACATCTCCTTTAAACAATGCTCCTCAGTATAAGCTGTGCCCTCTGGTATTTCATATTTCCATCCATGAAAAAAGGTTCTGACAGCTCTGAAGAAGGGTCTCGACCCGAAACGTCACCCATTCCTTCCCTCCAGTGATGCTGCCTGTCCCGCTGAGTTACTCCAGCATTTTGAGTCTATCTTCGGTTTAAACCAGCATCTGCAGTTCCTTCCTATACATCTCGCTCCATATATCTATCACCCTTTGTGTTAAAAGTTGCTCCTCAGGTTCCTATTATGTCCTTCCCACCTCACCTTAAACCTATGTCCACTGGTCCTTTGCCCCTCGTAATGTTAAATATTCAGAGTCTGAAAAAGGGTCTTGACCCGAAAAGCCACCTATCCCTTTTCTCCAGACATGTCGTCTGACCCGTTGAGTTACTCCAGCGATTTGTGTCCATCTTCATCTATCACTTGCCTAGCTCTGTCCTGCCCCCATCTCTTTTCCTGCATTTCTACCTCCTGCTACAATCAGTCTGAAGAAGAGTCCTGACCTGAAACATCGCCTGTCCATCTTCTCCAGGGATGCTGCCTGGCCTGTTGAGTTACTCCAGCAGGTGTTTGTACCTTCTCCCCGTGACCTGCGTGGGTTTTCTCCGAGATCTTCGGTTTCCTCCCGCACTCCAAAGACTTACACGTTTGTACGTTAATTGGCTCGTAAAATATAAAAATTGTCCCTGGTGGGTGTAGGATAATGTTAATGTGCGGGGATCGCTGGTCAGCACGGTCCCGGTGGGCCGAAGGGCCTGTTTCCATGCTGTATCTCTAAATTAAACTAAACTAAACACTTTGTGCTTTTTTTTTTACAAATGTGCAAATTCTGAGACTAAAACTCTATTCCTTTCCTCAATGCAGTTCCATTATTTATTTCCAACAAAAGGAGCTCATCACGAGTAACTTTATTGAACTATAAAAAGACCACCTGCTCTGGGAAAGATCCTCGTTGTTCACTGGGACATTTTAATCTCTTTCATGAATCTTTCGCTGCGGCATTAACACCCTGCGATTAGTTATATGAAACTATCCCTTCCAGCCTGATATTGGACATGCAACATAACATTTAAACCACCAACTGCTACATGGAACACAATCCACTTAAAACAAGAGAACTCATTGTTTTCAACATGAACAAACAAGGCAAGCAGATACCACTAAGTCTTTGGTACAGCTGGAAGATTTTATCACCCAGCGATTAGCTGTCATTTGAGACTATTATCAACATTGCTCACAATTCTCATCTTCTCGCTGTTTTGAGAAGTATTTCCAGTCCTCATTCTATCAATTGCTGAAGGTACTTCACAGTAAAGTGATTTTTACGCCAAAATGTTACAAAAACACATTCTCCAATTTAATTCCAACGTGGGCAGATAATGCCCGGCTGATAAGTTCAGTACAGTTTAGCTTATTGGCACATGTACCGAGGTACTGTGAAAAAGCCCTTGTTGCATGATATCCAGTCAGCGGAAAGACTATATGTGACTACAATCGAGCCGTTGGCAATGTGCAGATATGTGATCAGTGAATGACGTTTAGCACAAGGTAATGGCAGTAAAGTCTGATCAAACTTAGTCAATGAGGTAGATAGTAGCTCAGGACTAAGTGGTACCAACAAGTAAGAATTTAGAGAAAACAAAAGTCTCTTAGGATGAGTCACATGGGGTTATTAGGGCTGCAGTAAATCTGTGCTAATTTAAATGTTTGTTTGACGATATTCAAATAGTATGCTATCACGGTGGAATTCATCGCAGATCACACAATAGTTCTGTCCATAATTCTGCTGGTTATTATGAGTGAATCACGGGCATTAACTTAATCTGAAGAAGGGTCCCAACCCAAAATGCCAGTTATGCATCTTCTCCAGAGATGCTGCTGATCTGCTGCGTTACTCCAGTACTTTGTCTCTTTTTTTTTTTTGTAAACCAGCATCTGCAGTTCCTTGTGCCTCTGTTAAGTTTGTGCTTTGTTTTCTAAAATGGTGGCAGGCCTCGTATGAGAAATTCTAAAGTCCTCTATTTCACAACTGTATTTACTAATAGAATCATGGCATGCAAATAGGCTCTTCGGCCCATTTTGTCCCTACTGACCAAGATGCCCCATCTATGCTGGTCCCATTTACATTTGGCCCATATCCATCTAAACCTTTCTTATCCATGTACCTGCATTTGGAATATCAAGCAGTAAATATCATTAACTTGGATTTATCTTTATGCTGCAAAGCTAATAAATTATAATCAACGTGGTTTTATAAGAGGGAAGTCCGATCAGACCTACCTTGGCTTATTTTGAGAAGATCATGAACAAATATACTTGTTCGGTGTGTGATATCGGCTTGACTTTATGCAATGCCAACCTTTGTTTACCCGGGAAAATGATGGTGGGGTTTCTTGATTAGGTGGTTTTAGAAATAGTTCAGTACTAAAACCAAAATAAAGTTTGTATATTCTCCCTGTGACCGCATGGGGTTTCTCCGGGTGCTCCGGTTTCCACCCACAACCCAGGTTTGTAGGTTAATTGGCTTCTGTAAATTGCCCCTAGTGTGCAGGATAGAACTAGTGTAAGGGGTGACCGTGGACAGCACAGACCTGGTGGGCTGAAGGGCCTGTTTCCACACTGTATCTCCAAACTACACTATACTAAACCGATAGAATGAAAACAAATTTAGATGGTATCCTTTCATTTTGTAAGGTGTCACTGTTAATGAAATACACACATTTCTTGGTAACAATGAAGAGATTAGCATTTGTAACATAGATGAATGGAGTTCCCCAGAGAGAAGCCAGTCGAGTTCTATTTTTCCATATCTACATGAGCAATCTAGGTTAGGGAATGATACTGAATTTCTAAATTTACAGAAAACAATAGATCATAAAGGGTGTGCAGTATGACCTCATGTTCTTCAATGTTGGCTGCAGTAGTGTTGTGTTAGACTTCCGACTTTAGAGATACAGCATGGAAACAAGCCCTTTGGCCCACCGAGTCTGCGCCGATCACCCTGTACACCAACACTATCCTACACACCAGGGACAATTTACAATTTACAGAAGTCAATTCATCTACACGTTGGAAGGAACGGCAGATGCTGGTTTAAACCAAAGATCAGCACAGAATGCTGGAGTAACTCAGCGGGACAGTCAGCATCTCTGGAGAGAAGGAATGGGCGACGTGTTGGGTTGAGACCTTTCTTCAAGAAGGGTCTTGGCCCAAAAAGTCACCCATTCCTTCTCGCCAGAGATGCTGCCGTTCCGCTGAGTAACTCCAGCTTTTTGTACCTACTGTATCTTCAATTAATCTGCAAATCTGTATGTCTTTGGAGGGTGGGAGGAAACCAGACAGCCTGGAGAAAACCCAGGTCACAAGGAGAATGCACAAACTCCGTATAGACAGCACCCAAGGACAGGATTGAACGGGGGTCTCTGGTGCTGCAAGGCAGCGACTCTACCGCTGCCCCACCGTGATGCCCAGGGTGTGAAGGGGGCACGATATTTAATGCAGCTCATAAAAGTTTTATGCATAAGAACTTATGCATAAGAAAGCACAAACTTTATTGCAGGAAAGGGCCAAACAATAATGAAGGTGGCATAGTGGGAGGATTTATAGTCGGCTTGCTGCTGAAGTGGGAGATGACAATAAAAGCCAAACAGAGACTCGACGTGATTTGTTGTCACAAGTGCGGTCTGTCAGTCAGAGGCTTCAGCGTTAAATGGTTAATGTATATTGGTAACAGAGTATTCAAAGTAGGTCACGATGACTTCAAATGGAGCAGGTTTAGCAAAAAATAATGATCTGTTATGTGTTTAAGAGGGAACTGCAGATGCTGGAGAATCGAAGGTTACACAAAAAAGCTGGAGAAACTCAGCGGGTGCAGCAGCATCTATGGAGCGAAGGAAATAGGCAACGTTTCGGGCCGAAACCCAAAGGGTTTCGGCCCGAAACGTTGCCTATTTCCTTCGCTCCATAGATGCTGCTGCACCCGCTGATGATCTGTTATGTGTTCACACTAACACCAGACTAGGTTTAGGATGTCCGGTTTAAGGGGGGGGGGAATAATAAAAGAATGTCCAATAAGTTCTAATTAAATTTTGCAGAAAATGGTTGTTTTCGGTGAAATGATTACTAGTAATCTGCATTTGGCAACAAAAGCAGAGAAAGCAGAGAGAGCAGTGACCTCCCAGATGCCTGACCCCAGGGGTAAATTAAACCAAAGCTTTCAGAGGGATCTATAGTCCTTCTGGTGAATTACATCATCGCCATACCTGCTATCCGGTTTCACCCTTTCTCTGAGAACCGCAACACCTCAGGTCAAGCAGTATCAGACTCGTTTTTCCTCTCCTCTTGTTTGCTTTCGTTCCGTTCTTTTTATTCCCTCTCTCGAGCGCCTTTTTTTCCCATGCTCTGCACCTCCCGCCTGGACAAAGGCTGCACAAAAAGAGCGGAAGAGAAAAAACCCCAAGAACTATGCCACAGGTCCGTCAGGTGGTCAGGTGAAGAAGCTGAGGGTGTAGAAACGAGAGGCTCTGCAATTTGCCAAAGTGAACAAACTCTTCCCCTTCCATCCCACACCTGATGCCTCGAAATTCTGGCTCATTTCTCTTCTCGGCTCAATGACTTTATTGTTCTGCTTTTTTGAAGGCCTTTTTTTTGTTCATTTATTCTACAATTTTAAATAAAAGGAATCCAGAACCGTTCTTTATGCTTTTGCAGGGGGTTTTTTTTTTAAGTTAAAGGACTGCGGAAAAACTTCTCAGAAACCTTTTACTTCTCTATAAAAGGGACGCCAACACATTAGAAATAAATGACTCCCAACGAATGAAAGAATCTTCAAAGATGATCTGAACTGGTGAGGATACTGTGAGATTTTGACAGCCGGGTATTAATTAGCAGCTTGGCCATGAAAAAGCAGAATCGAAGCAGATTCTGATTAATATCCTTTTCCAACACCCAAAAAAAATCTCTCCGATTTTCTAACAAGCCCGATAAAGGTCAAGAAGAACATTGTGCAAGATTATATTTAATAAGCTGAAAATCTTGCATAAGTAAGCTGAAAAGAAAGGCACAATATTTTTGGGGGAAAAGTTGATGGATGTTTATCATAAAACTTTTCTCAAACAATAACATATTCTTTCCTATTATAGGGCGTGAAAGAAAAATAATTCCAGATGATCCAGCAAGTATAACACCGGGCTAACTCCTCCAACCCCTCATTCATTAAAATCACTGACAGGTTTTGTAAAAATATTACACCAAACAAAAGTGAAGTAGCTTTCAAATTGCACTGGTGTTTATTTGTCTAGGAGATCTGCTGACAGCAAGGCTCAGGATGTGTAGGATCGCATGCTTTTCCTCTCTTAACAATAGGCACAGAGACAGAGGCCTGGTCCCTGCAGCGGCAGCTCCTCACAAATCCATTTCCTTCGAGTTGAATCAGACATCCCCCTTTTGTTTTCTCGGCGCTGTTCGAGCACGTGCCGGGTAATGGCCCACCGACAAATATTTATGCCACGGCCGTTGTATAGACAGTTTCCTGAGGACGCAAGGTCACTACTTTTACTGCTGGCCGTATACAGGAAGAGATAGGAGCCCGCGACTGCGTGCACGGCACCTATGAAGTGCCCGTCAGCGTACCGCGCTCAATAGAAGTGTTTTAATGGGCTGGTAATATAGGTTTCCTGTCAGCAGTCTTGTGTCCCTCTGCAATATTCAGTCAATGACAAAGAAACTCCCACACACACAGACACACACATACACACACACACACACACACAAGGGAAGTGCTGCGATGAAAGATAAAGACTGGGCTTTCTTGTGGCGACTGCAGCAAAACTTTATCATTCCAAATTTTGATGGAAAGTATTTTTCCTTTGAAAGCCAGCAGATCCGCCAACAGTTTTTTTATCCTCACGCGCAGTGCAGCTTGCAGAGTATTGAATGCAAACCACATCGAACTTGAAGCACGTCGCATGTATTCAGAGAATGCATATAGTAAAACAGTGTATAAAATAAAAAGGAAACTACTTTCAAGAGCCAGACTTCAATTTTCTCCGGACGCAGTCAGCTTTAGCTGAAGACATCTGTTAACCTGTGGCGAGATTACAGCAGGCATTATCGAGCAGAAATATTAATAATGCCGAACATTTAATTAGAATCTTTCTGCACTTTAACTGGGGGTACCCAAACCAAGTGTGTGGTGCAAGAAAGATCTTCGAGGTATTGTCAAATGGGTCCACAATTCATAATTGACCATATGAGGTATCATATGTTAATCACATGTTGTCTTACCACCGACTGGTTAGCATGCAAAAACTGGGCAGCACGGTGGCGCAGCGGTCGAGTTGCTGCCTTACGGTGCCAGAGACCCGGGCTCGACCCTGACTACGGGTGCTCTCTGTGCGGAGTTTATACGTTCTCCCCGTGACCTGCGTGGGTTTTCTCCGAGATCTCTGGTTTCCTCCCACACTCCAAAGACGTACAGGTGTCTTATTGTATGGCTGGATGGTGATTACATTTCACTGTGCCAACTGGCACATGTGATAAATAAATGTATCTTGTATCTTGTATTTTGGGTGTAGGTTAATTGGCTTGGTATAAATGTAAATTGGCCCTGGTGTGTGTAGGATAGTGTTGGTGTTCGGGGGGGTCGCTGGTCAGCGCGGACCCGGTGGGCCGAAGGGTGTGTTTCCGCGCTGTATCTCAAAAACTAAACTAAACTGAAACGCTGTACTTCAGCACACATGACAATAAATAAAGTAAATCTCACGTTCACAAAGGAACCAACTAACCACAGGTTCAACATCCGCAATAAATAGATCTGTGTGAAACTCCACACCTATAAATGAACCCAATATCTTCCAGCCAATTCTTATCATTCATATTCCACAATACATTTCTTTATGTAATGGTCGCGCTTTTGTTCCAAGGATTTAAGTGGCAAAACATGAACTCGTTTAATTTCACGTTGGAGCAACAGCCTGTTCATTTGGTGCTCATGTCCTTTCGTTCTGTGATCGTCATCCAACTTAAATAACCTGTTTCCATCTCCACTGGCCATGTTTTTTCAGCTTATGAATACACAAAAAGGGCAGGGAAAGGTCATATCCATTAGTATGCATCATGCACACCAAATGCTAATAAAGCCAGCTCCTGTGGGAGGTCAAATAAGATAGAGGAAAATACATAACTATGAGAAATACTTCACCGACTCCATGACCCATTCGGGGGGGACTTGGGCAATACCTGAGCAAAACACAAAGTTCTGGTGAAACTCAGCAGGTCAGGCAGCATCTGTGGAGGGAATGGAAAGTGCCTCATATTTCGCTTGGGTAGCTTACTCCCCAGCAGTATGAACATTGACTTATCTAACTTCAAGTAGCCCTTGCTTTCCCTCTCTCTCCATCCCCTCCTTCTTCCCAGTTCTCCCACCAGTCTTACAGTGTCTTACATTCTATCTCTGTCCCACCCACTCCAAGTCGCACTAGCTTCTCATTTTCACCCTACAAAGAGCTAACAATGGGTCTGTTTCCTTTATCTTCATTACTTTTTTTGCATATCTTTCACTCATTGTTTTTATCTCTCCACATCATCGTCTATATCTCTCGTTTCCCTTGTCCCTAACCTGTCTGAAGAAAGGTCTGGACCCAAAACGTCACCCATTCCTTCTCCCGAGAGATACTGCCTGTCCCACTGAGTTACTCCAGCTTTTTGTGTCTATCTTAGGTAATGGCTCATGTGCAGGCAGATGAGATTGGTTTATGTTGGCATCATTCATTGCAAAAGGATTTGAGTATAGGAGCAGGGAGGTACTACTGCAGTTGTACAGGGTCTTGGTGAGACCACACCTGGAGTATTGCATACAGTTTTGGTCTCCAAATCTGAGGAAGGACATTATTGCCATAGAGGGAGTGCAGAGACGGTTCACCAGACTGATTCCTGGGATGTCAGGACTGTCTTATGAAGAAAGACTGGATAGACTTGGTTTATACTCTCTAGAGTTTAGGAGATTGAGAGGGGATCTTATAGAAACTTACAAAATTCTTAAGGGGTTGGACAGGCTAGATGCAGGAAGATTGTTTCCGATGTTGGGGAAGTCCAGGACAAGGGGTCACAGCTTAAGGATAAGGGGAAAATCCTTTAAAACCGAGATGAGAAGAACTTTTTCAACACAGATAGTGGTGAATCTCTGGAACTCTCTGCCACAGAGGGTAGTTGAGGCCAGTTCATTGGCTATATTTAAGAGGGAGTTAGATGTGGCCCTTATGGCTAAGGGGATCAGGGGGTATGGCAGGTACGGGATACTGAGTTGGATGATCAGCCATGATCATATTGAATGGCGGTGCAGGCTCGAAGGGCCGAATGGCCTACTCCTGCACCTAATTTCTATGTTTCTATGTTTCTATCATGTTCAGCACGGACATTGTGTGCTGAAGGGCCTGTCCCTGTGCTGTCCTATGTCACTGAGACTAGGGGACCAGAGTGGCAGTGGGTGAGGATCTGAAGTTCTCACTTGGTGCCCAGCCCATCACAGATCTTCCCATTGCTCCCTCAGTATTCTTCCCTCCAACTTGAAATGTCTCAATTTCTGGAAAAAAACCCCATGAACATGAATTTCTACTTGTGTTGCGCAGTGGTGTAGCAATATCTCCCAGCTCTACGCTCTCCCCATGACCACGTGGGTTTTCTCCGGGTGCTCCGGTTTCCTCCCACACTCCAAAGACGTGCAGGTTTGTAGGTTAATTGGCTTTGGTAAAGATTGTCCCTAGTGTGTAAGATAGTGCTAGCATACTGAGGATGGCTGGTCAGCATCGACTTGGTGGGCCGAAGGGCCTGTTTCCATGTTGTACCTCTAAACTAAACTGTCTCTCAAAGAAACCACGGCCAATGCCTTTCCTTATCCACCCAGTAACCATTTTAGACTGATTAACCACGACCAAGCCCCTCACACCTTCACTACAACTGATTCATCAGAGGTTTTTTTCAATCACTCTTTCACAAATGAAGACAAACTATGTTTTCTCACAATACCGTGGTGGTTTAGAAACTGGAAGATACTTGGAGCTCGGCAGATGCTTATAAATCTTTAGCTCAAGGGTGAAAAGAATCTGCAGAAAATCCCCAGCCAGCGCTCTCTGACTCCAAGTTATTTTTATTCAGAAATGAAAGAGATTTGCGACCATATCCACATTGAAGCACACCACTCTAGAACTCAACGTGGTGATTCAGCCTCAGTGTTTCATGCAACATCTACACCTGTCTTCTGCAGGATGGTGTTAAGTGCATAAGTTCATCAGTTCTAGTAGTAAAATTCGGACATTCGGCCCATCAAATTGACCCTGTCATTCAATCATTGCTCTTTCTCTCTCAAACCCATTGTTCTGCCTTCTCCACATAACCCCTATCACCCTTTCTGATCAAGACACCCTTACTAATCTCTCTCACCCTTATTAATCGTCAAACTCCATCTTCAAAATATCCATCACTCGCCTCTTGGTCTTAAAGTGCCATTTAAGTGGCTTTCAGGTTGGTACCTGCATATGCAGGGAGTGGGGGGAGATGGATCACGTGAGGGTAGAGTGGAGTTTATCTTGGCATCACGTTCAGCACAGACATTGAGGGCCGAAGGGCCTGTTCCTGTTCTGTACCGTTCAATGATCTATTTTTTTATGTTCTAAAACGCACTATACATCCTTGGATTTCTTGTTTTTTCCATTCACTCCCATTTCCATGTTGAAGATCCAACAATTTTGTAAATCAAAAGCAAGACCTTTTCACCCCAACTTCTGCATCCTCAGAGAAAGGATGGCTCATACATTCATACAGTAAGTGATTGGAGCAGAGTTAGGCCATTGGGCACTGAAGATAGACACAAAATGCTGGAGTAACTCAGGCAGCATGTCTGGAGAGAAGGAATGGGTGAGGTTTTGGGTCAAGACACTTCTTCAGACTGAGAGTCAGGGGAGAGGGAGACAGAGATATGGAAGGGTAAGGTGTGAAAACAAGACATCAAAGGGGACGAGGTTCATGGAAAAGATAGAATAGATCATTGTTAGCTAGGACATGGTGACAACGAAGCACACAAAGACATGTACACAGTCTGAAGAAGGGTCGCAATCCAAAATTCCTTCTCTCCAGAGATGCGACCTGTCCCTGCTGAGTTATTTCAGAATTTTGTGTCTATCTTCAAAGATAAAACGTAATCAGGAAGACAGTCAGACTGGTCGGAGAGCTAGGATGGGGGAGGGATGGAGAGTGAGGAAAAGCAAGAGTTGCTTGAAGTTAGAGAATTCAATATTCCGCTGGGTTGTAAGGAAGAGTTGTTTTCATTCCGGGAACACACGATGTCTACGGGGACTTCCGTGAACGCTGGTCACCGCGGGGGGAGGTCCAGTGTATTATTGATAAAGTTGGTGAGATATTAATTTGATGACTGTTTGTTTGTAAACTGCCGATATAGGCAGCCTTTGATTGTGTTAACACTCTGTATGTTTCTTTGTGCTTTTTGAATAAAAGTATTTGTTAAAAAAAAAAACGCACAATTGTATGAATGTATTGGATAGCTACAGCAGTAGATTGCAGCGTACAGTGGACATTTCTCGCCAAATTACAGAGTTACGGGCTGGAAGTCTTTGCACAAGTACTTGCAGATTGGGGACTCTAACTTTCACAGCTGCTTTGTAAGCATTTAGCACTAGCAACTACATGTAACAGAGCAGAGAATCCTTACTGAAATCTATCTTGCCCTGCCTCATTTGTCACTTAGATGTCACATTACGCGACTTTGAACCGGTTGGCAGGAGTGACATTTACAGTTTTAAAATGAAAGCACATCATTTTCACTAATTTGACACACAAATGTAATAACTATTTACCTTGAGGAAGACAGAGAGTTAGCTCCTTGTGAATCTCGCCGTTTGCCACTTATTTTCTCACTCTGTCAAATAGGAGCGGATTAATGGGACAGTTTGTTCAACAAATCACATTAGCTGGAACCAGACAGGGCAAAGAAAAAGGAATGGCAGAAAGATCCTTGGAGCACTTTACTGATTTAGAGAAGCGGAATGACTGAAGATCTGTGTAAATAAAACATACTTACATGTGACATTTACAGAAGTATATTGTGCCGAGAGAACTATAATTGCATCCTGCAGCTCCCAGTTTTTTTTTTTCAGAAGAACATTTTTTAGTCAGTAGGGAATGAAACAAAGTTACTAAAAGAAAGCCTCCATAACTTTGTTTTCTCTATATTATAGTTATATAAAAAGAGCTGTTGGTTTAAATTCTGAGGCCTGGACAGAGTGGATGTGGAGAGGATGTTTCTTTCCACTAGTGGGCGAGTCTAGGACCAGAGACTCAAAATTAATGGATGTTCCTTTAGGAAGGAGATCAGGAAGAATTTCTTTAGTCAGAGGGTGGTGAATCGGTGGAATTTGTTGCTGGATCCAAGTCAGTGGATATTTTTAAAGCAGAGATAGATAGATTCTTGATTAGTACAGGTGTCAGAGATTATTGGAGCAGAGTTAGGCCATTGGACACTGAAGATAGGCACAAAATGCTGGAGTAAGTCAGGCAGCATCTCTGGATAGAAGGAATGGGTGAGGTTTCGGGTCAACACACTACTTCAGACTGAGTGTCAGACAGAGAGGGAGACAAAGAGATGTGGAAGGGTAAGGTGTGAAAATGAAACATCAAAGAGGACAGGGATCAAGGCAAACATAGCACAGATTATTGTTAGCTAGGGCAAGGTGACAACGAAGCATACAAAGATATGTGCGCAGTCTGAAGAAGGGGAATGGGGTTAAGAGGGAGAGATAGATCAGCCATGATTGAATGGCGGAGTAGAGTTGATGGGCTGAATGGCCAAATTCTAACCCTGTCTACTATGAACTAATAAGTGGGAATCATGCACACGGGGGCTAGGTGTGAGGGATGAACAATTAAAGACACTCAGCTTGCTGTGGGGTTGACACAAGGCACTATCAGACTGCTAAAAATGTGCACTTATAATTCAGGCTAAGAATTGGAAGCAAGTTGGTAACAGATGATAAAATCACTATGCAACCAACATATGTGGCCAAGATCCGTAAGGAGTGAGATGCAGTCATAAGTAGCAAGGTCAGGGTGAGAGGCAAGGAGAGGAAGGCAGGCACAATATCAGCTACAGAGCACAGAAGAAGACATAGACAGTTTGTTTAGTTTAGTTTAGTGAAACAGCGTGGAAACAGGCCCTTCGGCCCACCATGTCGGCACTGACCAGCGATCCCCGCACATTAACACTATCCTACACACACTAGGGACAATTTACATTTATACCAATCCAATTAACCTACACACCTGTACATCTTTGGCATGTGAGAGGACACCAGAGAACCCAGAAAAAACCTACACAGGTCATGGGGAGAACGTACAGGCAGTACCCGTAGTCAGGATCGAACCCTGGTCTCTGGCACTGTGAGGCAACAACTCTAGCTCTCATCTCTACTGATCCACCATGGGGCAACAAGGCAGGACAGCTAATTGAGCCATTGGGTTTTCGATCCTACGGCCCCAAGTTCATAGAACCATAGATAGAAACATAGAAAATATGTGCAGGAGGAGGCCATTCGGCCCTTCGAGCCAGCACCACCATTCATTGTGATCATGGCTGATCATCCCCTATCAATACCCCTGCCTGCCTTCTCCCCATATCCCTTGACTCCACTAGCTCCTAGAGCTCTATCTAACTCTCTCTTCAATCCATCCAGTGACTTGGCCCCACTGCCCTCTGTGGCAGGGAATTCCATAAATTCACAACTCTCTGGGTGAAAAATGTTTTTTCTCACCGCAGTCTTAAATGACCTCCCCTTTATTCTAAGACTATGGCCCCTGGTTCTGGACTCGCCCAACATTGGGAACATTTTTCCTGCATCTAGCTTGTCCAGTCCTTTTATAATTTGATATGTAAATTATAAATCCTGACCTCCTGTGTGGAGTTTGCATGTTCCCCCCCCCGCGCAACTGCTTGGCTTGCCTCTGGGTGCTCTGGTTACCTCCCACATCCCAAAAAGCTGCAGGGTTGATTGGACATCTGGTCAACGTAAATTGTCCACACTGTGTAGGTAAGCGGTGGAAACTAGGCGGGTGAGAAATGAGGGGAACATGAGGAGAATACATCAGGATCAGTGCAAATATCTGCTTGGTGATCAGCACAGATTCTGTGGGCCAGAGCTACTGCTTCCATGCTGTGACTCCATGAACCTTTAAACTTCAGAGATACAGCGCGGAAACAGGCCCTTCAGCCCACTAAATCCATGCCGACCGGCATTCACTACATACAGTAAGTTGCACACACTAGGGACAATTTTACAACTTACTGAAGCCAATTAACCTACAAACAAGTACGTCTTTGGAGTTTGGGAGAAAACCGGAGAAAACCTAAGTGGTCACAGGGATAACGTACAAATTCCATACAGATAGCACCCGTAGTCAGGATCGAAACCGGGTCTCTGGCACTGGAAGGCAGCAACTCAACCATCGCGCCACCTTTTCTTCTAACAGGGAATAAAAAAAGAGACTGTTGCAAATAATAATCTATTGCAACAAACAATCAGTTAAAAGAACCTAGGTACACAAAAATGCCAGAGAAACTCAGCAAGTGCAGCAGCATCTATGGAGCGAATGAAATAAGCGACGTTTCGGACCGAAACCCTTCTTCAGACTGATGGGGGGTGGGGGGGGGGGGGGGGGGGGGGGGGGGAAAGGAAGGAAAAAGGGAGGAGGAGGAGCCTGACGGCGGGGGGGATGGGAGGAGACAGCTCAAGGGTTAAGGAAGGGGAGGAGACAGTAAGGGCTAGCAAAATTGGGAGAATCCAATGTTCATGCCAGCCGAACGCAAGCAGCCCAGGTGGAATATGAGGTGCTGTTCCTCCAATTTCCAGAGATTCACCACTCTCTGTAATGGGCCGAATGGCCTAATTCTAATCCTATTCCTTATGACCTTATGAGTCCGTACTGACCAGCGAACCCCGCACACTAACACTATCCTTCACACATTAGGGACAATGTTTTTACATTTATACCATGCCAATTAACATAAACATGTACATCTTTGGAGTGTGGGAGGAAACCGAAGATCTCAGAGAAAACCCACGCAGGTCACGGGGAGAACGTACAAACTCTGTACAGACAGCACCCGTAGTAGGGATCGAACCCACGTCACTGGCGCTGTAAGACAGCAACTCTATCTCTGCACCACCATGCCGCCCGATTCTAGCGTGGTGTGCTCGTCCAATGAATGGTCGTTCCAAGCCACTGAACGGTACTTGAGGGTTAGAACTAGCAGGTAACTGCACTGAAGCTCGCAATACCTAGAGATGGGCCTGGAACAGACTGAGCAAAACACCAATGACACACGTGGAGGCTCTTTCATTGACATTTCTTTGCTGACTCACTGCAGGTTTTTGCTCGTTGTTTTACTGCAAATGGAAAACACAGGTTGTAGATCGCATCTCTAAAGGCCGATTTCCCTTGGAGATATTTTCGATGTGCCAGGTAACATCACTGGATGGCAATGCATCGAGGACAAGGAAGTGAACAGCACCCACAACTGCCTGGGCCTCTCTCCCAAAGTCCATTAATCGACCCAAATTTATGGCAACCTAATGTATGTAAGAAGGGTTTGCATTAAAAAAACACTCGTAAAATATGTGCATCTATGGATTCCATTTCTAGTCAGAAAACGATACAGAATTTATAAATGGTCATTATGGATGGGACTTTATTCATTTATTCTGGTACAGAATAGGAGGAAAATGAAATTAAAGATTCCACGCTATTTGTTAGTACAACGGTGGAGCATTAATTACTTATAAACTAATGCAATTTTCACAGCTGGTCCCTTGCTTAAAATTATGATCAAGTTAGATGCAATGAAAAGAAATAAGGAATACAATTTATCATTTCCAATTAATTTAAATGCGTTTCTTTCGTTGGGCCGATCTAATCCGATCATCAACCAATGATAAACCTCTGGCATTTAGTTGGCTAGTTGTGTAGCTACTTGTTAGATTGCACTTCCGCCCCGCAATTTCAGTGAAATTTTAACTGTACACAAAATAAAAATATATCATGAAAGTAAGAAGGATCCTTTTCAAGACATCCTGTGTTCTTGTTTTCCTGACCGCTACCCTTGATCAGGATTTTGCCAATTCAGAGTATACACTGTACAAGCATCCACATCAGCCAGCTCGAGGCCAAGTAATTAATCACCTGCACAGAGGAATTTATATCATCCAGATGGGAAAGCCATCTAAAATGAGAAAAATAATAAGACTAATTAATTCTTATCTGCGCAGCACAATTAGATAAATGACCAACAGCTCCTTCTGCTATGGCTAAGACTTGGATTTCAATAAATTAAGTTAACTGTCCCCTCTTTTACAGTGCGAGATCTTACACTTTAAACAATAATGGGATTGAAAAATGGAAAAGGAGACAGATTATTATTTGGATTAATCTCAGGCCGTATATAGGACCACATGAGTGACAGTGTCTAACACATTGATGTATGACACTTAATAAGTGGGTTGGGCTGCCCAGAACACAATTTGGGTCCATAGATATTCTGGACTGATCACTCTTTGAGCTACTTCAATAAGACACGCGATCTGAATATTTACAGAATAATTGATACTGTTGCAGTCTAATGAGTCTCTTAATTTAATTGTTTTCTTTTAACGATGGTATTTTAGATTATAAATGTCAACAGAGCCCAAGACTAACATCAAACTAGGCTATGCAGGAAAATTGTTGAGTCAGCATACAGTTGATTCTTTTTAATGCAACTAACGTAATGAGCAGATTAATCACTTTTTCTTTAAACCTGAAATGTGCGTTTAAACATCAGTAAAATTTCTTGGAAGACACAAGGGTCTCAGGATTGCTCAACACAACCCTACAAGTAGCTTTACGAAGAGCTGAACATACCGCCTGATAAATATGATATTTAGGCTATTGTTGTCTGAGGCCTTAGAAGTGTTCGAAATAATAATATTTTAATTGAAAGATTTGCTGCAGATCTTAATAGTCGGTTAAATATGTAAGATTTTTTTTAATGGTGGAGGAAAGAAAATGACCGAATTATGTGAATTATTTTGAAAAGGCATTCACAGCAGGTTTAATATTCAATTTCAGGGTCAAGATTAAAAGGATACTACAGCTTTTAATTGCAAATATTCTTCAGTGTCCACTCCACATGATATCAGCACCCTATGAGACCACTATCAGAGACACAACCTCAATCTTTTGTACCGATAGTGGTTTGACTCCTGACAGGAATGAACATACTGCCAGATTGGGGGGTGGGGGGGGTGAAGGTGGGGGTGATGAAATACTGGATTTGTGTTCCTCTCAGAAACAAATCTAAGGTTGTGCATAAGGTTGAATTTTTTTTTAATTCAACGGCACGCGGTGAATTTGAAAGCGTGCCCGGAGAGAGAAAAAAAGGAGACGCTGTTCTATTCCGTACAATATCCGCGGTGACAAGTCACAAAGTATTTTTGTCACTTTGCGTTAGTTAATCTCAAGCAGGGAATGACTTTGTTGAAGGTCTTATTACCGACAAGCTGTGTCTCACGCCCCATCCAGCAAACAATCCTTCATTAAACTGTGCCTTGTTAAATTACACAGATTTGGCTAAATGGTGGGGTGATATGCAGGCTTCAGCCTGACTAAATTATTAGCTCATGCCCGCGAGCCACAGTTTTTTTTTGCTGAGTCCAACATCAACAACTTAACAAGGTAGGAACTCCATTAACATCCCCCCCCCAGAAACACTGCCTGCTCTCGCATGCAGTCATTTGTACCTATTACTGAAAAATTAAATATTTCATCTTCTGACTGCTTTTCATTTTTGAAACTATGGGTGCTTAATGGTAATACCGGAAAGAGGTGGGCTGCTTTTATGGCAAATTACAGCAAGCAATGGTACATTGCAGACCTCCTCGTGAATAGTGAAATGCTTTAATGCCGAGATACTTTTTTTTTTACAGTAGTCTGCTCCTCTTAATTTGGCCGCAATTACATTTTCTTTTGAGTGCAATAAATCACGTGCGGACGCGCGTGCTTGAATTGAATGGAGGGGCATATGCGTTCCTGCATTCCGTTCGACAACAAGCTGGGCAAAGGACCGGAGCTCACTGGGACTTGGGAACCATGAGCTGGAGCCTTGTATAAACACTGTCCAAGATGACAGCGTTGGCTCATTCACAACCCCATCTGCAGTAGTAGGGGAATCCATTATTTTTATAATCTCCAGGGAGGGTAAGGTCTCTACCATCATTACTTCTAGGGAAATGTAAGTGACTTCACAGCACACCCTAATTTGCTCAGCGTAATTATAGGTCATGCACTCCTTTGTAATTTATAAAACCTTTGTTCTTATCAATAATGAATGGCCATTGCCAAATCATACAACTATAATATTTTTATATTATGAAAATGCTAATGTGTCGCAGCTGAGGCTTATCAGCGGTCAGATGCTCTATTAAATAGTCACCAGTTAGTTCACGCAAATTGGTTATGTTAATGTCCTGCAACTAGAATGTAATACTTGGACAGGATGAGGTTTTGGCAATTAATTTTTTCCAGTCACCAGACAGACAGGCAAATTTATTTTCCCCCACTCTGGGAATAGGCTAAGAGGAGGTGAGGTGGAAAAAGCACTTCAGAGAGATATGTGACCTAATTGAATGCTCTAAATAAAGCAGAAACAATGGGAAGGACTGCATCCTCATTCATTCAGCT
This sequence comes from Leucoraja erinaceus, assembly GCF_028641065.1. NCBI lineage: Eukaryota > Metazoa > Chordata > Chondrichthyes > Rajiformes > Rajidae > Leucoraja > Leucoraja erinaceus. Next base: position 3,996,960 of record NC_073409.1, read on the forward strand.
GACAATGTTTTGCAACTTAAACCTGTTTTATTAATTATGTTTGACATTTCCTTAATTAGTTTCATTTACATCAAATCAGCCCCGACCAGACTATTGCACCATACATCATTTCCCAGAATCTGCGTACCTACAGAAAGCCATCTCAATTTAATTATACATAAAAAGTGTCTGTGTTATTCTCTGCGAGGGGCTGCGAGAGAGAGCAATGGCTTGTAGTATGAGTGCCATTACTTCTCCCCATTTATCTTTTTTTTCCTACACAACATCAAAATAAAAAAATAAATAAATTGGGCCAAAAGGCTTTGGCATCTTGTGCCCGTTTCCAGTGTGTCATAAAGCATTATCACAAAGGATGTGCTGGAAATGACAAGCATGGAGATTTTAATGTTAGAGTTTATTGTCTGTCACAAGCTGCCGTTATGGTCTTTCAAAACATTGAGCACCTGAGATAAGAATACACCACTAAATTAGGCTGATAGATGGATTGATCTGACAGGCATAAACAGCTGGTGTTGAACAACTTAATCACCCAGTGGGTTTTTTTTACGAATTTGAAAATCTATTGATTCATTTACAATTGAAAAGGATTAAGAAAGAGTCATTGCCTGCGTATAAGTTGTGGAGCAAGGGTGGGGGAAAAAAAACAGGTCAATTAAAAAGTAGTTATTTAATCAAAATTGCTTCTATAGGGTTTTTTTTCGCACGATCTGAAATGAGTTGTTAATGTAGGGAATGGCTTTTCTTTTCATCATTGTTTTAAATTAATTACCATACTGTAGTGCTGTAAAACCTTTGCTATTAAACGCGCACATCATTCAATAAGTAAATCCACTAAAACGTCAAGAAAACAGCAAAATTAATTAATTAATTAAATGAGCTAGTTAGTGTTATTCGGAATTTCAATTGGCTTGCCATTGAGTTAAATTTTCATTTAATGTTATTTTCCATGCATGCTAACAAATGGCTTTGACTTTGGAAATATCCCCATAAACCTCTCTGGCCCAAACTCCAATAAAACCACTTCATCTCTTCCAGCAGGATTTCAGTGCTATTCTCTTCTTTCAAACTCAGTGTTAATGTTCATAAGTGTAGGAAGGAACTGCAGATGCTGGTTTACACTGAAGATAGACACAAAATGCTGGAGTAACTCAGCGGGTCAGGCAGCATCTCTGGAGATAGGGATACCCATTCCTTCTCTCCCAGAGATGCTGCCTGGCCCGCTGAGTTTCTCCAGCAATTTTGTCTAGCTCCCCATTCCTTCTCTCCAGAGATGCTGCCTGGCGCGCTGAGTTACTGCAGTATTTCATGTCTATCTTCTGCTAATGTTCATATGTCTATTTGAAAAATGCTTGGGGTTAATATGTTATGTTATAAAGTCATTACCTGTTCAAGCCTAGTTAATATAATACGTCATTTTGCTTAAAATTGAAATGGGCTGAAATTACTAAAAGCAAATCAAAAACCCGAGCTACATTTTTCACCGCCACAATCTTACAAATGTGAAATTTATGCTATCATTTAGTTTAGTTTTATGTGTAGAGATACAGTATGAAAGCCAATTACTTCATCCCACTAAGTTCACTCCATCTATCGACCACCCATTCACACAAGTTCTATGTTATCTCATTTTCTTCCGGGTTTCGGGCCGAAACGTTGCCTATTTCCTTCACTCCATAGATGCTGCTGCACACGCTGAGTTTCTCCAGGATGTTTTTGTGTGCCTAATCAAGAATCTGTCTGTCTCTGCTTTGAAAAATACCCACTGACTTGGCCTCTACAGCCTTCTTGTGGCAATGAATTCAGCTTACCCAGTGGTAAGAATATTGACTTCTCTAGATCTGGCACCTTCTCGTACCACCTCTGACTAAAGCTCCTTTTAGTGTTATGGTGACTTTCAGTCTGAAGCAGCTGCCTGTCCTGCAGAGTTACTCCAGCATTTGGAGGGGAGGAGTAGTCCATTAGGTCTACTATTCATCTCCCATCAAGCAGTCAATCTATGGAGCGAAGGAAATAGGCAACGTTTCGGGCCGAAACGTCATTACCTGTTCAAGTCGAGTTTTCATTTTTGTATACAAAGGCTTTGAATTAAAACGAAGAGAATAAAGAATCAGTGGTCCTTTTAGTGTTATGGCGCAGTAACATTTGGAGGGGAGTGTCTTAATCTATTCATCTCTCAAGCAGTCAATCTATAAAGTCATTACCTGTTCAAGTCGAGTAATTTCATCAAAGGGAATTAAAACGAAGAGTAAAGAATCAGTGGTCCATTACCAGTAATAGTACTTTCCAATTAATCAGTACGTATGTAGTGACAAAAAAACCCCACCAGCATCAAATCGTTTGCTGCAGTCTATGTTACAGACACACTTTTGTAGGTGACATGATAATGTTGTAAATGAGAAAGTAAACTTACATGGGCAACAGTAGCTGTGGATATTCAGATCATTTCATTGTTCATTCATGCTCATCAGCTTCCACGATGGATTACCATGTTTCTATATACAATTACATTTCAGAAGTGTCAGGTTAAATAACAGAATGTAAGATTGTATTAATACAGCTCTGAATGTACTAACACAATCTTCAAGGAAAACGGCACAGCAATGAATACGATCCAAATGAAGGAACTCAACCGAGATGACATTTATTTTATTAGCATTTTAATCTACAATTCAAAAGGGTTCATCATAGAGTGATACATCGTGGAGGCAGGCCCTTCGGCCCAACTTGCCCGCACCAGCCAACATGTCTCAGGTACACTAGTCCCACCAGCCTGCGTTGGTCCACATCCCTCCAAACCTGTCCTATCCATGTACTTGTCTAACTGTTTCTTAAATGTTGGGATAGTCCCTGCCTCAACTACCTCTTTAGGCAACTTGTTCCATACACTCACCACTCTTTGTGTGAAAAAGTTACCCCTCAGATTCCTGTTAAATCTTTTCCCCTTCACCTTGAACCTATGTCCACTGGTCCTCGATTCACCTACTCTGGGCAAGAGGCTCTGTGCATCTGTTCCTCTCATGAGATGAAGCACATTGCAAATGGACAGATGCAAGATTTATCTAAATCTTAATCATTTAATTTTTCCACATTCAGAGTTTATGAATTATTTTAAAACATTTGATAACAAGACTTGCTTATATTACAACCAACATTTTGAGATTTATTAATTTTTAAATAATTAACATACATTAGAGAGCTAATGCGGTGTGTGATATTAATCTCTGGATAATAAAAGTCCTTGTGATTATTTTGGTGGCTATTTATTCATATCTAAGAGAAGCCTGTGGGTATCACCTGTTAACATTCCACAGCCAGCAAGCACGGCATCCGGAGGCTGCAGCAAATCGTCTGATCAGCAGAGAAGGTTGTTGGCTGCAACCTTCCCTCCATTGACGAACTGTACACTGCAAGGGCCAGGAAGCGAGCGGGTAAGATCATCTCTGACCCCTCTCACCCTGGCCACAAGCTCTTTGAATCACTTTCCTCTGGAAGGCGACTCCGGACTGTCAAAGCTGCCACAGCCAGACATAAAAACATATTTTTTCCACGAGTAGTAGCTCTACTCAATAACCAAAAATCTGTAGCCTCCATTTGCTCTGGTATTTTATTTAATTCACATGTTTAATCAATAATGTTTTATTATTAATGTTTAATGTTTTATGTGTCATTCCTAACTGTCACTGTATGTCATGTGTTTAAGAAGGAACTGCAGATGCTGGAAAATCGAAGGTAGACAAAAGTGCTGGAGGAAACTCAGCAGGTGCAGCAGCATCTATGGAGCGAAGGAAATAGGCAACGTTTCTATAGGAAACGTTCTGTAGGAATCTATATCTTTTGCCCGATGGGAGATGGGTACCTGGTACATGATGTATCTATGTACATGTCCAGGTGTCATTTAAGTGCTGTTATAGTACCTGCCTCAACTACCTCATCTGGCAGCTTGTTCCATATACCCACCTCTCTCTGAGAGAATAGGTTGCCCCTTAGGTTCCCCTCACCTTTAACCTATGTCCTCTGGTTCTTGATCCCTCTTAGTTTCCCCAGCCCACCGAGTCCGCACCAACCAACGTTCCCCGCACACTACCCTACACACAAAATGGACAATTTTAAATACTGTATATACCATGCCAATTAACCTACAAACCTGTATGTCTTTGGAGTGTTGGGGAAACTGAAGATCTCGGAGAAAACCTACGCAGGTCACGGGGAGAAAGTACAAACTCCGTAAAGGCATCACCCGTAGTCGGGATCGAACCCGTGTCTCTGGCGCTGTAAGGGAGCAACTCTCTTAATTTCCACTTCAAACATTGTCCATGAACTTCGATTAAAAAAAAATGAGTTCAACCTCAGAACAATTCACACGTGGTTAAACCGTAGAATGCATATTTAAACTCCAGCCACCAAAAGCCATTAGCACATTATTATTGTTATGGTCTTAAAAATAACTAATCATCCCATTTACTGAACTTGAACTCTGAATTCAGTACTAATCTTCGACAACAATTAACGCACCAAATGGAAGCTAAATTTATCCATTATTTCATGTACTGCTTTCCACTCTAAAAGGAAGGTACTTTTTTATTTGACCTAGTTTTTCTAAAAGTTATGAGCACACGCATCTGAAGTTAGCTACTTGCAGCAACGTGGGCGACAGTAGGTGACTCTTGCCAGTGGAAGTGAGGGCTGGTGCAGAACCAGATAAAAGGAACTAAGAACCACAGGACATAGGTTTGAGGTGACGGGAAGCTGAGGGTCAACTTTTTCTCCCAGAGGGCGGTGGGTAAATGGAATGAGCTGCCAGAGAAGGTAGTTGAGCCCAAAATGATGTTTCTCTAGCACTGGAAGCCTGAGAAGATCATACCTTAAACAGGGGGGTCTAGACCCAAAACGTCACCCATTCCTTATCTCCAGAGATGCTGCCTGTCCTGCTGAGTTACTCCAGCTTGTTGTGTCTATTTTCCCTTAAACAATAATTAGATCCCGACGACGGGTGCTGTCTGTACGGAGTTTGTACGTTCTCCCCGTGACCTGCGTGGGTTTTCTCTGAGATCTCTGTTTTACTCCCACACTCCAAAGACTTACAGTTTTATAGGTTAATTGGCTTGGTAAATGTAAACATTTTCCCTAGTGTGTGCTGGATAGTGTTAATGTGCAGGGATCGCTGGTCAGCGCGGACCCGGTGGGCTGAAGCGTCTGTTTCCATGCTGTATCTCTAAACTAAACTAAATATATGTTGTGAATCACTTAATGCAAGACTACTGATGATATGAGTATATCCAAGTGGCACAGAGGTACAGTCGCTGCCTCACAGCACCAGAGACCCGGGTTCGATTTTGACTGTGTGTGTGCTGTCTTAATGGAGATTGTAGGTTCACCCCGTGACCACGTGGGTTTTTCTCCGAGTGCTCCGGTTTCCTCCCACACTCCAAAGATGTGCAGGTTTGCAGGTTAATTGACTTCTGTAAATTGTCCACAGTGTGTTGAATAGAATGAAAGTATGGGGTGATCGCTGGTCGATGCCGACTCTGCCTGTTTCCACTCTGTGTCTCCAACCTGAGCTAAAACTAACCTACACAGGTTCTTAATTTGTTGATTTTTAGCAGATAAGATTGGAGTCACAGGTTCAATAGAATGAATGTTGGGATCTCTGCCCTGGAGCTTGGCTCCAGACCCGAGTAGGTAATAATAATGTGCCATCAGTAGAAAATAGTACAATGATAGCCATTATTCCAACTGCTTCTGACTGTAGCTCTAACATGAACGTCTACCAACTAATTCCTTCAAGATGTAGTGCCCATCCTACAGTATATGACCACTTGCCAAAAGAAAGCAATCATTTGCTGTAAATGCAGCACAGATTGCAGTAAGTGAAATGTTACCGCTGTAATTTTATCAATGTTATATTTACAATGTTAGTTTAGAGAGGGGACGTCAGGGGGGGGGCGGTGAAATGAGGACATCGGACCATGACTATGGAACTGATGCGCTATAAAGTTAAGAACAATATCATCAATAGATGAAACACTCGATATTCTGCCCTTTGTATCTTGCACTATGCTCCATCTGTTGCTCTTGACTTTGATCGTATCTATGTAGGGTATATCTGACCAGTTTGGACTGCATGCAATACAAGGTCTTCACTGTACTTCACTTCAGTAATTGTAACAAATATAAACCTAAAAGTAAAATTAAACCCAAGACAAACTGGCAGGGGTCAGGTAATATTAACCTGTTTCATTTAATATGGGTACCGGCTCTGTACGATATGATCCTAATTTCAGCAAGACCAAATAATTAAGGTCAGAGAGATGGAACCAAAGTTCGATGATGTTGAATACCTGCATTTAAAGAGATCTCAGAGATTCAGTCACTGCCAATTCCAACAAAACGATGAAATTACCCCCAAATTATGTTTTAGTTTTAGAGGTAGATAAAAATGCTGGAGAAACTCGGCGGGTGAGGCCGCATCTATGGAGCGAAGGAATAGGCGACGTTTCTTCAGTCTGATGAAGGGTCTCGACCCGAAACGTTGCCTATTCCTTCGCTACATAGATGCGGCCTCACCCGCTGAGTTTCTCCAGCATTTTTGTCTACCTTCGATTTTTCCTGCGTCTGCAGTTGTTTCTTAAACTTTTAGTTTTCGAGATACAGCACGGAAACAGGCCCTTCGTCCCACCTCATCCACGCCGACCAGCGATCTCTGCACATCATCCCATACACATTGGGGAAAATTTACATTTATACCAAGCCAAATAAACTACAAACCTGTTCTTTAGAGTGTGGGGGGGGGAAAACCGGAGCACACATGGGCGGGGGATGGAATTTAATGGGTGTTGGGGGGGGGGGGGGGGGGGGGGGGGGGGGGAATGATGCGTTTTGACTCTTATCCTTGTTGGGGTTCATGTGAATTTGAAACAGAAATCTTGACATTTTTATTATCCTGTGTATTTCTGTCCTTTATGCCCACGAATTAACCTGTTCAATGCCATGTTTTATTTCTAGCACTGTTGGCCATGACCCAAGTAATAATCAGGGGTGGCACTGAACAGGTTAAATCATGGATTGAATGCTGTTAAAGCAATCAGCGAAACCCCACGCAGGTCACGGGGAGAATGTACGATCTCGGTACAGACAGCACCCGTAGTCAGGATCGAACCTGGGTCTCAACATCTGCAGTTCCTTGTGTCTACAACTTAAAGCATATTGGAATCCGTGCCACGGGAGATTGATGCTAAGTTAAGGAACATGGAAAACGTCTGACACCAACTTGGCACGGACCTCTTTGCAAAACCTGGATCTCATTCTTTCCAGCAGGAAAATGGGCAACTCCAGTAGCATTTGTGGATTTAACAATGATATGGCATTTGAAGGCTGACAATCAATTTCTAACACGGCACCTCACAAGATACTCTGTCACTCCACTGACACCTTTGCCGTTCATGTCCACTACTCTACTGGGACTGCAGTGTTTCTCAAAATTAGTACGGATTTCAGGGGTTATGGGGAGAAGGCAGGAGGACGGGCTTGAGAGAGAAAGATAGATCAGCCCTCTTCAGCCTCTGCTGCCACAGTTTTCCACTGAATGCATCACGTACAGAGGCTGAACAGTCAGAACTTACGTGTTTGAGTGCGCCTGTATGTCTGTATGAGAGATACAGCATGGAAACAGGCCCCTCGGCCCATCGAGTCCATGCTGACCATCAATCTCCACGTACGCTAGCACTATCCTACACACTAGGGACAATTTACAATTTACAGAAGCCAATTAACCTACATACCTGTAGGTCTTTTAAAGTGTGGGAGGAAACTGGAGCACCCGGAGAAACCCCACGCAGGTCACGGGGAGAACGTACAAACTCCGTACAGACAGCAGCCGTAGTCGAGATCAAACCCGGGTCTCAGGCAGGTAATGCAGCAGGTCTACCCACTGTGCCACTGTGCTGCCCAACGTTTAATTTAAGTTAGACAGATACAAAATGCTGGAGTAACTCAGCGGGACAGGCAGCATCTCTGGAGAGAAGGAATGGGCGCCTTTTCGGGCCTTGATTCTTCTTCAGAAGTTTAGTTTAGAGATACAGCGTGGAAACAGGCCCTTCGGCCCACTGAGTCTACCCCAAGTTGCTCTACCAGCTGTGCTAATGTGTTGCCCAGAGTTTGAGCAATTTGTTACAAGAAAGCTCCAAAAAGCATCTGTAAAAGTTTCATTACTCTATGCAATAAGTACAGTTTGACTTTGCCATTGTAAATCAGAAACCTGGATAATATGAAAAAGTTATGAAAAAGGATAACTTCAGACTGTATGAAATACCATGGGATATTCACTAATAATGGGAATGCAGGCTGCTCACAGATCTGCTGTATATTGAATTTCTAGTATTATTTACCTAGGGATGTCCGCCACACTTCAGGTATAATTTCAGGACACGGCCAGGTTTATGGATAGGCCACCTTCAGGCAGATCAGAAATAAATAATATGTAAACTGGATTTGTGCTTGACTTAAGTCGATTATAGTTTTAGTTTAGAGATAGAGATACAGCATGGAAACAAGCCCCTCAGTCCACCGACCACTAGTTCTATGTTATCCCACTTTCTCATCCACTCCCTACACAAAAGGAACAGTTTTACAGAGGGCCGATTAACCTATAAACCCACGTTGCTTTGACATGCGGGAGGAATCCAGAGCACCCAGAGAAAAGTCATAGTCACAGGGAGAACATGCAAACTCCACAAAGACAGCACCCGTGGTCGGAATCAAACCCGGGTCTCTGGTGTCATGAGACAGCAGTTCCAGTTCTACCAGGTGCACCGCTGTGCTGGCCGCTTAAAATTGTTGCCCCTCATTTGGACTGACAAAACCAAAGTAAATTAACAAAATATCTATGCCCTTATATTCTGTCTCATTGTTAGTAATTCCACCTGCAAGTAATATAATGTAGATATGGGCACAAGGAAGCTTGCTGCCTTCGTTTCCCTAGCTTCAGACTTAGAAACATAGAAACATAGAAAACAGGTACAGGAGTAGGCCATTCGGTCCCTTCGAGCCAGCACAACCATTCAATATGATCATGGCTGACCATCCAAAATCCTGCTTTCTCCCAACATCCCTTGATTCCGTTATCCCTAAGGGCTAAATCTAACTCTCTCTTGAAAACATCCAGTGAATTGGCCTCCACTGCCTTATGTAGCAGAGAATTCCACAGATTCACAACTCTCTGGGTGAAAGGTTTTTCCTCATCTCAGTCCTAAATGGACGACCCATTATTGTTCAACTGTGACCCCAACTTCGGTAATATGTTTCCTGCATCTAGACTGTCCAATCCCGTTAGAATTTTATATGTTTCTGCCGTTCCACTTTATCTACTCGTTCTCTTTCTTTCTTCTTTATTCTTCACGCATCTGCCCTTAAAAACTAAACTAAACTGGTTGTGTTGAAAGTTTAGAGATACAGCGCGGAAACAGGCCCTTCGGCCCACCTAGTCCTTGCCGACCACACACTAACTCTATCCTATGCACACTAGGGGACAATTTACAATTTTACCAAGCCAATTAACCTACAAACTTGTACGCCTTTGGAGTACAAGTGTGGGAGGAATGAGATTCCAGAGATCCCAGAGAAAGCCCACAAAGGTCACAGGGAGAACATACAAACTCCATACAGGCAGCACCCGTAGTCAGGATCGAACTCGGGTCCCTGGCGCTGTAAGGCAGCAGCTCTACCGCTGCGCCACCGTGACCGCCCTGACCCCTTTAGTGCCATTCCTTAACTGCTCGTGGGCCGTGGGAGGAATGAAATTGAACAGTTCAGCTGGCCTTTCTGCAGCGATTGGAGATTAAGAAGGAGCCTCCGCTGTGTCTTCTGCGCATCAGAAATAACGTACATTGTAGGCTGCGTTCACTTTAATTGAGACCTCATCCAGTTGTCAAAGGCAGAGCAGTGGAGCTCACCCTGGCCCTTCAGAAATCGAGAGAGAATTAGCTATTTTTAGATGATCTTGACATCAAAAGTGTTTGAAGCAGAAGCCTGACCGAAGCAAAGGAGGCAACTTAACTTGGTCCCTCATTTCCATCTTGCGAATACCTTATGGAAAATTCTCCCAGGAATTGCATGGCACGCATTCTTGAAGCTCTCCCTGCCTGTGTGTTATCTGTGTTAGTAGTGTTTCCCAGTGCACAGTGAGAAGGCTGTACAGAAGTGCATACAAAAGAAACCTCTGCTGATTCACTGATTAGATTCAGTAGGTTATCTGTGTCAGCTTGTAGCCGAGATGAAGCCTCCCATTGCCTCTAGAGGACAGCTTACTTCTTATAACACGGTATACCAGCCTGAATAAATATGGATTTTAAGCAATTCTAGAGCCAACGAAAATCACAGTAATTCTCTCATTTTTAAACATATAATGTATGACTCATTCTCATAAAAATTTATATATCCATTCTCTGCTTTAATTTACGACCAACCTTGAGGCTGATATTATGTGAACATTAATAAAATGCTTGTAGATCAAAAAACATTACATTTTTGCATTCGCTGATATTATTTCATAACAGTCTAAATTGTGTAATATTCTGCTTAATGTACATTCTTGACAGCAGTCCGTCTCATAACAACGACAACCAAAGAACACATTAGAAAACTACATATTGTCTTAATCATTATAACAATTTAGATTTCCTTTATTAAATTTAATTAATTTTTAATGACCAGTTCTGCACTATGTCACTTAATATGCTATAAGTTCGGTACTTTCTTCATTTTTCAGTTTATTCAGATCATTAATAAAGGTAATGTTATGTTTTTTTTTTCAATCATCATTGTTCTTGATCATTCAATTCACATCTTATTTAATTTCTGCCAAATACTGATGCAGTGACTAATTCTCACAGCTTAAATTTTGATATTGGCAAAGAAAATATTAAAACATTTATAAGATTAGATTTTACAGCAAAACGGTTCAGTTTTGCAACTTGTCCAGTGCCCATACCTGTGTAGGTTGGAGAATCTGAATTCAATGGGTGCTTTCATTGTCACATGTACAACTGCACAGTGAAATACTTTTTACATATTTACATATGCGGGCACTATTTACACATGTTTTTGCGTCATTTCCAAAGTCCGGTTCGCCTGCGCGCTCAATCTAATGGAGCACTTCCTGATCCCGGTCAGCCCTAGGCTCTTGCAGGGCCTTCCTCCGTACCCTTCATCCACAGCAGCCCATGAACCCAGACCATCACACAAACCAACTCGCCTTCCATTTACAACTCACGGTGCCACGGTGAGGCCAGCAGTATAATCAAGGACCAGTCGCACGCACCGTGGACACTCCATCTTCTCCCTTCTCTCATCAGGCAAATGCATAAAAGTGTGAAAATGCGCAGCTCCAGATTCAGGGGCAGATTCTTCCCAACTGTTCTAAGACAACTGAATCATCCTACCCACAACCAGTGAGCATTCCTGAACCACTATCTACCTCTTTGGTGACCATCGGACTATCTTTGATCTTTTATCTCTGCTGGCTTTACCTTGCATTAAACATTATTCCCTTATCATGTATCTGTACATGTAAATGGCTCGATTGTGATCTGATATTGTCTTTCAGCTGACTGGGTAGCATGGAGCAAAAGCTTTTCACTGTACCTCTGTACCCGGGTTCCTGGCGCTGTAATGCACCAACTCTACCGCTGGGCCACTGATAAACTAAACTGAACTGAAAAGACATCCCCCTCCTAACACGACGACCTGTGTGTTCCGGGGCTGCCTCCTGTAGCTGATCTTGAAGCCGCTGGAGACATTACTCTGGTTCACCCTCCGTTGGGCCCTTGCTCCTCTATGTCTGTCATCTCCAGCAGCTCCTGCTTTGTGCTACTAATTGTAGGTTTTGTAGCACCGTTCCCGATGTTGTGGGAGACCGGAACCAGGGGCCACAGTTTAAGAATAAGGGCTAGGCCCTTTTGGACTGAGATGAAGAAAAACTTTTTTACCTAGAGAGTTGTGAATCTGTGGAATTCTCTGCCACAGAAGGCAGTGGAGGCCAATTCATTGGATGTTTTTAAGAGATAGTTGGATATAGCTCTTAGGGCTAACAGAACCAAGTGATATGGGGAGAAAGCAGGGACGAGGTACTGATTATGGATGACCAGCCATGATCTTATTGAATGGCGGTGCTGGCTCGAAGGGCCGAATGGCCTTGTCTTGCACCTAGTTTCTGTGGTCAGATATCAGAGGAGAGAAAGCTGTTCCTGATGTCCGTGCCTTCAGGCTGGTGAATCTTCCGCCTGATGTAGCGGGGTGGAGGAATGATATACTGCTAGAAACATCTAGGTAGAGACTAGCAAAACTCATTCCTCATCATAGACTTTCATCTCATCAGTCTCGGCTGGATTTCAACTGCTGTTCAAATGCAGTTTCACAGATACTGACAGCGTTCTGTTACTTTGTTCTGGTGAGGACTTTCCTCCAGTGAATTTAGACATTCAGAGTCAGCAGGTGCATGCACAGGGAAAGGTCATCATTCCGGTATCAACCTTATACATATTTGCATCTCTCATTGGTGGCCACTCAATAATAAAATCAATAACCGGCAGCTAGTCCGAAGGAGGGTCCCAACTTGTCACGTCGTATGTCCATTCCCTCCACGGATGCTGCCTACAGTCTTTGTGTTTTGTCTCAGGATTCCAGCACCTGCAGTTTATTTTATATGTACTAAAGATATTCCTATTCAAAATATTTTTTGAATAAGAAAAATTCCACAGCGCAGCGGGAGAGGTACTGCCTCACGGCACCAGAAACATAGGTTCAATCCCGACTAAGGAAGATGCCTGTGTGGAGTTTGCACGTTCTCCCTGTGACCATGTGGGATGTCTCCCACATTCCAAAGACGCTCAGTTGCGTCGCTTCATTGGCTTCGGTCAATTTTCCCCAGCGTGTAGGATGTGAAACTGGGATAACATAAGAACAAGTGTGAACAGGCGATCGATGGTCGGCGTGGACTCAGTGGGCTGAAGGGCCCGTTTCCACGCTGAGCGTCTAAACTAAACTGCATCTGAATACTTGTTAAAAAATGAAAATGGCTTTTGTGGTGATTGAGAAAAAAACATTAATACTTGGAGCTTGTATTACTAAAAGAATAACAAGTGTGGTAGCCTCTCTTGAGTAATATTTCTAAAAAAGAAGCATTGAGAATAACCATGTTAATGAGCAGTTACTGAAAAAAGCAAAGAATTTGCAAAAATGATGCAGCATACGAACAACAACGGCACTGTATTGATTTAGATTTTTTTTTTGATTAATTGACTCGTCAAACTAATTATGTAGAGTGTTGGTCCTGCTGCTGTGTAATTAAAAGGGAAGTACTGTGTTTTATTTCAGGTTCAGGAGAGCAGGGAGTTGAAATAAAATGATAATCTATGATGAAAAGGACTTGGAGAAAGGTAATGTATGCTCTGAAGGTCAACTACTCATTAGTCCTCCCAATGGCTAGTAAAAGATAAACACAGTGACTTTGAGAAAGTATACAAAATGCTTGTTTATACAGATGCTAACTGGGTCCTCTGAATGGGAGACATGTATTGAATCACTATTGTTTCAAAGAGACTTAAAGAGCACTGATACAGTTAATTACTTTGCGGCCTTTTCATAAGTTGCTGCTATTTTTCAGTAGGTGAACTTACACAAGTCGCACATGCCAACACAACCTTTCCAATACAGACAAGCTACACCAATACACCAAATCAGTCTGAAGAAGGATCTCAACCCGAATCGTCACCCATTCCTTCTCTCCAGAGATGCTGCCCGTCCCGCTGAGTTACTCTTGCATTTTGTGTCTATCTTCGGTGTAAACCAGCATCTGCAGTTCCTTCCTACACAAGCCTCAAACCTTGCCCACTGTCATAGGTACACAAAAATGCTGGAGAAACTCAGTGGGTGCAGCAGCATCTATGGAGCGAAGGAGATAGGCAATGTTTTGGGCCGAAACCCTTCTTCAGACTGACCACCGTCATGATGAGTACAAGCGAATACCTGGCTTTATTGATTAAATCTTAATCAATCAATATGCTTTTTCGTTCAATAAATTGCCAGATCTATTGCAGCACCAGTGATTATTCAGTGACTGGCGATACCATAAGCCTCAGTGGAGATTGCTAACCAGAAATAAATTGTGTTGACTGTGGTAAATTTGGATTCAACCCAGGCTCCAGAGAAGGAAACTGACTTTATATTCTCCTTAAAATCAAGACAGTAACTATGTCACTGACACAGTACTGCCTAAATAAAGCAAGGACCTATTTTGAACTCAATTGAGAGACACTGCCCCATTTAATGAGTTTTAAGTTAACTTTTTCTTTATTTTCTTTATTAATATACATTTTACTTGTTTTTGTTCGGTCTGGTCATATAATACCAACCCATACTTTATTAATTAACCACCTGATACTTTTTTTCCTGGATAATTAGGTACCCATTAGTTCTAATCAAGTAGTTACTTAATTATTTCAGTAATTAGTCTAATGGACTAGCAAATTGAAGCTTTATCACTTTTGGATACTTAATGTTCTTGGCAGGAAGGATCAGAGGTGTCAGAATTTGTGCTCCAGTAATCAGGCAGAAAAAAACTGCTTGAACAAATAACTAAAGTTGGAAAAATATCGGAGGCAAGTTTTTGATTTCCACCATCTTAACGTCATATGAACACACCAGTTCAACCTGTGCAAAAGATGTTTCACAAGATTCAAATTATTTTATTATCCGTTCATTCTGCTCATCTATTTTACATGTCGTAAAAACATGTTAGAAACAAATTCAATTGGCGAAGCTTTAACGGAGTAAGGATCTGGCCCACTTAGGCGACTCTTTAGGCGACTGCCAGGAACTAGTTTTAATTGAATTCACCTACGACACCTGGCGACAACCTACGACAACACCTACGTCAACCTGTCTCCTCAGATCCTGGTGAACTTCTACCGCTGCACCATCGAGAGCATCCTTACCAACTGCATCACAGTATGGTATGGCAACTGCTCTGTCTCCGACCGGAAGGCATTGCAGAGGGTGGTGAAAATTGCCCAACGCATCACCGGTTCCACGCTCCCCTCCATTGAGTCTGTCCAAAGCAAGCGCTGTCTGCGGAGGGCGCTCAGCATCGCCAAGGACTGCTCTCACCCCAACCATGGACTGTTTACCCTCCTACCATCCGGGAGGCGCTACAGGTCTCTCCGTTGCCGAACCAGCAGGTCGAGGAACAGCTTCTTTCCGGCGGCTGTCACTCTACTAAACAACGTACCTCGGTGACTGCCATTCACCACCCCCCCCCACGGACACTTATTTTTTTTTAAATTCAAATCGTTTGCTATGTCGCTCTTTGCATTTCGTTGTCTCTGAACTGTACACTGACAATGACAATTAAACTTGAATCTGAATCTGAATCTGAATCTACGCCAACCTACGACACCAAAAATTGTCACCACTGTCGCCAAAAATGTTTCAACATGTTGAATATTTTGCGCCAGTCGCCTGTAGTCGCCCAAAAAAAAAAAAAAAGAAAAGAAAAAATCGCCTGAGGGTTAGGCCCATAAAGAACGAGAAGTGGGCATAATAGAAATGATCAGGTTAATCACAATAGTTACAAACAAAGGTGCGGCATGGTGGCATAGCCTAGAGTTGCTGCCTTACAGCGCCAGAGACCCGGGTTCCATCCTGACTACGGGCGCTGTCTGTACGGAGTTTGTACGTTCTCCTGCGTGGGTATTCCCCAGGTGCTCCGGGTTTCTCCCACACTCCAAAGACCTACAGGGTAATTGGCTTGGTAAAATTGTAAACAGTCCCTAGAGTGTGCAAGACTAGTATTAGTGTGTGGGGATTGCTGGTTGGCGCGGACTCAGTGGGTCGAAGAGCCTGTTTCTGCGTTGTATCTCTAAACTAAACGAACTGCTTAATTTCTGTAATGTCTTGGTGTCTATTCATATTTTGAGGGACACGAATAATTATTGGAACAAAACAAAAGTCAGAATTTCAAAGGTAATTTTGTTACATTGTCCCCAAGTTGTTTAGTGTGTAGTAATTTTGCTTCAACAGTTGCAAAATACAAATGATCTGTTAGTAACTATTTGTCTTTTGTGAATATAGTTTCTATTTCATTACGGTGTTTGTTTATTTATTGGCGGTAACTCAGAGCCTGGGGTGATCTAGGAGGGTTGGAATTAGCGAGAATAATATTTACAACCGAGTAATTGTTCCCTCAGACACATTGAACCAAGATAAGGTGGGGCTGAGCTGAGCACAGCTCCACTGGAAAAGCTGTCATCTGCAAGCTCCCTTTCATATCATTTAGTTTAGTTTAGAGATACAGTGTGGAAACAGGCCCTGCTGCACACCGAGTCCTTGCCTACCAGCAATCACCCCGTACACCAGAACTATCCTACACACCAAGGACAATTTACAATTTCATGGAAGTCAATTGACCTTCAAACCTGTACATCTTTGGAGTGTGGGAGAAGACTGGAACACCTGGAAAAACCCACATGGTCACAGGGAAAACATACAAACTGTGTACAGACAGCACCTGAGGTCAGGATCGAACCTGGCTCTCTAAGGCAGCAACTGTACCACCACACCACTGTGCCGCCCTATACCGCCATCTAGGACTTTTATCTCTATGTCTTTGGCTTCAGGTTCATTGAATCTTTCTTCCCACAGTACTAGGGAATATCTCCACAGGTTCAAGGAGACAGATCATCCCCTACATTGCTTCATTCAGATGATAGACGCAAAAAGCTGGAGTAACTCAGCAGGTCAGGCAGCATCTCTCAGGGGGAATAAAAGGAATAGGTGATGTTTTGGATTGAGACCCACCCTCAGAAGTCTGAAGAAGGGCCTCCTCCACCCCAAAAGTCACCTATTCCTTCCCCCCCCCCCCTCCCCCCATTGATGCTGCCTGACCCACTGAGTTACTCTAACTTTCTGTGTCTATCTTTGATGTAAACTGGCATCTGCAGTTCCTTCCCACACGTCTTGACTGCCTCATTCAGGTTGGGCAATAAATGGAGCCTTTAGGAGCAATGTACACTTGGCAAGAACAAACAGACCTTCATGTGAATGAATAAAACATACAACGGCTATTGTAAGCTATCAAGGGCATGGCGTATTAGCAAACCATCAGAGAGTTTCACAGGAGGATTTGGAGTTCAAAGTACAACTGTGTCCAAGACAATAGGCAAAGAAATTACTTTCAGAAATCCATCAATATGGAAAAATACACCTAAGTGTAGTGGGGATGTCTTTTTCCTTCCATTTTATACTGCCACCCACTATCCCTTTGTCCCTTTTGAAGGTATTTGCAGTCTCGCCATTCAATGCATTTGCATTGCTGTTGCTGATCATTGGAAGTGCGGTATGGGATTACAAGAGAAGGCACACATGCCACAACAATGTGCCTCACACACCCGATTATAACACCATGCTTGCCTCTCTCTTTTTAAAGGAAGCCCCATGGAGTTAATCCATTCATCGCAAATGCCAGCCTACAGAGTCGATCCCCCGTGCATGGCCATTTTCCAAATGTATGGGTCTACTTAGAAATGGAATCGACACTTTATCTTGGCAGCTCTGGTCACTGAGCCTCATCTAACATTGCCAGCGAGCTGTGTCGCATAGACTTATCCCCATTATTTTAATAAGGTTAATATAAACTGCCAAATTCAACACAAGCAGAAATGAGCTGTACAAACATTATTTAGGGGGGAAAACTGTCAGGAAAAGGTTTATCAAAGATTTTTTTTAAATCAAAATTGAAAAACAGAAGTTCTTCAATTTTCTTAAATAGTTGTGTAACTTGATTTCACTAGTACAGCAATCAAGTAAGTTCGAGTAAAATTGTTCTTCGGCTTGGTGGCGCAGTGGTAGAGTTGCTGCCTTACAGCGCTTGCAGTGCCGGAAACCCAGGTTCGATCCCGACTATGGGTGCTTGTCTGCATTGAGTTTGTACGTTCTCCCCGTGACCTGCGTGGGTTTTCTCCGAGATCTTCCATTTCCTCCCGCACTCCAAAGACGTACCGGTTTGTAGGTTAATTGGCTTGGTGTAAATGTAAAAATTGTCCCTAGTGTGTGTAGGATAGCGTTGATGTGCGGGGATTGCAAGTCGATGCGGGATTGGTGGGCCGAAGGGCCTGTTTCCACACTGTATCTCTAAACTAAAATTCGCAACCCAACTTCTCGTCTTTTGGCAATGAAGCTCTCCTTCAACAGGATCAAATTTGAAAAATGAGTGATCTGAAAACTCTCATAAGTGGTCTGTAATTTGGTAATGGGCTTCCTCACTAATCAGGATGTCTGACAAACATGCCTAATGGCATCCACTTAGAGCAAATAGTGCTACAAAATAAAAGGCTTTGTGTAACAGAAAAAAGAAACAGTACAAGTTGTGGTAAAAAAGAACAACTGTTAATGTTCAAAATCTGTGAGGAATGCAGAAACAATACGGAAGTCTGTCAACATTTGATGGAAGAATTCACGACACAAAATACGATTCTAACTCCTGACATTTAACAAAATGAAATAGTCACATTTTCTTGTACCGAAAAAAAACGTCTTTCACTTTCTCCGTACCAATAAATATTGAAGACGCGATTCCACAGTTAACTTTATTCTTGCAAATTGTTAAATAAATTTGCCACTTACCTCACATGCAAATGCAAGCAACAGAAGGTGGGACGTTTAATGGTAGTTCCAAAGTCTGTTTTCATGTGGTTTCGCAGTGATAGTGTCAGAAAAATAAAGGAAAAGATAGGCCTGAGATTACGTGGTCCTTTTTCGAGCCTCTCGGCACCATTCGGTTAACGGAACAGCTTTGAAGTGTGGTCACAGGAAAGGCACATAATAGCCAAATCTCCACAGCAAGCTCCCACAATGGACAGTTAATCTATCGACTGACATTGATTGAGCATTAAATATTGGCTGGGACGGTAAAGAAAACAGAGATAAAGTGTGCAAGCATTGTTATCAGGCCGAGTGGAGTATTATATCTGTGGCAGATTTATATCTAGCTCATTTATAAATATATGGAACAACACCTTATCTATCCTTATTCTATAGGCCCATCAGTGCAATCTCCTCTCCAGCAGTTAACATCATTTTGCTGGGAGATTGCTTTAGATATCAGTGTGAAGCCGCAGATTGGTAGATAAGGACCATGGAACATTCAAGCAATCAAATGTCAAGTATTTTCTGACAAACCTCCAGCCATTATGTGAAATATAATCAAACATTAGTTGTGTAGGAAGGATCTGCAGATGCTGGTTTACATTGAAGATAGACACAAAATGCTGGAGTAACCCAGCGGGACAGGCAGCATCTCTGGATAGAAGGCATGGGTGACGTTTCGGGTCAAGACCCTACATCAGACTGCCAAATATTAGTTGTGTTTGGATTTTTTGCTTCTGTAATGACTAAACCGAATACATTCAGATAAAATTAGAAATATCCCTGGAAAAATTACCCTGGAATGATCAATGATGAGATAGATGGACAGATAGATGGATAGATGGATGGATGGATGGACGGATGGATGGATAGATGGACAGATAGATGGACAGATAGATGGACAGATAGATGGACAGATAGATGGACAGATAGATGGACAGATAGATGGACAGATAGATGGACAGATAGATGGACAGATAGATGGACAGATAGATGGACAGATAGATGGACAGATAGATGGACAGATAGATGGACAGATAGATGGACAGATAGATAGATGATTGTCACATATACCGAGGTACAGTGAAATGCTTTGTTTTACATACAATTAGTTTAGTTTAGTTTAGAGATACTGCATGGAAACAGGCCCTTCAGCCCAAGAGTCCACACCGACCAGCGATCCCCGCACACTGGCACTTTCCTACACACACTAGGGACAATTTACACTTATACCAAGTCAATTAACCTATAAACCTGTACGTCTTTGGAATGATGGGAGGAAAAGGGAGATCGCAGAGAAATCCCACACAGGTCACGGGGAGAACGTGCAAACTCCGTACAGACCGCATCGGGATCGACCCTCGTTCTGAACGCGCTGTAAGGCAGCAACTCTACCATTGTGCCACCGTGCCGCCTAGGCAGTAAGTACACAAGTGTCGCCACGTTTTGGTGGTGACACAGTTCCAAAAGTACCCAACACACTAAATAAAGCTGTGAGCTTAATGCCTGTATTTCAAACACAACTGATCAGCACAACAAATGATTTGGGAATTTTGGAATCTTACTGCAAAGGCTGCAATTATGCTAATTAACAATCAATGAATTGCCTAATCATCACACAACTGGACACATTACACACCAGTGGGTTTGTTAACCAGTTGAAGGAAAATGTAATTTCAAAACAATTATTGAAGGAAATAGAGTGATACCGCATGGAAACAGGCCCTTCACCCACCGAGTCCACGCCCACCAGCAATCCCCCTACACTCTAGTTCTTCCCATCTCCTTTGTAAAGGTATGTCCTTTCATTCTGAAGCTGTGGCCTCTGGTCCTGGACTCTACCACTAGTGGAAACATCCTCTCCACATCCACTCTATCCAGGCCTTTCACTATTCAGTAATTTTCAATGAGTTTCCCCCCCCTCATCTTTCTAAACTCCAGCGAGTACAGGCCCAGAGCTTTTCTGGATTATCCGTTTTGCCAGACCATCAGAGGTCACGTTCTGGGGAGGGGGGTTCTGAGATACCGGCCAGCAGTCGGCCGTGGAAATCTGCTATGGGAACGGTTCTGCCGGCTCCGGCCGGGCCAGAGTTCCAGGGTCCTGGCCTCAGGGGGCAAATGGGACCTGTCGATCAGTCGCGGAAGTCCCGATGAGGTCAAGAGCAGCCACCTCAACCGGATTATGCACCACATTTTTCGGCGGGACTCCCGGGGAGCAAGCAGAGATGTCTGGATTAAAGGAGGTGACGGACCATCAGTTGCCAGAAAATCGGAGGTGGAACTGTATATCCAAGGCTATTAGTTCTGTGTTTCACAATATACAGCAACTGTGGCCCAAGGCTCATATGGTCATTAGTGATAAGAGCAGAATTAGGCCATCAAGTCTACTCCACCATTCAATCATTAGGTTAGTTCAGACGTTGCAGCCCAGACCTTCTGGAGATGTACAAAGGGACATTCTGCTTTTGGGTTCATGTGATAGTAGTATTAGGCCATTCAGCCCATCAAGTCCACTCCACCATTTAGTCTGATCTATCTCTCCCCCCTAACCCCATTCTCCAGCCTTCTCCCCATAACCTCTGACATCTGTATAAATCAAGAATCTATCTATCCCTGCCTTAAAAATATCCACTATCTTGGCCTCCGCAGCCTTCCGTGGCAATGAATTCCACAGATTCACAACCCTTAGCTTTCATGGCATGACGCACAATGTACCTGTGAAGGATTCCAAACACGTGGTTTTCTTATCTCCCTTGGGTCATCAGTTGTAGCATTGAACGAG
Source organism: Leucoraja erinaceus (assembly GCF_028641065.1). Taxonomy (NCBI): domain Eukaryota; kingdom Metazoa; phylum Chordata; class Chondrichthyes; order Rajiformes; family Rajidae; genus Leucoraja; species Leucoraja erinaceus. Next base: position 4,018,435 of record NC_073409.1, read on the forward strand.
GGGAAATTGTCAACTTTTCAACATTAGATCGCAGTTCTCCGATTCATGGCTCCACTTGCAAATCTGCCCACCTTTCAACCAGGATTCACTGTGCAAGGTTGGGAAAAAATGAGAAGAAAAAATAGAGGGTTTCAAACATAAAGAAGTGTACATACAATGAAACTGATTCAAATCAGTTTCATTTAAAATGGATTGACTTCAATGTCGCAAAAGGTCAAAAGAAAAATCAATTGAAATCATTTCAGTTCTGTACTAGAATTGATTTTGATAAAATTAAACTATCATTGTAGGTGACAGTGAACACACATTTGTGGCCGGGTCCAACTATGACAGATTTTAGAGATTAAATGGTCATAATTTTTCACTGCATGCAGTACAATTCTTCCATAAATGACTGGGTTTGATTTACTTTTAATAAGGAAACCAGCAGTTTTTCTGCAATTCTCACGATGGGCTAACTTCATCCACCCAAGCTGTAAAAATAAATTCCCAATAATTGCAAATTATGCCAAATGAAATAGGTGGTGGCAACATGAGTACCTTTGGAAAGAATTTGCAAGATCTACACAGTCTGGACCACGGGGCAAGATTGAATCTCTGTCTCTGGAACAGTGAGGCAGAAGTTCTACTAAAGAGAGACACAAAATGGTGGAGTAACTCGGCAGGTCAGGCAGCATCTCTGGAGAGAAGGAATAGGTGACGTTTCAGGTCGGGGTCTTCTTCAGATCTGAAGAAGTGTCTGGAGCCCAAACGTCACCTATTCCTTTTCTCCAGAGATGCTGCCTGACCCGCTGAGTTATTCCAGCTTTTTGTATCTATCTTCGGTGTAAACCTGCATTTGCAGTTCCACTAAAGCACCATTGTACTGTCCCCTACATTTGAATCTTTGTAATAGTTCTGATATTTCAATCTTACTTTTGCCAAAATGATAACAAAATGACAATTGCAGGGATAGGAAAGGCTCAGAGAGAAAATGGTCAGATGTTGGCATGTGGAACTAGTTTAGGTTAAATTTAGTTTAGAGATACATTGTGGAAACGGGTCGTTCGGCCCACCAGGTCCACACCGACCAGTGATCACTAACATTATCCCACACGCACACACTCGGGAAAATTTATAATTTTTAACCAAAGACAATTAACCGACAAACCTGTACGCCTTCATAGTGTTGGAGGAAACCGGAGAAAACCCACGCGGTCATGGGGAGAACGTACAGACAGTACCCGTAGTCAGGTTGAACCTGGATCTTTGGTGCTGTGAGGCAGCAACTCTACCACTGCGCCACCGTACTGCCCTGAAATAAATCAGATTAAAATCCCACTTTAGTAATCTCCAATCATAAATATATATCCATCTATTCTCCAATTCAATTCAATTCAATTCAACTTTATTGTCATTGCACAAATACGAGTATAGGTACAACGAAATGCAGTTTAGCGTCTGGTCATAGTCATAGTGCAAGATAGTAGAAGTAAAAATAAAAATACAAAATAAGCATACAATAAAAATAAAAAATACTGGTTAACAATGTGCGGATTGTGGATGAATTAAACTGGTACATAGGCAAATAACTGTTTACAAATGGGAGAGTCTAAAGATAGCTAGCGACGGGACTGTGAGTTCAGCAGTGTAATGGTGTTGTTGAAAAAGCTGTTCCTCAGCCTGCTTGTGCGAGACCTGAGGCTCCTGTACCGCCTCCCTGATGGGAGGAGGGCAAATAGTCCATGGTTAGGGTGAGAGGGGTCCTTGATGATTTTCCCGGCCCGTCTCAGACACCGTTTTTGGTGGAGGGCATCCATGGCAGGGAGCGGGGCAACAATGATGTGATACTATCCGGGCAAAAATCTCCATGGACTCCAAGTACATTAGGTAGGAAAACTCCAATGGGATGAAAGGTTCAATTACACAGCTGGTAATAGCCTAGGTTTAAACAATTACCACCCAAATATTAAAATAGTTTTCACTTTTAATTTATAGTTGACCTGTCACCTCCCTTGAGTTTTTCAGTGGTCCCAGTGTATGAATAGTTTGGCTGCCTTGTTGTAACCCGAGTGTCTTCAATGACTCAACACAAAAACTTTAAAGCCGACCAGCTTCGATGTCTGATTTTAGGCATGATAGTTGTTCAGAGAAGTCTTCAGCTGTCTATTTAGACCGCAGACTATTTAAATCAAAGCAGGTGGCTTCTTTATATTCACACCCAAAACACAAAGTGCTGGAGTAACTCATCAGGTCAAGCAGCATCTGGTGGTGTGAAAGGACAGGAGATGTATGAGGTCAGTTGGAGTCTGAAGAAAGGTCCTGATCCAAAACGTCACCTGTACGTTTCCTTCTAAGAGCCTGAAAAAGGGTTCCCCGATCCAAAACATTGCCTGTCCATTCCCTTCACAGATGCTGCCTGACCCGTTGAGTTACCCCAGAACTTTGTGCTTTGCTCAGGATTCCAGCATCCACAGCTCCTTGTGTCTCTCCTTTCTATTCACACCGGCACTTTGAGACATTTTTTTGGTCTGAAAATATGGCCACTTTGGTGGCTTCTTTTGTTTCAATACATTGGAAGTGTGGCTTCAATAAAAGATGGCTTCCATTTCCATGCACAGCAACTTGGGAGTTGATGATCAGATTGAGAGAGAGACAGAGAAAGACACAGAGAGGTACAGTCCACCACCTTGGATACTTATAGTTAGGGGTAAATATGCTAGGGAGTACGTACAAACTCCGTACAGACAGCACCCATAGTCAGGGTCAAACCTGGGTCTCTGGTGCTGTAAGGCAGCAACTCCACCACAGATCATTAGATGGTATTGGCTACCTTTTTAAGTCAGTGCCTCTTACAGATCCTTTCAATAGTGGGAGATATTCCAAAATTATGTATTACAAAATTAGACCAGTGCTCAGTGCAATATTAAATATCATTCTGATCCCAGAGATCGCTCATTACTAAGGGAACATCCACCAGTTTCATATTTTTGTTGACCATCACCATCTTCTGAGTAAAATAATAGTTTAAGAAAGAACAACATGGTTGAGATTTGCTAAAGATGGGCACAAAGTGTTGGAGTAAAGGGCCTGTCCTACTTTCCCAAGCTGGTCACGAATTCTCCCGAGTTTTCCCCTTGATTCAAACTCGGAGAATGTTCGTAAGAGTCCGTAGATATATCGTAGCGGCTCGTTATGTCAGCCGTAGGTATTCGGGGCATTAAATGGTGCAATTTTTCTCCTCCTGACTATCTTTTTACTCGTGGGCATTTTTGTGTCATGCTGGAAAAAACGTCCTGACTTACCTGATGCCCCGAGTACCCACGGCTGACATAACGAGCCGCTACAATATATCTACGGACTCCTAAGGACCCGTTACGAACATTCTCCGAGTTTGAATCAATGGGAAAACTCGGGAGAATTCGTGAGCAGCTCGGGAAAGTGGGACCGGCCCTTAACTCAGCAGGTCAGGCAGCAGCTCTAGAGGACATTGATGGTCGACGTTTCAGGTCGGGACCCTTCTTCGGACGAATGTCCCAGTATCCGCAGTTCCTTGTTGTTACAATATGAGATTTGCTCAGTTACATTTATTCCATTTACAAAGGCCAGATCACAATCTTAACTTTGTAGTTGTCATGGGGAAAATAAAGTAACATTTACAATGAAGTATTGTTTGTCTAAATGCTTAGGAAACAGATTATGTTAAATGAGAAGCCAAATAATTTTCCCGACAAATATTTATCCACGCATAATCTTGTTGGTTTTAAAGAATGGAAAAGGAGCCTATTAATGTTTCTTAATGGTGTGTTTCATATCTCTTATTTTGAAAGGTGGAGTTAAATCCTGGAGTATAATTGCAGGTCTGATTATTTCGATACCACAATCAATTCTGCAACACACAGATAAATATGCAAAGATAAATATAACTGAACGAGCCTCAATAATTAAGACGAAAACAACATGTCACACTGATTTGGTAAAATGCCACTACTTTCCTATTTAATGAGCATTTCTAAGTTTAAATTTGTTTTGCAATTAGCATGCGATTTGTAAGCAATGTAAAATTATCGTCGGTGGAGACCCAGGTCTTTATGCAGTAATTCCACTGGAAACATGCTCAAAAAGAGACCCTTTCACCTTTTTCCACCCTTCAGATGGTGTAGGTGGATAAAATTGCTGGAGAAACTCAGCGGGTGCGGCAGCATCTATGGAGCAAAGGAAATAGGCAACGTTTCGGGACGAAACGTTGCCTGTTTCCTCCGCTCCATAGATGCTGCCGCACCCGCTGAGTTTTTCCAGCAACTTTGTCTACCTTCGATTTTCCAGCATCTGCAGTTCCTTCTTGAACACTTCAGATGGTGTAGGTCTGGAGGCCACCAAGCATTTCAGGAGACATAAGGTAGACACAAAATGCTGGAGTAACTCGGCTGGTCAGACAGCATCTCCGGAGGAAAAAAAGGATAGGTGTCGTTATGGGTTGAGACCCTTCCAATCAATCAATCAATCAATCAATCAATCAACCTTAATTGTCATCTTGCAAAGCAACAGTTGCACAGTGCAAAATGAGAAGACGTTTCCCAGGGAATACCGGAGCATCGCACATGAAACTTAAAACATTTCACACATAATAACAGTAAAAACAATCCAGTTCCTGATGAAACAGTATAAATAGTTAAAAGCAGGTAAAACACCAACATTAAAATACAGTAAAACCAATCATTAAAATGTCCAGGGCAACTGATTTGAGTGGCCAGTGCCAGAGTTCTTAAAATGTCAGTGCAAAGCCGCAGAATCAGGTGACTGCGAGTACAGAGTGACTGTTTAGCAGCCTCACAGCCTGTGGCAGGAAGCTGTTTAGCAGTCTTGTAGTCCGGGCTTTGAACGTCCCGACCCAAAACGTCACCCATCCTTTCTCTCCAGAGATTCTGTCTGATCCGTCAGATTACTCCAACACTTTGTGCCTATCTTTGGTATAAACCGGCCTCTGCAGTTCAATCTACAATTCAGAAGACAATCTTGTTCACCGATCATAAATTATCACACTTGATCTATTAAATGACTTAAAACAGATCTAGAGACTAGGACATATCTGGCTCAGTACATTCATGCACTGACCAGCATGTTAATCAGTAAGGCAGTAGGCGGCTGACTAAAAGAGACACAAATGTTGGAGTAACTCAGCGGGTCATGCAGTATTTATGCCAGTACATGGATAGGTGATGTTTCATGTCAGGACCCTTGCTCTGTGTGGGTGGTTTAACTTCACTGAGGACAGCTTTTGGATTATTAAATGTAATCTAGTATGAGGATAGGGTTAGCTTGAACCTCTGCACTACATTCGTGTTTTATGACAGAGTAGACAATGTGCCGAATGGTCTACTCCTGCTCCTATCACTTATGAAGAAAATGCATGACTTCACTCCCTTCCAATCCACGTACCTCTCTCCTCCTTCCCACCCCCCTCTCTTCAACCAATTTTTAAGTGACTGCCCAAGAAAAAGAGACTTCATCTCAAGAAATATTGAGCCTGACAACTTTCACAATCTCAGTTGAAAAATACAGATGATCATTAGGAAGAACACTAAAAGTATTGCCTATTAGCTGATTTTTTTTTTACATGAAGGGAAAGCAATGAATGAAAAGATAAACTACAACTGTAAATATTGTTCACACATGAAATGGGCCGTTTTAATTGTGGCATCATGACATTCCAATGCCTATATGTAAAGAAATTAGCAATTAAATAAAGTTGAGATGTTTTCACCTCACTTTAATAAATTATGACAAAATTAATCATGGTCACTAAACAAACTATTAAACCACTGGCATTATTAGAAGACGTAATACATAATGATGCAAATAGCTGCCGGGGAAAATTGGTTCTTGGATGTTGTGGTCTGCGACATTAGCAACGTTGCCATCATAAAGATGACCCAATAAAACATAGAACGTCGAACAGCACAGCGCAGGAACAGGTCCTTCGGCCCACAATGTCCGTGCCCAACATGATGCCAAGTTAAACTAATCCTCTCAGCCTGCACGTGATCCATATCCCTAAATAGGTATGAAATTATTTTGAGAGTAACCCAGGGCAGCACAGCGGTAGAGTTGCTGCCTCACAGCGGCAGAGGCCCATGTTCGATGCTGACTACGGGTGCTGTCTGTACGGAGTTTGCACGTTCTCCCCGTGAGTGGGTTTTCTCTGAGTGCTTCAGTTTCCCCCCATGCTCCAAAGACGTACAGGTTTGTAGAGTAAATTGGCTTTGGTAAAATTTGGAAATTGTGGCTAGTGTGTACGATAGTGTTAGAATATAGAATAGAATAGTTTCTTTATTGTCATTGTAACATGGGCCATGTACAACGAAATTTAAAATGTCAGCCAGTCAGTGCAGCATTCAAACATTTCTAAAGCTAACGAAACATCCACGGTAAAATAATAAAGATAAGCAAATAAATAAATATCACAGACAAAGCACGCATACACACCCAACCCTCCATCCTTCTGTCGATTTCACCGTTACCACAGTCCCTTAGTCTGTATCGCCCCTGCGTTCCTTGGCGGCTACATTTAGTGCTTTTATAGCAGTGGGGTAAAAACAGTTTTTTAGTCTATTTGTCCTTGTCCTTGTGGATCTGTACCGTCTGCCTGACGGCAACAGTTCAAACAGGGAGTGTCCGGGGTGGGAGATGTCCTTTATTATATTCTGGGTTTTTTTGGTGCAGCGGGAACTGTGTAGGTCCTCCAAGGTAAGGAGAGGGCAGCCGACAATCCTCTGGGCGTTGTCAATGGCCCTCTGGAGCGCTTTCCTCTGAGCCGCTGTGCAGCTGGTGTACCACACGCATACACAGTATGTTAGTATGCTCTCAATGGAGCACCGATAAAAGGACAGCAGCAGCCTCTGAGTGATGTTGTTCTTCCTGAGCACCCTCAGGAAGTGCAGTCTCTGCTGGACCTTTTTCAGCAGCGCAGTGGTGTTCACGCTCCACGTCAGGTCCTCCTCAATGTGGATTCCCAGGAAGCGGAAATCCGCCACCCTCTCTACACAGTCCCCTCTGATGGTCAGTGGTACCATGTCCGTTTTGTTTTTCCTGAAGTCTATTATTACCTCCTTCGTCTTTGAGGTGTTGAGGAGCAGGTTATTTTCTTCGCACCACACTGTCAGCTGCTCCACCTCATCCCGGTAGGCGTACTCGTCCCCCCCGGAGATGAGTCCCACCACTGTAGTGTCATCCGCAAATTTGACAATGGTGTTGCTGTGGTGGGCGGGGGTGCAGTCATGTGTGTAGATGGTGTAGAGCAGGGGGCTCAGTACGCAGCCCTGTGGAGAGCCGGTACTGAGGCTGAGGGCCGTGGATGTGTGATGGCCCACTCTGACTCTCTGGCTTCGACCCGACAGGAAGCTATTTATCCACGTACAGGTGGAGTGTGGAAGTCCCAAGTCCCCCAGTTTGTCCACCAGTTTGTGGGGAAGGATAGTATTAAAAGCAGAGCTGTAGTCCACAAAGAGCATCCGCACGTAGCTCCCCCGCTGCTCCAGGTGAGACAGTGCAGCATGGAGAGCTGTGCCTACAGCGTCCTCTGTGGATCTATTCGCTCTGTACGCAAACTGGTGGGGGTCAAAGCTTCGGGGCAGAAGTGATGTGATATGACCCCGGACCAGTTTTTCAAAACACTTCATCACCACTGGTGTGAGTGCGACTGGCCGGTAGTCGTTGAGGCTGGAGATGTTGGTTTTTTTGGGCAAGGGGACTATGGTGGAGGACTTCAGACAGGGTGGGACAGTGGACTGGGCCAGAGACTGGTTAAAAATCCTTGTAAGGACTCCAGCCAGCTGGTCTGCGCAGTCCTTCAACACGCGTCCAGATACGCCGTCCGGACCAGTGGCCTTCCTTGGATTGATGGCCCGCAGAGTGCGCCTCACCTCATGCTGGAGATCGCTGGTCATCGCAGATTCGGTAGATCAAGGGCCTGTTTCCATGCTGTATCTCGAAACTAAACTTTATTCTATTGCTCAGGTTCAAAAATATATTAACACTTTCAATCCTCTTGAAAATGGTTTGAAAGTGTTAATAAATGTTACTTATTACAAATAAATTTATGTAATCAGGTAATCTACCTGCCAAACATTTTGCAAGATGGAATATTAACAAGTGTGGCATATTACTAGATAGGAACTTAATATCTTAATAAACAGTCATCTTAGTGATCTGGGCTTCCCCTTTTTTTTTTAAGGAAATACAGATATTGAAGAGAAAGTTGAAAAGAAGAAAGAGGAACCAGACTAAATAAAAAATGTTTAAAAAAAATAATAAATCAACTGGAATATTATCAATAATAAATTTATCAAGTTTCTCCATGCATCACACCTCTAAAATGAATAAAAAAGTGGTACGACCCAAAATGTCACCCATCATTTTTCTCCAGAGATGCTGCCTGGCCAGTTAAGTTACTCCAGCACTTGGAGTACACCAGCTCTCTAGTTAGACACAAAATGCTGGAGTAACTCAGCGGGTGAGGCAGCATCTCTGGAGAGAAGGAATGGGCCACGTTTCGGGTCGAGACCCTTCTTCAGTCTCTCTAGTTGTTGGTACCAGGCAACTGAACCATCCTACCAACAACTAGAGGGCAGTCCTGAACTACTATCTACCTCATTGGAGACCCTCAGACTATCTTTGATCGGACTTTACTGGCTTTATCTTGCACCAAACGTTATTCTCTTTATCCTCTATGTGTACACTGGGGTTGGCTCGATTGGAATCATGTATAGTCTTTCCACCGACTGGTTAGCAGGTAACAAAAGCTTTTCACTGTTTCTTGGTACACGTGACAATAAACTAAACTCAACATAAAGGAAACTCAATTTGTGTCCATCTTAGATATAAACCAGCATCTGCAGTTCCTTCCTACACACTAAATATCTATCATTCGGACTATTAACACCCCATGAAAAAGCGTGCAACCTCATCTACAATCGTTATTCCTACAAGTGCAGGAAAAATGTTCCCAATGTTGGGCGAGTCCAGAACCAGGGGCCACAGTCTTAGAATAAAGGGGAGGTCATTTAAGACTGAGGTGAGAAGAAACATTTTCACCCAGTGCAATCATTATTTTTAGTTGTGAATTTATGGAATTCCATGCCACAGAGGGCAGTGGAGGCCAAGTCACTGGATGGATTTCAGAGAGTGTTAGATAGAGCCCTGGGGCTAGTGGAATCAAGGAATATGGGGAGAAGGCAGGCACGGGTTACAGATAGGGGACGATCAGCCATAATCACAATGAATGGCGGTGCTGGCTCGAAGGGCCAAATGGCCTCTTCCTGCACCTATTTCCTATGTTTCTATGTTATCTGCAGACAACATTAGGCAAAAATATTTCGAAATGTGGAAGAGAAGCTCCTGTCTATTCAAGACCAAACACAATAAACTGCTTTGTGCAATTTTGCATAAGACTGAATGGAGGACTCTGCTGTAACTAAGCCTCGGTCTACAAAATGGTTCCATCAGCACAGCATTGAGAGAGCTTCCCTTTCAGCCCAAACATGTATAACATTTCTATTGGAATTACCTGATAGAATTATCTGTGTGTGTCGCAACGGGTGAAAACTACACTAAGTATTAAGTCCTGGCAACTATCAACTACTTGTAACCTCATACATTCTTGTCTTTCCAATAGAGGCTTCTTGCTGTGATTGCATACAGCCAAGCTAAACGTTTTCTTACAAAGTATAGGATTTACCATTCCAGCTCTGCATTTGTGAATGCTTCTTTGTGCAACCTTGCCCACCACTTCCCGATCAAAACCCGATAAAACTTTGAGAGTGTTTTTGTTTAAAAACGTGAGACTGTTCACCAGCAACCTCTTTTTTTTTGCTCTCTCTCCTGCAGGCCAAGTGATCATTGTACCTGCAGCAAAACGACAAGACAGAGGGGTTGGTGTGAATTGAATGCATGCTTGTGCTGTCGTCACCTTCCAATTAGCAGCAGTTTATTGCAGTTCCTGATGATGGACATGTCGGCAGGTGAGCTGAAGTGTCTGGAAGTTGCTCCAACCAGACACAGCCGTCTCATGCAATGGACTTTGCCTACCTGTCAAACAGCCAAATCAGATTACTTGCAAGGCTGACAATTGACTGGTTTTAAACCTAACAATACTTCCAGCACAGAAACAGTGCTGTAACATCTGAACCCAATTTGGCCTTGCTTGATGTCTGAGGTGCAATCATTATTTCTAGAACCTGGTCAATTCTGTGTCACAGGATAATCAGGGGACTGCTCACTTTGGTTAAAAACGACTCTTTAATCATTTCCCTTTTATGCAGTTGCAACAACTGCAAAGTCGGTCACTGATCTACAGTATACGGTTTATCCCGATAATCTCTGTTCAAGGAGATAGGTACAAAACGCTACAGTAACTCAGCAGGTCAGGCAGCATCTCTGGAGAAATGGAATTGGCGACGTTTCGGGATGAGACCCTTCTTCCGACAGAGTCAGGGGAAAGGGAGACGAGAGATATAGATGGTGGTGAAGAGAGATATAGACCAAATGGGCGGCGTGGTGGCACAGCAGTAGAGTTTTTCCTCACAGAGAGTGGCGAGTCTGTGGATTCTCACAGAGAGGGGTGAGTCTGTGGATTCTCAGTTCTCACAGAGTGGTGAGTCTGTGGATTCTCACAGAGAGTGGCGAGTCTGTGGATTCTCACAGAGAGTGGCGAGTCTGTGGATTCTCACAGAGAGTGATGAGTGTGGGATTCTCTGCCTCTGAGGGCAGTGGAGGCAGGTTCTTTGGATGCTTTCAAGAGAGAGCTAGATAGGGCTCTTAAATATAGCAGAGTCAGGGGATATGGGGAGAACGCAGGAACGGGGTACTGATTGGGGATGATCGGCCATGATCACATTGAATGGCGGTGCTGGCTCAAAGGGCCAAATGGCCTACTCCTGCACCTATTGTCTATAGAGTTGCTGCCTTGCAGCGCCAGAGACCCAGGTTTGATCCCGACTACGGGTGCTGTCTGTACAGAGTTTGTACGTTCTGCCCGTGATTGCGTGGGTTTTCTCCGAGATCTTCAGTTTCCTCCCACAGTCCAAAGACGTACAGGTTTGTAAGTTAATTGGCTTGGGATAGTATACGGAGACGGTGTGAACTCAGTGGGCTGAAGGGCCTGCTTCCGCGCTGTCTCACTAAAACTAAAACGAATGAAAAATATGCAAAAAAAGTAACAATGATGAAGGAAATGGTCCCTTGTTGTCTGTGGGCTGGGTGATAACGAGTTATGCAGACAATGAAATTAAACAGGACAACTAGGGTGGGGGAGGGATGGAGAGAGAGGGGATGCAAGGGTTACATGAAGTTAGAGAAATCAATATCCATACCGCTGGTTTGCAAGCAAAATCTCAATTCAAGGCTTAGTTTAACTAAAGTAATTTAAGAACAGCTCCTTCATTTCATGTACAGCACTGCATTTTGGTTCAAGCCCACATTGGAACACATGAGGTGGGTCTAATGGCTTGAAGCTACTTTGGGTTTTTTCCTGAGGAAAACAGTATGCAAATGTGAGATGATTAATGGAGAAATAATCAGACCTTTTTGTACCTTTCCTCCCCTCCTCTGCCAAGATTTCTTGGACCATTTATCAAGTAATGTTGCAAGGTTTCAGTCAGGCTGATGAAATTAGAAACATTATGTGGCAGATTTCAGAAATGCCCCTGGCGTAAATAACATAATCTGCACCATTTTATTACTTACACTGGACACACATTCATGCTGGCACAAGTGTCAGAGGACTCTTACTGTCTGTGTGGGATTATAAAATATAACATGATATCACATAATGTGATTAAATATAATAATGCACAAAAGTTTGATAGATCTAATGCAATACCTTTAGTTTAGTTTGGAGATACAGCAAGGAACCAGGCCCTTCGGTCCTCCAAGTCCACACCGACCATCGATCACCCGTTCACACTAGTTCTATGTTATCCCACTTTCTCATGCGCTCCCTACACATTAGGGGCAATTTACAGAGGGGCAATTAACTTCCAACCCAGCACGTCTTTGGGATGCGGGGGGGAAACGGCAGCACCCGGAGTAAACCCACGTGGTCGCAGAGAGTACGTGCAAATTCGCACAGACGGCAGCTGAGGTCAGGATCAAACTGGGGTCTCTGGCGCTGTTAGGCAGCAACTCTACCAGCTGTGCCCCTGTTGGGGCTACATTATAGCGGCGCAGAGGTTGGCAAAGTACATTCCACTGCCTTGCAAAGACACAATAATACATTGCACTTTCTTCTATCAAATGACATTGTCAAATCAACCTTCCATTTACTGAGGCTCAACACTAGAACAATACAGGCAAAACAAAGCTAAAACTGGAATATGGCTTATTTTAGTTTAGTTTACTTTAGAGATACAGTGCTGAAACAGGCCCTTCAGCCCACCGAGACCATGATGACCAGCAATCCCCGCATACCTACACCATCGACAATTTATAATTCTACCAAAGCCAAATAACCTACAAATCTGTAGGTGTGGGAGGATCTGGAGATCACGGAGAAAACCCACGCAGGTCACGGGGAGAACGTACAAACTCCGTACATGCAGCACCCGTAGTCAAGATCGAGCCCAGGTCTCTGGTACTGTAAATAATGGCCCTGTCCCACTGTACGAGTTCATTCGTGCTCTCCCGAGTTAAAAAAAATAAATCAAACTCATGGTAAGCACGTAGAATGAACGTAGCGGGTACGTCGGAGCTCGGGGACACCTCTTAGCGGCTCGAAACGTTAACGGCAGGTACTCGGGAAGACTCGCTAACGGCAGTTAAGCTCGGGAAGACGCGTGAAGATATTTCAACATGTTGAAAAATATCCACGAGAGCCCCGAGTACCGACCAGTGGCCATTACCATAAATCTCCGAGTTCGAATCAGGGCAAACTCGGGGAGAACTCTTGAATGAACTCGTACAGTGGGACAGGGCTTTAAGGCAGCAACTCTACCGCTGCGCCACCGTGCCGCCCATAAATTCTCCCCCAGGGTCTCCATAAAACATTCGTATTGTTGTTATGCAAACACATTGTGGGCTTAAACACGTTAGTTTCCCAATGGTGGGAGTTAACTTTGATTTCCTGGTGACTAGAATTCAACGTGTCACGTGAGGTGATTGCTCAAAGGTTGCTGAACCTTTCCGTGAGTGGTCACTCCCACACACCGATGCACACAAGTGACTGGTTCTCAGTGGCCAGAAGTGACGCGACAGACAGACAGACAGACAGACAGACAGACAGACAGACAGACAGACAGACAGACAGACAGACGGATAGAATCAAAATAGGTATAATTCATTTCAAGGCTGTAATCTCGTCTTGTGGTTTAGTCAACAATTACAGAATGCAAGGGCTTTATACTTGGTCATGTCACGTGACACACAATGAGATCCCCGTGCCACGATAACTCACAACGGCTCAATATTCTTTGTGTGGAAAATGAATCAGCCACCTACACACTTTCTTCGAAGTAAGACCATGTATTCAGCTGAATATAGAAACAAGGAACTGCAGGTGCAGGTTTACGTTTAAAAAAAGCACAAAGTGCTGGAGTAACTCGGCAACACCTCTGGAGAACAAGGCGGCAATCTTCGATCTTCGATCTTCTAGCTCAAGGAGTTGAGATTGCATTCAACAGAATTGTCCAGTCACACAGTGAACATTAACATCACCACTTGTTTAAGAAAGAACTGGAGATGCTGGAAAAATCGGAGGTAGACAAAAATGCTGCTGAAACTCAGCAGGTGAGGCAGCATCTATGGAGCGAAGGAATAGATGCTGTTTTGGGTCAAGAGATGCTGCCTCACCTGCTGGTTTCTCCAGCATCTTTGTCTACTAACATCAGTGCAAAGAGAAATAAAGGGAGCAACAGTAACCATGTCACATGGCTTTCTCGAGACCATAAAAGCCATTCACTTTATCGTTCACAATATCTCATGAATTGTCCGACACTAAATTTGGATTCCCTGCTGGAATTGCCTCCACATTACACGGTCTGTCTAGCTTAGTTTTCAGATACAGCGTGGAAACAGTCTCTTCAGCACGCACCATTCAGACCACGGACAGCTTCTTCACCACCCCTGTTATCAGGCCTCTGAACAGTCTTTCCATAAACTAGGGTACTGACCGCTTCACCTCTACCTCATTATGGACATTGGTCTTTGCCTCTGGAACCATTGCAATACAACCCCGAGAACTACATTCGGTTTCTCAGGGCAGCACGGTGGCGCAGCAGGTAGAGTTGCTGCCTCACAGTGCCAGAGATCCCAGTTCGATCCTGACTACGGGTGCTGTCTGTACGGAGTTTGTAATTCTCCCCATGACCTAAGTGGGTTTTCTTCAGTTTCCTCCCACACTCCAAAGACGTACAGGTTTGTAAGTTAATTGGCTTGGTGTAAATGTAAAATTGCCCAATTTTGTGTGTTGTGTGTTGGATAGTGTTAGTATGTGGGGATCACTGGTCAGTGCGGACTCAGTGGGCTGAAGGGCCTGTATCCATGCTATATCTCTAAACTAAACTCTATCTTCCCCTTGGCTCTACTTATTGTACTTGAGATTAGTCTGATAGTATTTATTTGTAGTGTTACCTGATTTGATCGACAGCATGCAAAGTAAGGCTTTTCACTGTACTGTGGTACACATGACAATAATGAACCTAAACCAGAATGCTGAATGCTATTTAGTTGGAGGATTGGAGGAATGTAGCGGCCTTCGTTGCGACTGTTGGCAAGGACCAAAGATTGTGATGAACTGTCCCTATGGTCTAATTCAATGAGATGGTCCACAGCTCCCTGTAATATGCTCATGGACCTCTCTATAATATCCTGGCAGCTACTTATTGTCACTGTACAATACACCTACTGCTTTGATCTGTGCTTGCTGTGAGTGATGGCACTCCTGCATACTCTGCGTCCAAAACCACTCTCCCGTCCTTCTTATTCCCTGTGACAAATGCAATACCCACACCATTCCCCTGCTTTGGGTCAAAAATTGATTTACTGTTGCGATGGTTCTTTAAAACCCTAGTCAGGCAAATCTGGCCTGAAGAGACAGATTCACTTTCTGATTATGACTTTTTATTCCCCCCCTCATGATAAATCCTTAACAAAACATAAAAAGAACGATCTTTATACTTTCATCTTTGTTATAAGCGTATTTTTTTTAAAGAATGCCAAAATACACCCAAAAAAATGGTTACCTTATATTTGACCGGAAATATGTACCACTTGCTCATATATGTAGTTTTATAAAAATTTAAAAAAAAACACAATTTGATCTCTTAATTTAATTTATCATCATCAGTCGCCAAAGATAGAGAGATCAAACTCATGTATAGGCGTTCTAATCCCTAATCAAGGGGTTTACTGTACAATTGATCACACTCGCCTGAAACTCCAGTAAAACAAAAATGAATCATGCTTCCAATCTAATAAATTGAGAACATATCACTTTTTCCCCACAGGTCACAACTGTAGATCTTTTTGCACAACGATAACAACAATATCTAGGTGGAATTTTAAAAAGACATTGATGTAAACAATTATGGTTCCCAATTAATGAGGCAATTATAAAAAAAAGGTTACAACAAAGGTCGTATCATCTCAAGAAGTATTTCAACATGGTGTTTTAAAAAAAAATCTGGAACACATATTCTCACAGCTGTCAGACAATTACATTGCAGTAATATAAACTGCGGCCGGCAATCTATGTTAGTCGATATATTTCACATTACAGATTATTAACTCTGAAAAAATTCAGATGGCATATAAAAATGAGAGGATAATGTGAGCAAGCACGATAAATGCGGCATTAGTAGTCTTGTGGATATTACGCTTTCCCAACATAGGGCAAAAGTGTAGGATCATTCATATGAGGATTGATTATACTTGCAGCAAAAGTGGATCACTTCACATACACACTGAAGAACAAAGGGTTAAAGCATTCAATACATCATAAATTCTTTAAGATTATTTCATTTAAGTATTTGAGTGCATGCATATTTGCAGCTACCCAAATTTAAAAAACGACAACAAGCCTTTCAATGACTCCATTAAACAAACAAAAAAAAAAATCAAGCTCTTGTGGGAAGAGGGGCAAGTGCTGAAGGATATTTTAGTTTGATATTCCTAGAATAATTTGATAGTGGTTAGTTTTTTTGGGGGACAGAATCTGGCATCATGTCTCTAAACCAACATTAATTACACATTCACCTTTCACCCGGCGTTGAGTGCTCTGATCGGCCCAGGTCATGTGTAAATTGTCTCTCTAGCTCCTGCCGAAAATTCCATAACATTCAGTACTCGACAGTGATGTGTGAAAATTGACATGAAGATTTTAAAATTGGGACCAGGGGAACTCAAGCATAAAATAACTTCAATCTACTCTGCTCTCTGAGGAATCGCGCGAGGGGCCCGGCCAACAACAAAAGTAGAGGAGAAGGTATGAGTTATTAGAGAGAAAAACACCTCTCTCGCACAAACAGAAGGGATGATCAATGGACTTAGTCAGTGAGATATTCAAGCAGAAAATTGCAGCTGTTTTCTCTCTTTTTGTCAATGTAGTGATGCACTGCCAAATGCTACCTCCCCCCTCCAATAAATGGAACCAGTAAAACACACTCTTGATAAAGGTACAACTGCGGACTTAGATTTTTGTGTGTGTGTGTGTGTAAAAAAAAAAATCTCTTTTAAAATGACTTGTAATTAATGAAACAAATCTAGTGAGCGTTTGCTCGGGTTGTTAGGATGGACACTGATGGTGGATTGCTTGGATGAAGTCGTTTTATCGGCAGCTTTTAGAAAGTCTCTAATTGCTTAACCTATAAAAGTCATTTATCTTGCAGTTTGCTGTAACACTGGAAAATACATCGCTGATTCTTACATATCTCGATTGGTTCAGCTATCAACTTCTTGTTAGGGAGAGAACAGAAACAAGCTTATAGAAATTCAACCAAGAAAATCCCCGGCCTGTTTCCAACCTGTATTTTTTTTTAATTTGAAATCTAAAAGTTGCACACGTTACACAAAACTCTGGCGTTTACAGTAAGTTCATCACCTGTATTAAGAGTATGGCAACCATTTTAAAATCCAGTTATTAATAAAGCCTGCTTTCTTATATTAGAATAAAGAGAGGACTACAAGCCCATCTTTACGAGCAATAACCAATTTATCTTTCAGTCAGGGCCGTTTACCATCAGATTGCAGAGGTAGAAACATGGAAGCATAGAAAATAGGTGCAGGAGTAGGCCATTCGGCCTTTCAAGCCAGCACCGCCATTCAATATGAATGTGGCTATTCATCCAAAATCAATACCAATGAATAAATGAGGTGTATAGTTTCACCCCAGCAGTATGAACATTGACCTCCAATTTCAGGTAGTCCTTGCTTTCTCCCTCCTTCCCCTCCCCTTCCCAGCTCTCCCACAGCCCCCCCCCCCCCTCCCCACATCAGTCTGAAGAGGGGTCTCGACCCGAAATGTCACCTATTCCGCTCCATAGATACTGCCTCACCCGCTGAGTTTCTGCACCATTTTTGTCTATCTTTGTATAGTTTCATCGAATCAGAGCCCCACAGCACAGAAACAGGCCCTTCAGCCCAACTTGTCCATGCCGACCAAGATGCCCCATCTAAGTTAGTCCCATTTGCCCGCATTTGGCCCATATCCCTCTAAACCTTTGCTATCCATGTACCTGCCCAAGTGTCTTGTAAATATTATTGTGGTACCTGCCTCAACTACCTCCTCTGGCAGCTCGTTCAACATGCAACACCACGCTGTGTGCAGAAAATGTTGCCCCTCAGGTTCCGAGGGTCTGCTGAACGCCATTGGAAACGAGTTCAGAGTTCAGAGAAAAGAAACCAAGTGGCACAACATTCACCCAAAGATCCCTTCAGGAATTTTTGGGCCTTACCCAGAATGTGCCAGATATGCTTCAATATCATGGCTTGGACATCTTTGGTGTGTGTGTGTGTGAGGAGGCCAGAACGCCTGGGGGGGACCCACGTGGTCCTGGGGTGTGCGTGTAGACACCGTACGGACGGGGCCCATGGTCGCAATCGAGCCTGGGTCTCTGTCGCTGCACCACCGTGCCAATAGGTTGGAGGGATATGGGCCAAATGCAGGCAGGTGTGACTAGTGTAGATGGGACATGTTGGTCGGTGTGGGCAAGTTGGGCTGAAGGGCCTGTTTCCACTCTCAATGACTCTAATGACTTTGACTCAACAGCAATCTCAATTGAGTACCAGTGTGCCAATATCCAGCGTTGGTTTTCTGTGTTACTTTTCTGCATTAATATTAGGTGCTTGGCATTAGATAGGCGTATGCACCAATTGCTGATTTCACACGTAGCCCCAATCCTAACTTCAGCCCAATGACAGTCTGTGTTCTTCCATCTTTGTGAATTAATTTTACTTCTTGAAATGCAATTTTAAAAACTGAGAGTGGCACGATGGCACAGCTGGTCAAAATGCCCCAGAGCTCCGCCAGTCTGGCTTCAATCTAGACCCCGTGCATGTGGAATTTGTACCTTTTCCCTCTGAGTATTTGGAATTCCTCTGGGTGTTCCAGTTTCCTCCCACATCCCAAAGATATGTGGGTTGATACTCCACTGTATATTGCCCCTCGTGTGTAGGGAATCCAACGGGATTACCGTAGCTTAGTTTAGAGATACAGCATGGAAACAGGCCCTTCAGCCCACTGTGGCCAATCTGACCAGCGGTCCCTGTACACTAGTATGATCCAACACACTGGGGACAATTTACAATTTACACTGGAGCTGTGAGACAACAGTTTGACCCTTTGCAGCACTGCGATAGCTAATTGGGTATAGAGGCCAAGATACTGTGGAAAATAATTTCTAGATTTCTTTTTTTGAGTATAACGCAAGACAAACATTGACAGACGTCAATAACTACCACAATTTACTTGTCCCACATCTCATACTAACTACAACAATCATAATTTTAAAACAATGATTCTTTAGGGTTTCAAACCCCCAAATAATCTTGCGATGTGGGTGTTTCCATAATTAAATTCATGCTAAAAAAACTTGTATTTATAAAATAGTTGATAAAAATATTCCTCTCTATTATCAATACAGTATTGAGGCATGGATGCCATTGATGGAGATGACGGGCAGATGCAGTTACTCTGACTTGGCTTCAGTGGACTGAGCCTCATCGTTTTTGGCTTCTCCATTCTCAGAGGGAGTTTCTTCTTTTGCATTCTCTTGGTTAGTCTCTTCTTTGCCTTTAGCTCATTTTTTTCCTTTTGCTGGTCATAGAATCATAGGGTGATACAGTGTGGAAACATGCCCTTCGGCCCAACTTGCCCACACCGGCCAACATGTCCCAGCTACAATAGTCCCACCTGCCCGCGTTTGGCCCATGTCCCTCTAAACCTGTCCTATCCACATACCTGTCTAACTGTTTCTTAAACATTGGAATAGACTCAGCCTCAACTACCTTCTCTGGCAGCTTATTCCATACACCCACCACCCTTCGTGTGAAAAAGTTACCTTCAGATTCTTATCAAATCTTTTACCCCTTCATCTTAAACCTATGTCCTCTGGTCCTCGATTCGCCTGCTATGGGCAAGAGACTGTGTGTCTACCCGATCTTTTCATCTCATGATTTTTAGTGGGTTATATATTTGTAAAAAAATATGGCGGTGCCAATTTTTGTTTGGGCAACATTCTGCAATGTGCTTAAAATGAAATTGTGGAGAGAGAGGCAGTTCTTCAGTGATATATTAGCTTGAAGACTGCAGAGATAGCTTGTAGCAGAAGGCTGCAGGCATTATTATGGACAAGGTCACTTGGATAGCCTAAGGGACAGGGTACTGCCCCAAGGCAGTCAGCAGTATTTGTTTTATTACTGCCTTGCAATGATCCATTTGTTTAAAATTAAACAGGAGAGTTTTCATGCATTCTCTATTGGCCACGATTTCAAGATTTGCGACCAATTCAGTTTGTTACCAATTGAGATCATTCACAATGCATTTTTTGACCCAAAAGTAAATCATCAGATGACAGTGATGCTTATTCACCCATACACAGCATTAATTCAACCAATCATGGGTAGCCTCTCCACTCGCATATAGATAGCATCTAATACTTCAGCACTGCACTTTTATCATGAGTTTAGTTTAGTTTAGAGATACAGCGCGGAAACAGGCCCTTTGGCCGTCCGAGTCCGCACCGACCAGTGATCCCTGCACACTTGCACACTAGTATCCCACACACACTAGTGACAATTTACACTTATACCAAGCCAATTAACCTACCAACCTGTACGTCTTTGGAGTATGGGAGGAAACCAAAGATCTCGGAGAAAACCCACGCAGGTCACGGGGAGAACGTACAAACTCTGTGCAGACAGCACCCGTAGTCGGGATTGAACCTGTGTCTCTGGCGCTGTGAGGCAGCAACTCTACCGCTGCACCACGGCTCTGTATCAAAAAGCTACGTTTCTTCCATGAAGTTTGCGAATCCAGGGATGTAGTGCAATATAGTAATCTCTTTGCATATGCAATGTTTAATCAGTGGATAATTCGCGAGTTTTCTCAACTTCAAACATTCCCGTCAATGCTGCCAATTAAAAAAAAAAAAAATAGGGCCCGTAATATTATAAATTATTTGCAAAACTCACAGACGATTATTTAAAAAGTCAGTTTACCACGTGACCTGGATTGTCTGCTTCATTTGCCGAATCAAATGAGCTCATTTCTGTAAAAGGAAATCCTTAAATAAAACTTGCAAAGTTATCTTCCAGAAATCAGATTAGTGTTTGGAGATTTATGGTTTTGAACTCACTTTGCAAAAAAACCCCTCGATTACCTGCAGAAAAGTGGAAAATAACCTGTTACTTAATCATGCTAAGGCTGCAGAACCAACTCATCTGCACACACAGACACACAACATTTTTTTTTTTTAAATCACAAATTGAACTGTGATAAGAAATAAAATCTCAATATGCGGTAAGCAGAAGCTACAAATATTTTTACAAAATAAACAATGTGTGTTTGTGTGAAGTTTCTGTTAGGTTACTGGGCAGTGGATAGAGGGCATTTCTTGTCCCCCCCCCCCCCCCCCCCCATAGTTTGTGACACAAACCTGCATTACAGGATCATTAACCCTGCATTCAAATACATACCTGTTCAAATTCCACTCAAATATTATTACAGGTGCACAACCTTTTATCCGGTGTTCCAGAAACCGAAAAGCTCCGAAAACCGGCCATTTTTTCCAGATGTCGTCTGCGCACCAAAGCTCGCGTTTGGCGCCAAACCTGACCCAAAACGACCCACGGTCAACCCAGGTCTGTACTACTGTAGCGGCTGCCTCCTCCCTGGAGACCGGGAGACGCTTAAACATCTGTAAATCATTGCTTAAATGTTAGTCAGTTAGTTTGGAGGGCTTTTATGTGAAGGGGGGTGAAGGGGTAAACTTTAATTCTTAGTCCCCTACCTGGTCGGAGAGGCGGGGAGCGGTCAATGCCTTACCGGGTCGCTGTGCAGTAAGCTCCGCAGCGCTGTGGCCGGTCGGGCTGCGGGTGGCGCCGGTTGTAGCTCCGACCCCGGCAACTCTACCCCTGGCTGCGAGGCCCGCGGCCGGACGCCCCAGCTCCGCGAATGTCGGGAGTCGGCGGCGTCGCAGCGCTGGGATACCAGCGGGGTGCGGGCAATGCCTTACCGGGTCGCCGTGCGGCAAGCTCCGGAGCGCTGTGGCCGCCGACACACAACATCGCGGAGCGTCGCTGGATTTGGAGCCGCGCAGCCAGGGGTAGAGTTGCCAGGGTCGGAGCTCCAACCGGCGCCGCCCGCGGCCGGACGGAGCCCCCAGCTCCGCGGCTCCAAATCCAGCGACGCTCCGCGATGTTGTGTGTCGGCGGCCACAGCGCTCCGGAGCTTGCCGCACGGCGACCCGGTAAGGCATTGCCCGCTCCCCGCTGGTATCCCAGCGCTGCGACGCCGCCGACTCCCGACATTCCCGGAGCTGGGACGTCCGGCCGCGGGCCGCGCTGGATTTGGAGCGCCTCGCAGCCAGGGGTAGAGTTGCCGGGGTCGGAGCTACAACCGGCGCCGCCCGCGGCCGGACGGAGCCCCCAGCTCCGCGAGGTTGGGAGTCGCCGACCAGGTAGGGGACTAAGAATTAAAGTTTCCCCCTTCACCCCTACACCACCACCACCACCACCACCACATAAAATCCCTCCAAACTAACTGACTAACATTTATGCAATGATTCTCCCGGTCTCCGGGGAGGAGGCAGCTGCTCCAGACTTTTCAAGCCGCCCGCGCTACCTACCTAATCTACGCTAAAAATCTTCCATTCTGAAATCCGAAAATGTCCGAAATCCGACAAGTGTCTGGTCCCAAGGCTTTCGGATAAAAGGTTGTGCACCTGTACTAGACTTTCTTTAATCTTTATGTTCCTGCCTTATCATATTTTAATTTGTTCACAGAGGTAATCACCTGTGCAAGGCAGACATTCTATCCAATATCAGGTGGGTTATGAACAGTACAGGAACAGGCCCTTCGGCCCACAATGTCCATGCCAAAACTGAATCTTAGCCTCCTGCACACAATTCATATCCCTCCATATCCAGGTGCCTATCCAAAAAACATCTCAAATGCCACCATTGTATAGAGACAGAGTCATACAGTGTGGAAACAAGCTCTTTGGCCCAACTTGCAAAGGCCGCCCAACATGCCCCCTCTACATTAGTGATACCTGCCCGCGCTTGGCCTATAATCTTCCAAGCCTATCCTCTGCCTCCATTACCATCCCTGGCAGCACATTCCAGGTACTTACCCCCTCTGCGTAAGAAAAACCAACCCCACGCATTTCCTTAAAATGTTGCCCCTCGCACCTTAAAGCTTTGCCCTCCATATTTTGAGTACATTCTTTCTTGTTTTCCATCAAAATTGCATCTTTTTAAAAATCAGCCGAAACATGTACAGCAGTAACGTGCTTCTGAGCCTTGAAGCAGTGCGCTTGCATCCAGAGCAAGGTCTCGCTTCAAAAGGAGCATAGATCAAAGAATTGGGAGCAGGGGACATCGTGGACATTCATACATTCTCGGAGCAGAATTAAGCCATTCGGCCCATCAAGTCTACTCCGCCATTCAACCATGGCAGATCTATCTTTCCCTCTCAATCCCATTCTCCTGCCTTCTCCCCATAACCCCTGACACTCGTACTAATCAAGAATCTGTCAATCTCCGCCTTAAAAATACCCACGGACTTGGCCTCCACAGCCATCTGTGGCAATGAATTCCACAGATTCACCATCATCTGACTAAAGAAATTCCTCCCCATCTCCCTTCTAAAGTTACATCCTTTTATTCTGAGGCTGTGGTCTCTGGTCCTAGACTTTACCACCAGTCCTCTCCACTCTATCCAGGCCTTTCATTATACGTTGCTGGCTAGAAAATGGAATCACTACAAATCAGGCACGTGTCCAATTCTGGATACTACTGGAGGTGCTGCAGATGATCCAGACTTTATATTTGGGACATTGTACATTGTATCTACCAATGTGAGCAAGATTTTAATAACCCATCGGAAGTCAAGAGTGTTTAATTGTCATATGTACAAAAACAGTATAAATAAATTCTTATTTGCAGCATAGAGTCATACAGTGTGGAAACAGGTCCATTAACCCAACTTGCCCACACCAACCAAGATGCCCCATCTACATTAGTCCCACCTGCCTGCATTTGGCCCGTATCCCTTAAAACCTGTCATATCCATGTAACAGTCCATGGTGCTGCCTTACAGTGACAGAGACCCGGGTTTGATCCTGATTACAGGTGCTGTCTGTACGGAGTTTGCACGTTCTATCTGTGACCTGCGTGGGTTTTCCCAGGGCGCTCCAGTTTTCTCCCACACTCCAATGTGGTTTGTAGGTTAATTGGCTTCGGTAAAATTATAACTGGTGTGTGGGATAGTGTTAGTGCACGGGATGATCATTGGTCGGTGCAAACTCAGTGGGCCGAAGGGCCTGTTTCTGCATTGTATCTCTAAAATCTAATCTCCAAATGTTTCCTTAAACATTGTGATAACAGCATAACAGGTCTGTAAACAAGTCTCTTTCCGTGGTTCAGTGTCACTCTCGTCACCAAGAACCAGCGGGGCATTCGCTATCGTTAAAGGCGCTATATGAATGCAAGTTACCGTTAGCAAATACAACATCTGGCTTAGTACTTCTGTGTCAACAGTAGATTCATTATACACTCCCAAAATCACAGTAGGAAATGCAGCAGCAAGTGAGTTTGATGCATTGACCTGTGATATTCTGTCCATTTATTTTAGAGGAAAACAAATCATACAATTCCTTCTATCAACTGCCCCTCCCAGAAATGCAACTACATAACTGGGAGTGCCAGAAAAATCTTCAGCGCTGGTGATATTGTGTGGATTGTTACCCCATGTGGATTTTGAAATCAATTGTGGGGAGGTTCACAAAATAAATGTGAGCAGAGGAATTTCTTCTCCTCTTTTACAGGAACCAGGGAGCTTCAACCACAACCCCTCCTCTCCATAGTAATGTATCCCAGGATATGCAGCGTCTTGAATGAAAGATAGAGCATGCAAACAGGCCCTTCAGTCCACACTGACCAGCAATCACCCGTTCTATGCTAACCACTTTTCTTGTCCACTCCCGACACATTGGGGGTAATTTTACAGATATCAATTAACCTGTAAATCCGAAGGTGCACAAAAATGGTGGAGAAACTCAGCGGGTGCAGCAGCATCTATGGAGCGAAGGGAATAGGCAACGTTTTCGGCCCGAAACGTTGCTTATTTCCTTCGCTCCATAGTTGCTGCTGCGCCCGCTGAGTTTCTCCAGCATTTTTGTGTACCTTCGATTTTCCAGCATCTGCAGTTCCTTCTTGAACAACCTGTAAACCCGCATGTCTTTAGGATTTGGGAGGAGACCAGAGCACCCAGAGAAAACCCACGCGGTCGCAGGGAGAATGTGCAAACTCCACACAGACAGCAGCCGAGGTCAGGATCGTGCCTGGGTCTCTGGCGTCGTGAGGCAGCAGCTCTACCAGCTGCACAACTGTGCCAACCATGCTCGCGTCCGAGCTTGTGAATTAATTGTAAACACATAGAAAAATGACTACAGTTGGCGACACAGATTCAGAGTGTCGTCACAAACCGTGATTATATCAGATTATTTCGGTGGAATTGAAGTTGGACTAGAATTGGTTCACACTATTTGATCTTGGCTGCATCTACTTGCAGGCATGATGGCAGTAATCTCGTACCCAAAGCAATGCAATGCCACGGAAAGATTGCGCTAAATTTGGAAGTTAAAAGAAAAATACAAACGATGCACTTGTTTTCAGAAAGTGTTGAAAGTCCACGTGCCGACATTGTCTTATTGATTGATTGAAAAAACCGTACGCAAACAGGCCCCCGAATTACCAGCAGATGCGCGCTGTACTTTTATACTGGTTACAGCTTACATTTTTCATAACCGGGCTGAAATCATCAGTCAAAGATGATAATTAATAGAACAAGTAGATAAGAAGAAATGGAATCCGCCCACAATGAAATCTCTTTTTAACGCACAGCGGGATGTCGCCTTCCCCTTTGCCTGTGGCTTGTACAGTATTTTGGGCGCTGTGTTTAGAAAATTTAGAGTGCATTACAGATAATGTAGTAATTGGTAAGCCTTCTGAAAGCACCCTGCAGCTTCTCGTGAAGGCATCATCTGTCTCCGTTCTAACTCTCATAGCTCTTGCAACTGGTTGGATCCAATTAAAACCCTGCAGACTATTTGTCAAGTAAAAAAAAAAAAAAAAAAAAAAAACTGGAACCCAATATTTGTTTTAAAATAATTGGCATGCAAATAGCTGCAAATGAGAAACAATGCTGTGGAGACAACACAGACTCCAGCGAGCTGTCACGGCGCACCCGATCACTATTACTAATCTACACTTTCCATATTCCCGTTAAAAAGGAAATGCCTGCATTACTTAAACCATTTAATGTCACACTGCATTCTTTGATTTAACACTAGTTACACCGGCGACTAAAGGAGCAGTTTAGACCCATTTCATGCTCTGGAAGACAGCGGTTGTTTATTAACCATGCCGGCGAAAAGCAATGTCACGGCAGCACAGAATTTGTATCTTAATCTGCAATCTTTGATGTGTCAACATATCTATTTAGAACACACAAATAAATAGTCATCTGACACTTCCCCCCGCTGAAGACGAACCCTGTCTATTAATCTGTAATGCAAATTACAGGTGTGCATTTGAAAGCTGAGCAATATTTGTATTGAAGGCATCAATTAAAATTCACATTCATTAAACTGTTAAGTAACATCTTTAAACATTTAATATCAGGTGTTATTTAACGCTTCGCTAAACTGCAGCATTCGATTAAAGAACGACATAGAAAAAAATAAGTCTGATCAAGTTTCCCGTTTTTAAAAAAAAGGGACATTAGGTTTTTTTTTATAAAATAAATTATCGGCAAAGGCAACTTTTTATTCATTTCATCTTTTTTTTTTGTTTCTTATCAAAACACACAAAAAAAAAACCCCAGCAGCTTCCTGGGTTTGGTCCCATAGAAGCATTTGTGAGAAAGGGTTTCAAGATCTCAAGGGCATTGCATTTGAAATTACACATCCTACAGAATCATTTATCATTGGTTGACATGTGTCATGTTCCAGACTGGAGCGAGGAGAGGTTACAAGTGAAGACTGCTCCTTTGTTGATCAGCATCTAACACAACATAAGCACTTACTTATGAAAATAACAATATATAAAGCACACAGTCGAGGCAGTGCATTTTATATATTAATCACCATTTTATTTGCATTGAACCACAAATGTACTATTTTTTTTTCAATTTGGAATAACTGAATAGTTCTTGAGGGGAACTATTTTTAGTCCTCGCTGTACAATTCCAAGTTCCAAGTCACAATACGTGTTGTTAGTTTGCAAATCTTTATTACCTGAGCGTGCGTTTCTTTTGCATGAGGCATTGACTAAACCGATTGCAACATTATGGTAAGCTTTCAGTCTTAAGCTCTCAAACGCACTAGGTTTTATTAGCCAAAGTGCATAGGGTATAGAACAGGGGGCAAGTTAAAGCAGGCACATTCCATCAAGGTTCTTTGAAGAATGTATCACCAAAGCATAATTGAAATACTAAAGGTGCAACACTGGGTTTGTCCGAAATAAAAAATATTTTGAGATCAAGTTTGTCTGCATAGTCTTGTTCTTTTAAAAACTCACCTATAACTATAATAGGTTTCATTTTTGCAACACAATGTACACAATTTCAACAAGAAGTCGAATGGTTTTATTCTCTCTTAGATCAGTACAAAGACCTTGAAGCCAACATGCTGTGGACTGGACATTTTTGATTAAATACATGGAGCAAATGGCTTTTTAAGTCAGTCTCTGGAACATGTTTGTGGTCTGTGATATTTCATGATAAACTCTGGTGTTTGAAACAATATTTAGCATGATTATTAGCACTTTTATTTTCAAGAGAGAGAGTTAGATTTAGCTCTTAGGGCCAAGGGAATCAAGGGATATGGGGAAAAAGCCAGAACGGGGTACTGATTTTGAATGATCAGCCATGATCATATTGAATGGCGGCGTTGGCTCGAAGGGCCGAATGGCCTACACCTGCACCTATTTTCTATGTTTCGATGTCAAGAGATTAAGGAGGTTGAATATTTGTATCTATTCTGGCAGTAAGCAGAGGGTTGACGAGCAAATCTCAACGTTTAAAAAAAAATCACCGTAAGAATATTATAAAGTTGCGGACTGTGCAGAATAGATTTCGACCCATTATTCTACTATGAGGTACTAAAGATCAGGAAAGTCCCAGATCAAATAATAACTTTGAAATAGTTGTGCCATAGTTCACTCTGAGTAAGACCATTCACCACACGGCCTGTCTAATCTTGACCCGTGTTCATATTGTACATATTGTGAAAAGCTAGATTGAGATGGAGATGGTGGCTTGAAGTTCTTGGTGCAGAAATAGGCCATTTGGCTCATCATATTTACTCTGCCACTCAATCATGGCTGATCCATCTCTCCCTCCAAACCCCATTCACCTGCCTTCTCTCCATAAGCCCAGACAGCCGCACTAATCAAGAATTGGCCAACCTCCACCTTAAAAATATTCATTGATTTGGCCTTCTGTGGCAATAAATTCCTCTCATAACTTATCCTCTCATTGCCCATTGCTGAACCCAAGGCCAAGTCTACCTTGCCTTGAGCAAGCAGGAAATAGGTTTCTCAACCTCCCTTACATTGTCGAGATAATGTTGGAATGAGTCTTGCCAAATAATGGCATCGTGGTTTCAATCCAGAAGGCAATTGAACCGTGGTTTGTGCACAGGGTGATAATAATGAGATAATCAGCCCAAAGCCATCAATGGGCCTCTGGATCTGTGCAACAGTCACTGTTAGTTTCGGAGCTGCAGCACAGAGATGGCCTGCCAGTCGAAATAGTCCATTCCGACCATCGATTATCCATTCACACTCGCTCTATGTTATCCCATTTTTTTTTCATCCACTCCCTACACACTAGGGGCAATTTCACAGAGGCCAATTAATCCACAAACCAGTACATCTTTGGGATGTGGGAGAAAACCGGAGCACAGGCACAGTAGAGTTGCTGCCTTACAGCGCTTGCAGCACCACAAATCCGGGTTCGATCCTGACTACGGGTGCTGTCTGTACGGAGTTTGTACGTTCTCCCCGTGACCTGCGTGGGTTTTCTCCGAGATTTTCGGTTTCCTCCCACACTCCAAAGACGTACAGGTTTGTAGGTTAATTGGCTTGGTATAAATGTAAAAATTGTCCCTGGTGTGCGTAGGATAGTGTTAACATGCGGGGATCGCTGGTCGTCGTGGACTCGGCGTTTCCGAGCTGTATCTCTAAACTAAACAAAACCAAACAAAACATGGGGGAGACACACGCGGTCACAGAGAGAATGTACAAATTCCACACAGACAGCACCCGAGGTCAGGATCGAACCCGGGTCTCTGGCGCTGTGAGGCAGTGGCACTACCTGCTGTACACCTGCTGGTGAGTGCATCTAGCAATTTACAATAACATTTTGAAAGGTGTGAAAAAATACTGTGCAAATGGAAATTTTGGCAGCAAGTCTGCAGAAGGTTAATGGAATGAAAAACAAACAGCTGAGGTTTGTTTTTTTGCATCTCTCAACCTCTCCTAAACACTTCACCCTAATCAGGAGAGGCTGCTTTGTTCAATGCATAACCCTCTCACAAACAAGATGCACTATAACTCCCAATGAACGGCGTCAAATAGTAATGAGACAAGGAGAAGGCGTCACGGTGGCGCAGCGGTAGAGTTGCTGCTTTACAGTGCTTGCAGCGCCGGAGATCCGGGTTCGATCCCGACTACGGGTGCTGTCTGTACAGAGTTTGTACATTCTCCCCGTGACCTGCGTGGGTTTTCGCCAAGATCTTCGGTATTCTCCCACACTCCAAAGACGTACATGTTTGTAGGTTAATTGGCTTGATAAATGTAAAAATTGTCCCTAGTGGGTGTAGGATGGTGTTAATATGCGGGTGATTGCTGGTCGGAGCGGACCCGGTGGGCCGAAGGGTCTGTTTCCGCACTGTATCCATCTCTAAACTAGACAAGGAGGGAGATACTGACAAGGGAAGAGTGCAAGGAATGAAAATACAACATCCCATGCTTAGCTCACACCGACATTTAGATTTTAAAGGCAGAAAATAGGAGATGAACAGGATTGATTATTGGGGGGATCTGACAGAATGAAGGGCGGCATTGTTGTGCAGTTGGTGCCTCACCGCAACCGAGGCTCAGGTTCGATCCCGACCACGGGAGCTGTGTGTGTGGAATTTGCACGTTCCCTCTGTGACTACTCCAACTTCAAGTAACCCTTGCTTTCCCTCTCTCCATCCTTCTCCCTTCCCAGTCCTCTGACCTGCCTGACTGTCCCCGACTACATTTCATCTCTGTTTGCTTTGTTGTTACCTTTGCCCAGCCAACAATAATCTATTCTGCATTTTCTTGACCTCCATTCCCTTCACCCTGTTTCCACACCTTCATACTTCCTCATCTATCTATCTCCCTCCCCCTTGGCGTCAGTCTGAAGAAGGGTCTCTACCCGAAACGTCACCCATTCCTTCTCTCCAGAGATGCTGCCTGTCCCGCTGAGTTATTCCAGCATTTTGTGACCGTGTGGGTTATCTCCAGTCACTCTGGTTTCCTCTCACATCCCAAAGACGTGCGGGACTTGAAGCTGAACCGACCTCTGTAAATCACCCCTAGCGTGTCCGGAGAGGATGAGAATGTGGGATAACAGGGAATTAGTGGGAACAATGGTCAGTGTGGACTCAGTAAACTGTGGGGTCTGTTTCCATGCTGTATCTGCACTACACGAAACAGCAATCAAAGCATTTGCCAGGAATGAATAATAACGCATAGAAGTTGAATAAAAATATTATGGGGAATGAAAATTCAGGTGATATACAATATTTTCTCAAGCTATTGATAGGGAAAAAAAATCAGGAGCATTAGGCTTCATGAGCAGGGTTCCTGGACTCGTACCTTAGTGACAAGGCAAGGAGTTGAAATACTCGGGCCCCTCGTGGGAAATATGGTTAACAGTATTTACTTTTTTACAGGTAGGTTTCATTACAACATTACTTAAGTGTCAGGTTTGTCAACGTGTACTGACCTGGGTGAGTTTCAATACAAAACGCATTCGGCTAGAACATGGAATGAAGTGGAAAAAACATTTAATTTAAGGCAAGGTAATCAAATCAAATGTGGAAGAAGTATTAAGCATCCTCCGCATTATGACTTCATACCAGCTAAATGAAAGAAACTATCAAACACTCATAATTTTAAATTATACGCTGCAGTCATTCATATCTCACATTACAATTGTAGGCAATAGAGTCACAAACATCTTGTGAATCTTATTTGCAGATTTGTGGCATCAATTTGATCTCATCGTTGTACATACTGTTGTACTCTGGTTGTTATGGAAACCCGCTTACTTTCTTTATTTCTTTGGCTGATTAAATGATTAACACTAACACCGGTTCCATGTTTTTGTAAATTCTATGACCAATTGTACGCGCGTGACCTTTAATCAAAGGATGGATTCAGATATAAATTAGTCCCCCCACATGCTTTTATATGACAATATAGATTTGACCTTAGCCGCCCCTAGTTATCACAATATTTAGTGCAGAGTGATGCATCTTCTGTCATTCCCCGCACCCATGTTGATGGTTGGAACACCACATGGCTACTCCACTCAAGGTCAAATGTGATAAGAACAAGTTCTGCTCAAAAACAGTTGTTACCTTTAATCCTTGCTTTGTTTCTATGACACTGAAAGCCCTTAACGCAAATTGGTTATTTTCTTCCAATTCGTTGCTTAATAAAATCCAAGAGGCTTTTACACTTTTATGGACAATTAAATATTCTTCGGTGTTTCAGTTACACAGTAATCACCTCTGGCAAAGAAGCCAACCCTGGTATCTCAAGGATTTAATAGGTGACGCAGCTGTACAATTGCTGCCTTCCAGAGCCAGAGACCCAGGTTCCATCCTGACTATAGGTGCTGTCGGTACGGTGTTTGTACGTTCTCCCCATGACCTGCGTGGGTTTTCTCCTGGATCTCTGGTTTCCTCCCACACTCCAAAGACATACAGGTTGTAGGGTAATTGGCTTGGTAAAACTGTAAATTGTTCCTAGTGTGCGTAGGGTAGAGTTAGTGTGCAAGGATCACTAGTCGGTGGGCCGAAGAGCCTGTTCCCGTGCTGTATCTCCAAACTAAACTAAACCCTGCAGAAGTTTTTTTGATGTCAGAGACAGTTTCCCTATCTCCTTGCACGCATCCCAACCACAGTAGTTCATGTCAACACAGCTGAGCAGTCCTTGACCTGGGTAACAGAGAGGGAACAAGATTAGCAGTGCATCTTTCTTACTGTCATGCAAGGAATCTCTCACCATTCCGTAAACTTGAATTGCCTCGAGTGATAGTCAGGCTAAAGAGGATGGCTCGTTATGGGCTAGAGTCAAGGGCACTCCTGTCTGGCACAGAGTTATGGCTGAAGAGTGTGTGATCCTTCCAGAGATGCTGACGGTCTCTCTATCCCACATCTATACTCAACACAACCTCGGAAAAGCTAACAAACATAATCAAAGACTTGTGACTGTTTAAGGGGTGGCACGGTGGCGCAGCGGTAGAGTTGCTGCCTTACAGCACCAGAGACCCCAGTTCAATCCTGACTACGGGTGCTGTCTGTACAGAGTTTGTACGTTCTCCCCGTGACAGCGTGGGTTTTCTCCAGGTGCTCCGGTTTCCTCCCACACTCCAAAGACACACAGGTTGGTAGGTTAATTGGCTTCTGTAAATGTTCCTAGTGTGTGGGATAGTGCTAGTGCACGCATGATCACTGGTTGGTGCAGACTTGGTGGGCCGAAGGGCCTGTTTCCATCCTGTATCTCTAAAGTCTAAAGACTTGTCACACCTAGTCATTCCTTCTTCTCCCCACTCCCATCTGGTAGAAGATACAGAAACTTGAAAATGTGAACCATCAGACAGTTCAGCTTCTTCCCTCCTGTTAACAAGCGATTGAATGGTCCTTTTATAAGCTAGTGTACTGTCCGATTCACCTATTCACCATTGCATCTATGGAACTGGTGCACTACAATGTTGAGAACTATTAAATAAACGATGTTATTTTACTCATTGCTCTTTCTTCTTTCTCTTTCACATGAACTCAATTCCTCTGATAATTGTAGAAATTTCTCAATGTGTCCGCATCAACAGTGGACAATTGTGTCTCTCAAAGTGCTTATTGGCTCCTTTAACACAAGATAGATGCTAGGGATTGCCTTCTGAAGAAGGGTCTCGACCTGAAATGTCACCCATTCCTTCTCTCCAGAGATGCTGCCTGTCCCACTCAGTTACTCCAGCAGTTTGTGTCTATCTTCGCATTAACTTCCTCATGCTGGCTGCTAACTTCAATAATTCCACAAACACATCATTGCATCGATCTCCAAGTCAATCAGATGTCTGCGAGTTTGCTTTCTCACTAGCTGCAGTTATGAAATACCTCATCCATCATTCACCCAGATTACTGGCCCACTGATAAACATTGTGGGCATTACACATTCACAATATTTAATGACTTTGGCACTAGAACTCTTACTAATCAGTGCCTCCAATATAGACAGTCTAGTTGGGATATACAGCGTGGAAACAAGGCCTTTGAAGAAATCCATGGTGAATAGAGTCCATAATGTGGCTTTTGCTCTCAACAAAATAAAAACATAAAGACTTAGACTTAATAGAAGCTTTCAACTGTACCTTGGTACATGTGACAATAAACTAAACCAGTCTGACCTTTCTTTCCTCAGCCTCCTCCATTGTCAGACTGAGGTCCAGCGCAAATTGAAGGAACAGCACCTCATATTTCGCTTGGGTAGTTTACACCCCAGCGGTATGAACATTGACTTCCCTAACTTCAGATAGCCCTTGCTTTCTCTCACCATCCTCTCCCCCTTGTCTACTGTCTACATTCCATCTTTGTCCCGTCCCCTCCCCTGACATCAGTCTGAAGAAGGGTCTCGAGTCGACATGTCGCCCATTCCTTCTCTCCAGAGATGCTGCCTGACCCGCTGAGTTACTCCAGCACTTTGTGGCTTTCCAAAATAAGTACTCTGGCATTGCAATGACATTATTTGCATCTTAAATTAAATAAATAGTGTTGGAGGCATTTACAGGTGGGCAAAGTGCCAATAACCTTTGTGCAGTGAATCTGTTTGTTGTGTGAAGTGGGTTGTGGTCAACTTGTTTCCAGTTAGGAGCCAGCATTCCCATAAACCTTTGACAATGAAAATCCGGGAAGCTTAACTTTCCATGAGTTGTTGCCAGTCTTTGTCCAGACTCCACCTCTTTTACAGCGTTCTCTCCTCATCTACAATTAGTCCCTATCCGAAACATCATCCATCCTAGAGTAGCTGCCTTACAGTGCCAGAGACTCGGGTTCGATCCTGACTACGGGTGCTTGTCTGTACGGAGTTTGTATATTTTCCTCCTGACCTGCATGGATTTTGTCCAGGTGCTCCGCTTTCCTCCCACTCTCTGAAGACGTAAAGGTTTGTAAGTTAATTGGCGGGGTATAGGTATAAGATATCCCTGGTGTGTGTAGGATAGTGTTAAAGTGCTGGGATCGCTGGTTGGTGCGGACTCGATGGGCCGAAGGGCCTGTTTCGGCGCTTTATCTCTAAAAACTAAACTAAACTAAACTCATCGAAATGAGGCTTGAAGGGCTGAATGGCCTCCTCCTGCACCTATTTTCCATTTTCTATGTAACCTAAACTATGTTCTCCACACATGGTGGCTGACCTGTTGAGTTACTTCAGCACTTTCTATTCTGTTTAACTAAGATTGATGTCCCTTGGGAACATAACTAAACATAAGAATTAAATTTGTTACTTTTTTGATTGATTGATGATTTAATTAATTAGAAGATTGAAAATGGAAATAGGCTTGGCCCAACGAGTCTATGCCGACCATTGATCACCCTCAATGTAATCCCATTTTCTCGTATACTCCCAACACACCAGGGGCAATTTTCGGAGGCCAATTAACCTACAAACCTGCACGTCTTTGGAAGGTGGGAGGAAACCGGAGCACCCGGAGAAAACCCTCGCAGGTCACGGGGAAAACGTACAAATTCCGTACAGACAGCACCCGTAGTCAGGATCGAACCCGGGTCTCTGGTGCTGTAATTGTCCTTAGTGTGTGTAGGATAGTATTAGTGTACGGGGCGATTGCTGGACGGCGTGGACTCGGTGGGCTGAAGGGCCTGTTTCCACATCACCAAAGTCTAAAGGGGTGCTTGTGTGCCCACTGCCACGCTTTCTCTACTCTGCCAGCAACAAGCGGGCTTCACAATTCCAACACTGGACCAATGCCGCATTGAAGCATTATCCCAGATGATGTGCAAATCTCGGGGCAGGATCTCATCACTAATTTTCTGTTTCAGAAGGAAGAACCTAGCACGGAGCGAGTTAATGAATATAGTTGGCAGCACAGTGGCACAGCTGGCAAAGCCGTTGCCTCAAAGCGCCAGAGACCCGGGTTTGATCCAAACCTCACGCGCCGTCTGTGTGGAGTTTGCATGTTCTCGCAGTGACCGCGTATGTTTTCTCCAGGCGCTCCGACTTTTTCCCACATCCCAGAGACGTACGTGTTCCTAGGTCAATTGGCTGCTGTAACTTGTCCTTAGTGTGTAGGGAGTGGATGAGAAAGTGGGATAACGTAGAACTAGTGTGAGTGGGTGATTAGTGGGACAATGGGTCTGTTTCCATGCTGTACTTTCAATCAATGAATCGAGATTGAGACACGACGAATTGCAGATGCTGGAATCTTGAGAAAACACAAAATGCTGGAGTAACAACGGGTCACACAGCATCTGTGGAGGGAATGGACATGTTACGTTTCGGGCCGGGACCCTCCTTCAGACTGACTGCATGGGGGGGGGGGGGCGGGGGGGGGGGGGGGGGGGATGAAAGCAGGAAAAGAGAGGTAGAGGCAGGACAAAGCCTGGTATGTGATTCGAGAAACACATATTCCAACCAAGTTGGAAAAGTGCATTGGAATTTTCTGAATACACACACACTCTGCATTGTTCAAATAGAACTGAAGCAGAACTATTTGGAAGGAAAAAAATATATATTTTGGACATATATAGCTAGGAGAGACTTAGAGGACTATGTACCAAATGCAGCCAAATGGGGCTAGCCCAATATGCTGACTTAGTCAATGTGAACTAAGTGGACCAAAGGACATTCAATTCTTCAATTTTAGATAACTAAGCTACAACACCCCTCCCTCCCCTCTCGCCCCGTGGCTGTGCACCCTTGTCCCCCTTTATCTCACCTCATCTTTCCCCTTCTATCTATATCCTTTCCTCCAGCTTCACATGTTGTGCCTTATTTCTCTATTATCTCACACCTGTTTTCTTTCCATCTCTGGCATTTATCCAACTGTCAGCCCATCTAAAATCCCCTTCACCTATATCCACCTATCACTCACCCACCTAAGTCCCACCACACACAGTCCCCCCTACCCCCCCCCCCCCCCCCCCCCCATTACAGCCTGAAGAAGGGTCCCGACCTGAAACTTGTCTTACCCATTCCCTCCAGAGATGCTGCCTGACCCGCTGAGTTACTCCGGCACTTTGTGTCTTTTCTTGGGCCGGAGGGCCTGATCTGTGCTGTAGAGCTCCATGGGTCTAACTGACTCGGTGGGATTAAAATCTACAAGCTTCCAAGGCTGGCCTCTTCCCTCAAAATTACACGTAGCTGAACTTGAGCCAACACTTCACACCTGGTGCGATGCATTTGTTCAAGCTCGCTGCTTCATCTGCAGTGGAAAGTAATAAAAAGGCAAATTGTAATAATTTTAATTAATATTAAAAAAATGAACGGCAGATGTTGGTTTACACCAAAGATAGACACAAGGTGCTGGAGCAATGTTTAAGAAACAATTAGACATGTTACATGCATAGGACCTGTTTGGAGGAATATGGGCCAAATGCAGGCAAGTGGGTCTAGTGTAGATGGGACATGTTGGTCGGTGTGGGCAAGTTGGGCCAAAGGGCCTGTTTCCACACTGTATGACTCTGAGTAAGTCAGCGGGTCAGGCAGCATAGTTATACAGCATTGAAACAGGCCCTTCGGCCCAACTTGCTAATGCCCACACATCGCTGGAGAAAATAGAGAGGTGACGTTTCGAGTCGGGACCCTTCTTCAAACTGATTTTAGGGGGGGGGGGGCGGCATGGTGGCACAGGGGTAGAACTGCTGCCTTACAGCGCCAAAGACCCGGGTTCGATCCTGACTACGGGTGCTGTCTGTATGGAGTTTGTACGTTCTCCCCGTGACCTACGTGGGTTTTCTCCAGGAGCTCCAGTATCCTACGAGACTCCAAAGACGAGCAGCTTTGTGTGCAAAGTACTTATGACACAGAGTCGTTATATATCATAACAAGTACTTTAATATGAATACATACAGAGACCATCGAAATGTGTACTGTAGGCTCCGAATCGTAAGTTAAACTAAAAAGCACCATGGCAGCCCACATGCCACAAGGTGGTGGTGTGGAAAACCCGACATGGATTATAGATCGGGTAATCAGCAGCAAAACCAGACACGGATCAAATCAACAATACAGTTTGTAGGTTAATTGGCTTCGGTAAAGTTTTAAATTGTCCCCAGAGTGTATAGGGCAAAGTTAGTGTGCGGGGATCGCTGGTCGGCGTGGACCCGGTGGTCCGAAGGGCAGATTTCCGCACTATTGCTCTGAAAACTTTAACTAAACTAAACTGGAAGCAATAAAATACCTCAAAGGCAAATTTGCCCTGTTCTTTTGGGCAATTGTTCCTTCATCGAGATGAACCTTTCGCCCACAGAGCTCTGTGGTTTTGCAGGAGTGTGGTCCACAACTCTGGTGCAAGAACGCCCTGGCAGAAAGTTGGCAGCAGAGGCCGTGGCAAAATAAAACCACAAGTTGCTGATGTTTGCAAGGTGGTCGCTGGCTCTTTGCCCACCAACTAATCGCTCACATACCTCAACCACCACTTCTGGTACCCAGCCAGAGCAGAAAGCCAGAGAGATAACTCAGGCTGGCCGCATAGAGAAATAAATCATAGACAGAATACAGAAATACCACCAGAGAATAAAAGTCTTAAAATGTTATTTGTTGACTGACTAGAGATCACTGTGGTTCAAATACATCCCGAGATTTCAAAAGGTAAGCATATCTCTTGAAGAAAATTAAATAGCACCAATTGAATTTTTTTTTATTACATCATTTTTTTTTTCTTTAAAATTTATAGGTCAAAAGGGGTACAATATTCACTAAGTGAGAAATTGTATGGATTTAGTTTGACAGATTTCTACATCTTGTTCATCTGAGTCAACTTCATCAGTGACAATCAAGCATGTGACTTTACTGCCCTCTGCTGTACGTCCCTTGTAAGAACACAAGTTGGCATTCCATTGCTAGAGAGTCATAGAGTCATCGAGTGATGCAGTGTTGCAACAGGCCCTTCAGCCCAACTTGCCCACGCCAGCCAACATGTCCCAGCTACACTAGTCCCACCTGCCTCTGCTTGGTCCATATGCCTCTGAACTTGTCCTATCCATGTACCTGTTTAACTGTTTCTTAAACGTTGGGATAGTCCCAGCCTCAACTACCTCCTCTGGCAGCTTGTCCCATACACCCACCAGAAAAAGTCACCCCTCGGATTCCTATTAAATCTTTTCCCCTTCATCTTGAACCTATGTCCTCTGGTCCATGAGTTCCCTACTCTGGGCAAGAGACTCTGTGCATCTACCCGATCTATTCCTCTCGTGATCTTTTCCCCTCATATGTTTTAAGAATACAGGTATTAGACTTTAGACTTTTGCGATACAGTGCAGAAGCAGGCCCTTCAGCCCACTGAGTCCACACCAACCAGCAATCACACCATACTTTAACCCACACATTACTTGAGACAATTTTATAACTTACCGAATTAACCTACAAACCTACACGTCTTTGGAGTGTGGGAGGAAACCAGAGCACCCGGAGAAAACCAACGTGGTCACAGGGTTAGGACGTACAAACTCCATACAGACAGCACACGTAGTCAGGATCGAACCCAGGTCTCTGGTGCTGTAAGGCAGCAACTCTACCACTGAGCCTCCGTGCTGCCCAACATGTATTACTTTAAAGAGAGTTTCAAAAATTTGCATTGTTTTCTTACGTGATTAATATTTACTAAAATATATTCTTCGTCAGGATCCACACTCTAGATTCAGGTGATTTCACCTGAAATAACTTCTTCATTTCAGAATTGCCCTGCTGTAACATTTTATAATTATCCATTGAGCTTCTTTTTAGCCTTTTTATCGCTGACAATAGCATCACAAGCTATAAAAGTGGCTTCGGACAGACCACATAAAACATAGAAAAGTACAGCACAGGGAATGGCCACACGAGTTGACGACCTGTACCTGCTGTGTGGTATTGCACCCCCTCCGATCAGAAGAGCAGTCTCCTCAAAAGTGGAACGCACCGATAACACTGCAACCCACTCTGTCCTAACACGTCCAGGGCATCACAGAGGCAAATGAAAATGCTGACGATGAGCCACCCCTGAATTAGAGCATCACCTCCAGAGCCCCCAGTCCCTATGACGGCACAGCAGGAGGTCACCCACTCTTCCAACACGTCCAGGCATCAAAGAGGTTCAAATCCAGAAATAGCTTCCGACATGCAGTTCAACCCTTGAATGATAACCCCCGCCCGCACCTGTAGAATAGATGCTTGGGTGTCACACCTACAATCAAAACCTCACACACTGACACTATACCCTGAGGAGTCCCTTCCATTGGGAGTGAAAGAGACATGGCCAGTCTGGCTCTGCCTCAACCGCCTCAGAACACGGGCTGGACGGTGCAAAGCCCTCATGCAGAACATCGATGGACCAACCGAATGTGACTGCAGGGAGGCAACCCGAACTATGGAGCACTTCCTTCCCTGCCCCCTCCTCCCAGAGCCCTGCAAACCAGAAGATCTCAAGGTCTTCAACCCATGTGCCAGAGTCTGCATTATGCAGCGGCTTGGAAAAGTGTAGCGGCACGATAAGAAGAACATGATGCCAAGATAAGTGCCCCAACCTAACGCATCACCCATCCATGGTCTCCACAGATGCTGCCTTACCTGCTGAGTTCCTCCAGCATTTTGTATCTTTCCTTGGTAAACCAGCATCTGCTGTTCCTTGTTTCTTCAAGATAAACTAATCTGCTTGGACATCACCCATCTCTCTCTTTTACATCCAAAATGGGATACTGTCTCAACTACATATTATTGTTGCCCCATCGAGTTCCAAATGGGATTCCTATGTTTAGCATGCAGAATTACATGCTAATGAAGTGCAGCCCTTATTGAAATATTCCCCAAGCAATTTGCAATGCTGGCAACAGTCCAAAATGGCAGGTATTGTGCAGAATGTTTCTATAGGCACGGGTTATTGATTGGGGACGATCAGCCCACTGAGTCCGCGTCGACCAATGATTGGAGTTTGTACACTAGTTCTATCATAGAAACTAGGGACAATTTACAGAGGCCAATTAGCCTGCAAACCTACACATCTTTGGAATGTGGGAGGAAACAGGAGTACCTGGAGAAAACCCACGTGGTCACAGGGAGAATTCTAGCGCTGTAAGGCAGAAACTCTCTCACATGTCCATCACAGGGAGAAGGCGGGAGACTGTGGCTGAGTGGGAACGATCAATCAGCCATGTCTGAAAGGCAGAGTAGACTTGATGGGCTGAATTGCCTAATCCTGTTCCTGTGTCTTATAGTCTTATGGTTAGCAGTCTGAAAACATGGAGCTGAAATAAATGAGTCATGTTTGACTTTGACTGTGCCCCATTGTGCCAACTGTTCACAATCTCGATCAATGATTTGAATAAGGGTGTGAAATGAAGTTTATTTGACTTTGCAGATGACACAAATGTGGATGGGGTGTGGGGTTGAGAGGAGGATGAAGAGAGGCTTCAGATGGATATGTAAATGGTAAGGACATGGACAGATGCAATATGGTGCAGAAACGTATAGAGGCATCACTTGAATAGAAGAAAATAGGAAAGCAAAATATGTTTTAAGTGGTTTAGTCAAGCCCTGATGGCCAATGAGCAGCTTTGGCATAGAACAACATATAAAAGACCATTGGACAGGTGCATGGATAGGACAGGTTTAGGTGGATGTGGACCAAATGCAGGCAGGAGGGACTAATATGGATGGGGCATGTTGGTTGGCATTGGCATTTTGGGCCTGTTTCCGTGCTGTATGAGTCCACAACTCCATGACTCGATTAATGATTATTATTCATCCTGACCTCGAGCAGCATATAGAGAGTTGCCACGTTCTAGCACCATGCTGTAACTTCAAAGCCTCTGAAAAGTTTGGCCCAAGGAGATATGCAGTTTCTAATATTTCTTACTTTATATCATATTCTGCACTCTATCATTTTTCTCCTTGCACTACTTGTTGCACCTACGATTTGTCTGCATAGCGGTCACGGTGGCGCAGCGGTAGAGTTGCTGCCTTGCAGCGAATGCAGCGCCAGAGACTGGGGTTCGATCCCGACTCCGGGTGCTTGTCTGTACGGAGTTTGTACGTTCTCACCATGACCTGCGTGGGTTTTCTCCGAGATCTTCGGTTTCCTCACACATTCCAAAGACATACATGTTTGTCGGTTTAAAATGTAAAAATTGTGGGTGTAGGATAGTGTTAATGAGTGGGGATCGCTGGTCGGCATGGACCCGGTGGGGCGAAGGACCTGTTTCTGTGCTGTATCTCTAAGCTAAACCAAGCATTCAGGCTAAATCCCGGTAGATGTGACAATAATAAGCTAATACCACTACCAGCTCAGGCTCCAGGCTGTGATTTAATAATATACTGAAGGTCGAGACAGTCTCTCTCACGTGACTATAGTATGGAGATGTCCTGGACTACCTTTCACTCAGAACGGAGTGGATTGTAGTGAAGTCACACCTGCTGTCCATCCTTTCTGCCAGAGGAAGATTTCTCCAGAGGCAGAATCATGACGTTATTCTCCTGTGCACACCAGGAAAAGATTCTTGATGGCCAATGAACCAATTATTTGTCCACAATGTATAAATAGACCTCGAAAAATGTACTGCACAATATAACCCAATCCAAAGATTGGAAGCGGAAAAGATGTTTTATCTTAAGGAAATAAAGTTTTACAGTCAGATATATTGTTTCAAAAACTTCTAGACAGATAAGGCATCTCAAAGTCTGGGAACTCACACACTGCAGTCAAACATTATCACGGTAGACACAAAATGCTGGAGCAACATCTCTGGAGACCGGTCTGAAGAAGGGTCTCGACCTGAAATGTCACCCATTCCTTCTTTCCAGAACTGCTGCCTGTCCCGCTGAGTTACACCAGCTTTTTGTGACTATCTTTAATTTAAACTGGCATCTGCAGTTCCTACACACACTTTACCATGATAGAATTGGGTTTGTTAGTTTAGGATTAGAGTGGCTTTTCAATTAAAACATGAAGTGCTGGAGTTATTCAGCAGGTCAGACAGCAACTGTGGAGGAAATGGACAGGCGACGTTTTGGGTCAGGACCCTTCTTCAGATTACAAATAGTCTGAAGAAGGATCCAGACCTGTAACGTCACCTTTCCATTTCCTTCACAGATGCTGCCTAACCCGCTGAGTCACTCCAGCACTTTGTGTGGTACTCAAGATTCTGGCATATGCAATTCCCTGTGTCTCTGCCTTATGAATTAATTAATTGCTGCAAGAAACCTTATAAATGAAAAAATATCAAATCGTATAAAATTAGGCAGCAGCATAAGCCCTTAATTACAATAATTGTATGCTCAAAAAAGATTTATTTTTAAACCGCACGATGATTTTAATTGTTTAAGAAGGAACTGCAGATGCTGGAAAATCGAAGGTAGACAAAAATGCTGGAGAAACTCAGCGGGTGAGGCAGCATCTATAGAGCGAAGGAAATAGGCGACATTTCGGGTCGAGACCTTAGCTCCATAAATGCTGACTCACCCGCTAAGTTTCTCCAGCATTTTTGTCTACCAATGGTTTTAATTGTGTCTCTTTCAAGTCCGTGATACCAAAGTGTTCTTCTGTTGTTCAAGTTTTTAAAAAGCTACCTCAACTTAGTAGGTCCTCCTCGGTCATGACTAAACATGGGGATGCATCCTAGTTAGCAGGTGATGTGTGGTCGGATGCAAGCCTGGGCAATGTCATATGGAGGACAGGCTTTTGCCCATGCAGCACGTCCCCCCTCCCGGGACGGGCAGCATCTCTGGAGAGAAGGAATGGGTGATGTTTCAGGTTTGGACCCTTATTCAGACTGAAGAAAACGCCATCCATTCCTTCTCTCCAGAGATGCTGCCTGTCCCGCTGAGTTACTCCAGTTTTTTGTGTCTATATTCTGAGTGACATTAAATTGGCTCAAGCAATGCAGTTGTTTAAAGAAATTCCTTCTGATCTCCTTTCTAAAGGTACATCCTTTTACTCTGAGATCATGGCCACTGGTCCTAGACTCTCTCACTAGTGGAAACATCCTCTTACATCTATCCACTCTATACAGGCCTTTCACCATTCAGTAACTTTCAATGAGGTCCCTCCTCATCCTCCTAAAGTCCAGCGAGTGCAGGCCCAGTGCCGTCAAACGCTCATCATATGTTAACCCACTCATTCCTGGGACTGTTCTCGTAAATCTCCACTGGACCCTCTCCAACATTCTTTTAGGAAGGAGATGAGGAGAAAGTTATTTAGTCAGAGGGTGGTGAATGTGTGGAATTCTTTGCCACAGGAGGCTGTGGAGGCCAAGTCAATGGGATATTTTTAA
The DNA here is from genome assembly GCF_028641065.1 of Leucoraja erinaceus. NCBI lineage: Eukaryota > Metazoa > Chordata > Chondrichthyes > Rajiformes > Rajidae > Leucoraja > Leucoraja erinaceus. The sequence continues at coordinate 4,061,928 of NC_073409.1, forward strand.
GGCAGAGATAGATTCTTGATTAGTATGGGTGGCAGAGGTTATGGGGAGAAGGCAAGATAATGGGGTTAGGAGGGAGAGATAGATCAGCAATGAATGAATGGCGGAGTAGATTTGACGAGCTAAATGGCCTAATTCTATTCCTATCCCTTATGACCAACGCCAGCACATCCTTCCTCAGATATGGAGCCCAAAGCTGCTTTATTGTGCACCAGGAACATGTATCTGGATGTAAGATCCTTCGGAACGGAACAGAACACACACCTGTTGTAGGTTACACAAAAAAGCTGGAGAAACTCAGTGGGTGCAGCAGCATCTATGGAGCGAAGGAAATAGGCAACGTTTCGGGCCGACACACGTGTTGTATTCTGCTTACACTGTTGGATGCATCCAGCCAATCATCTCTGTATACACAGCCAACGACACCCTAAATAACAGGAAGGTGCCATTGGTGTACAACTGTTGTTTCTCCTCTATTGCGCTTACATCTCAGAAATGAATGAGTTATCCAGCCCATCGGGATCCAGGGTCAGTCATGTGTTTAGTGCAGGTAGACATTGCCCTCTGCCTCACACTCATACAATCATTACCAAATGATTTCAATGAGCCAACAGCAGAATAACAAAAAATAAAGACCAGCTGTGGTTTTTGCAGCCCTGGGCAAACCAATTCCAGTCATTGAGGACAACTGCAAGTTATTTACTGCACTTGACGCACTTCAGTTAATATTTCCCTGCAGAGTCGTCCCGAAACGTTTCCCATTTCCTTCGCTCCATGCAAAGAGTTGAACAATCTCCACTAGAGGAAATAGGCAACGTTTCGGGCCGAAACCCGGAAGGGTTTCGGCCCGAAACGTTGCCTATTTCCTTCGCTCCATAGATGCTGCTGCACCGACTGAGTTTCTCCAGCATTTTTGTGTACCCTCTACTTCTTGTTTTAGATGCTAATAATGGATCAAAATGCTAAAAACCCTATTGTATTTGAGGAACATCAGATAAACTTACCTCCTTTAAAACATTTCTTTGCAATTCATTGATCAAAAACATTAAAATTATAGAAATAGACACAAAATACTGGAGTAACTCAGCGGGACAGGCAGCAGCTCTGGAGAGAATGAATGGTTGACTGTCATATCGGGTCGAAACCCTTCTTCAGACTGAGAGTTCAGTGGGGGGGAGGATATACAGAGATAAGGAAGTGTAAGGAGTGAGAATGAGACATCAAAGCGGGTGGAGATCAAGGAAAATGTAGAGTAGATCTTTGTTAGCTGGGAGAAGGTGACATCAAAGCAAACAGAGATAAAATGTAATCAGAGACAGTCAGACTAGTCGGAGAACTGGGAAGGGGGAGGGATGGAGAGAAAGGGAAAGCAAGGGCCAGCTGTGATCACATATTTTACATAAAGCCACAACCTTCTCTACATAATTTATATTTAACAACGTCTTTACAGTTTTGAGTTTTGAGTTTAGTTTATTGGGCCATTCGGCCCCTCGGGCCTCCTCCGCCATTCATTCATGGCTGATCTATCTTCCCCTTGCAACCCCATTCTCCTGCCTTCTCCCTATAACCCCTGACGCCCATACTAACCAAGAATCTATCTATCTCTGCCTTAAAAATATCATTGACTTGGCCTCCACAGCCTTCTGTGGCAATAAGTTCCACAGATTCACCACCAAATGTGAATGAGATCATTAATTAACAAAATTTAACAGCTGTAATATTATCCAGCACTGGTTCTTTAACAACTCAGCACATTCCATTAGGTTCAGCATCCTATACATTATTTTTTGAAGTGGTGTAACTGCTCTGTGTGCAAACAATAAACATCTATGATGATAAATGACAAATGAACCTGGTTTTGGTTGTGGAAGGAATCGGGCTCAGACTCACTCCTCTCACTCAATCGGACATAAGATCCTTTACATCCAGCCGGGGGTAGGTTGGAACGCAGTGAAGCATCTCTATAGCAACCCCTATATAGCCACGGAGCAGTTCTAAATAATGTACTCAGAACAAACAGCCGGGTTGATATGGTCAAATCTTGCAGCAGGATTTTAATGTTGGATGTGTTTCACGGGTGAGTGTGATAAGTAGTGAGCCAGTTTGGTGCACTTCCTCCCTTTGCATGCTGCCTGCGCAAACAACCATGTCAAAGAAGATTAACCAAGCTAAATGCAATGAAAAATATCCCATGCATATTACAATAACAGAGTGCATTTGATGTTGGGTTCAGATCAAGTTCAGAGCTTTGCACTGATATAATGAGTCAAAGATTCGTACAGCACAGAAACTGGCCCCTCCGCCCACCACCACCGTGCCAACCTTTCCCCAAATACACTAACCACATTTTAAGTCACAGAGTCATACAGCATTGAGAACGGCCGCTCGGCCCAATGTAATAAAAAGGAACAGTGGAATAGCAGCAGAGCTACTGCCTTACAGCGCCAGAGACATGGCGTTGATCCTGACTACGGGTGCTGTCAGTACGCAGTTTGTACATTCTCTCCAATGACCTGTGTGGATTTTGTCCGAGATCCTCTGGTTTCCTCCCACACTCCAAATATGTACAGGTTTGCAGGTTAATCGGCTTGGTAGCAGTGTTAAATTGTCCATAGTGTGTGTAGGGTAATGTTAATGTGTGGGGATCGTGGACTCAGGGACTGAAGGGCCTGTTGCTGCGCTGATCTAAATTAAACTAAACTGCAAGTGCTGGTTTACACCTAAGATACCCGAAGTGTAATCTATGCATTTTCTCCAGAGATGCTGCCTGGCCCGTTGAGATCCTCCATCATCTTGTGTCTACCTTCAGCCCAACTTGTCCATGCTGCCCAAGTTGCCCCATCTAAGCTAGTCCCACCTGCTTGCATTTGCCCCATATCCCATTAAACCTTTCCTATCCACGTACCTGTCCAAATATTTTCTAAATGTCTTTTACGCCAATTAGGAGCATATCCTTCTGTGCCTTGACTATTGAATGCCTCCCTAAATTCTTCTCAAATTTTGTGATTGTATCTGACTCATCATTTCATCTGACAGCTCCTTTCCAGGTACCAACAGCTTGCCAACTCATATAAAAGTTTCCCCTCAGAACTCTTTGGAAACTCCTTCTTCTCACAAAACCTTATCAGATTACCATGCCAGCACTATTGTATAGCAGGGAGATGGCGACCGCAGCAGACCCTGGGCAAAGGGACATTTTCAAGATGGCGGTGAATGGAGGAGAGAATCGGTGTTGCCAAGACAACGGGCCTTTAAAGTCAAGAGAAGATTGCACTCTTAGGAACCTTTAAACTCTGTGGGCACCAGAAACATGGCGACTCTTTGTGTACTGTCTCGGTGAAGTCTAGAATTGCCCTACAATCATTACACTTTTGTACTTATCTATGAATGTGCTCAGCTACAGTATCATTTTTATACAGGATTATATGCAAAACAAAGAATTTCACTGTACCTAGGTACATGTGACAGTATAGTATCTTCATCATCATTTTTAGACTTGCCTCTGGTTTAGGCTCCAACATTAGTCGATACGTTATTGTGGCCAAAAGCAGAACGCTAATGTAGGCACAAAATGCTGGAGTAACTCAGCGGGACAGGTAGCATCGCTGGAGAGAAGGGATGAGTGACGTTTCTGGTCGAGGCCCTTCTTCAGGCCCGAAACGTCACCCATTCCTTCTCTCCAGAGATGCTGCCTGTCCCGCTGAGTTACTCCAGCATGTTGTGTCTACCTTTGGTGTAAACCAGCAACTGCAGTTCCTTGCTAAACATTGCACTAGTGTGCCTGATCAAGATTCAGGGATTTCCAAAGATCGGAAGGCAATCATCTGTGCTAGATTAGTTGTTGAGGTGAAATTAGTGCTAATGAAGCACATAATCGCTCAAAGTACAATTTAAACGATGGGTTTTGCTGCTTCTCCTACTGTGCAAGGTTTTCTCAGGGACCTCGAAGTTCAAAAAAAGCGTGCAAGCTCTTGAACCTGTCAAGAACTCTTCATAAGTGCCTCGTATGTTCAGGCTTTCTCATTCCTCTCCAGCTGTCAGTCAAAAGGGATTGATCTGCCAATCATTTTCAGCTGCGCTCTATAAAAATAGGACTATTTTTTTTAGTTGCCATGGAAACTAATCCTCAGTTTTCACAATGCCAACACAAGCAGTCATAAACTCAGGTATTGCTCAGCACCGCACAAGAGGTTTAAGAAGGTTGATTATTTTCTGACCAAATCCTGAGCCTAGAACACAAAGATTACCAAACGTGACAGAAAACATGCATAGCCACACTCTCTGTAAATTTTACATTGATCACATTGACTTGAGAATCAAATGTGGAGATACATTTGCAAAAATGGTGGAAGCCCCCATTATTACATGCGAGTTGTATTTATTTAAGGCCAAATTCATCACCTGCACTGGTACAGATTCAAGAACAATTTCTTCCCACCTGTTATCAGGGCAACTGAACCATCCTATCAACAACTAGAGAGTGGTCTTGAGCTATGATCATTGGAGACCCTAGGACTATCTTTAAGCGAACTACATTGCACTAAACGTTATCATGTATCTGTCCACTGTGGCAGGCTCAATTGTAATCATGTATTGTCTTTCCGCTGACTGGTTAGCACGCAACAAAAGCTTTTCACTGTACCTCGAACCGCGTGGCAAAGTCAAAGTCAAAGTATCCTTTATTATCATTCAGATCTTTCGGTCTGAATGAAATTTTGTTGCCTTGCAGTCATACATATAATAAAATAACAAAACACACAATAAACACAAATTTAACATCCACCACAGTGAGTTCACCAGACACCTCCTCACTGTGATGGAAGGCAAAAGTCTTAAAGCCTTTGTCTCTTCCCTCCTTGCTCAGGACGAAACGTTGCCTATTTCCTTCGCTCCATCGATGCTGGTGCACCTGCTGAGTTTCTCCAGCATTTTTGTCTACCTCTGAAATATCACTTATTCCTTTTCTCCAGTGATGCTACCTGAATCCGCTGAGTTGCTTCTGCTTTTTGTCTATCTGTCCTGTTCTATGTTCTATGTATTCTCCCATTTATTTCAGTTTATGGATAAGGGGGAAATCTTTTAGGACCGAGATGAGGAAAACATTTTTCACACAGAGAGTGGTGAATCTCTGGAATTCTCTGCCACATAAGGTAGTTGAGGCCAGTTCATTGGCTATATTTAAGAGGGAGTTAGATGCGGCCCTTGTGGCTAAAGGGATCAGGGGGTATGGAGGGAAGGCAGGTACAGGGTGCTGTGTTGGATGATCAGCCATGATCATATTGAATGGTGGTGCAGGCTCGAAGGGCCGAATGGCCTACCCTTGCACCTATTTTCTATGTTTCTATTTCTCTCTTTCACATGCCCCAAAACTCTACCCTAATTTTCCTACTGTCCATGCTTTAAGGTTTCTTCCTACACACTTCTCTGCAACCTTTCCAGCCCAAACACCTTGTAAGTCCATGCAAACAGCTTGGTCAACAGGAGACCTGTGAAATGAGGAACCTAGTAGATGACATTTTTCCAGCATGTCAAGGAACGGCAATCAATAAACCCAGTAATGAAACTGTTCTTACATAACCAACAGCAAATTGGTTTAGATACTCCCCTCACCGTGAACTATAACTAGCCGTACATTCTACCTCATAAATCCTGTTCACCTGACTGTGTGTCTTTGATAAAGATGGCTGTCAGGTTTTCCTTTCCCAGGGCCATTTTATTTTTATTTTGACTGCGCCAGTACAGAAACCATTTTTTTTTGGTTTTGATTAAGAATAGCCGGCCAGCTACAAAAAACTCAAACCATTCACTGTTACATTGCCTCCTGTTAAAGACCAATCAGTCTCCAAAAGTTAAATGATAAAGTACCACAGCTGAATGTTGTTTTAAAAAAACAGGCCTCTACACACACAGGTTACGATATTTAAGATCTATCAAGATACCATACTGGATACAATGGTGGAGAGAAAGAATAGGTGACGTTTCGGGTTGAGACCCTTCAACAGGCTGTAGTCTGATGAAGGGTCTCAACAAGAAACATCACCTATTATTTTTCTCCAGAAATGCTGCCTGACTCGCTGAGTTACTCCAGCTTTTTGTGTCTATCTTCGGTGTAAACCAGCATCAGCAGTTCCTTCTTACACACTGGCTACAATACTACTGCAGTACATGTCTTTTGAGATAAAATAGTGGTGAGCAGTACATGCGTGAATAGGTCCACCCTGTATAATGTTGAGGCACAATATTCTGGAAGGAGCTCACTGGGTCAGACAGCATCTGTGGAGGGAATGGACAAATGACTTTTTGGATCGAAGCGCTTCTTCAGACTGTTGGAAAGAGGAGAACTTCTTCAAATCAGGGATTTCTTGAGAAGATTTTGCAGTGAAGTAGTAATATGGAGACACAAGCAACTGCAGATGCAGAAATCCTGAGCAAAAAAAAGCGCTGGAACAACTTAGCAGGTCAGGCAGCATCTGTGAGGGAATGGGCAGACAAATCTTCTTCAGAATGGCCCGAAACATCATACGTCCATTCCTTCCACAGATGCTCCTGACCCGCTGAGTTCCTCCAGGACTTTGGGTTTTCCTCTATATCTGTGCAGAGTAGATGTGGAGAGGATGTCTCCACTAATGGGTGAGTCTAGGACCAGAGGTCATAGCCTCAGAATTAAAGGACATTCCTTTAGGAAGAAGATGAGGAGGAATTTATTTAGTCAGTGAACCTGGTGAATCTGCAGAATTCATTGCCGCAGAAGTGGAGACCAAGTCAATGGATGTTTTTAAGGCAGCGATAGATAGATTCTTGATTAATATGGGTGTCAGGGGTTGTGGGGAGAAGGCATGAGAATGGGTTGAGAGGGGAAGATAGATCACCCATAATTGAATGGTGGAGTAGACTTGATGGGCTAAATAGCCTAATTCTGCTCCTATCACAAACCTATGTACATTTATATCCAAAAGCTCTTGAATTACCTTAGTGATACATTTAATATAAGCAATCAATACATATTAAAGTTCAAAAGTAAATGCCCTCTCGATTGAGTTCAGCAGTTATGTAAACTTTTAAGAACCACAGATTACAGCTTATTAAATTTAAATCCAATTAACTTTATTCAATTGAAACGGAAAGAGTTAGAATATAGTTTGATTTATAACTTTGCTTGCTTGTTACAAAATCTGAAATACTTGTGCTTTCATCGCTTCCCAAACTTTTAGTTAAGAAAATTGTAATCTGCATTTCATATGAATGAACCATAATGGACTACTGACAATAAATGAGACCATTTCATTATATACGATACTAAATTACCTTCAAATAATTTTTTTGTTTCATTTTTATTATTCAAAGACGTAAATAATTTAATCTATGTTTAACCTACATAAAAACAATTGTTTTAACCTTGTATAATTATACCTACATGATTAACATTGGTGATGTATATGAATATCTTTTAATGTGTCTTTGATGTAAGATTATTGATACTTTAATAAATAATGGAGCATTTTCTAACAAAGAGAAATATTGTTAAATCCAATGCACTGCAATTAATTTTTGAATGTGTGAAATAAAGGATAACAATGAATCAAAAAGACATTTGAAAAATGCAGGATTTAATAATTATTTAATGGGGCACAATGTAAACTAAAGAGGAATCACTGCATTTATGAGTAACTAAGGACCCTATTATTCTCACCCCTAGAGCTGGAGAACAGTGGTATTGTTATCGGTATTGGCATTGGTTTAACTCTGCTATCTTTAAGAAATATCTCTCACACAGAGGTTTTGTTTCAGAAAGAACTGTATATGCAGATTCAGGGGATATGAGGAGAAGGCAGGAACGGGGTAGTGATTGTGGATGATCAGCCATGATCACATTGAATGCCGGTACTGGCTCGAAGGGCCGAATGGCCTGCTCCTGCACCTATTGTCTATTGTCTATTGTCTATTGAAAAGAAAGGTGAATCCCAAAACCAACACCCTAAATGCTGAATGCTGAAGATAGATACAAAATGCTGGAGTAACTCAGCGGGTCATGCAGCATCCCTGGATTAAAGGTACAGGTGACGTTTTGGGTTGAGACCCTTTGGACCAGTCTCATGGTCTCAACCTGAAACGTCATCTATTCCTTTTCTCCAGAGATGCTGCCTGACCTGCTAAGTTACTCCAGCGTTTTGTGTCTATCTTTGGTGTAAACCAGTAACTGCGATTCCTCCCTGCACCATAAATCCAGATATACACCACGCAATTGTGCAAAAGTCACATTCAAGCAAGCTTTTCATTGTACCTGTACCCCAACGCTGGTGCATATGACAATGTGACAATGAGCTGAACTTGACTTGAGTTGAGTTGACTTGGCTTTGTTTAAGGGGAGCAAGCGGAATGATTTCAATGGCACAAATCAACAAACGGTGGATGCCCCAGGGATCACAGGCCATAAATAGTTGCTCTGAGCCTCCCGGCATCATGCTAAGAAGATTGCGTGGAATTGCTGTCAAAACTGCAAGCACCTTGTCAAGCTTCAGTTCGAATCAAGAGCTTTGCTGTGAATCTGTGCAGATTTTTTTTTTGTAAAAGTGAGCAAGTCATGGGCCACACCTTGAGGAGAGAGAGAGGAGCTGAGCGGCGGACTCCCGCAAAATAAGTGAGGCGGAAGTGGCAAGTTGTCACAAGAAATAGAATCTCGATCGTAAACCACAGTGAGAAGCTGAGGCCTCGTCGTGAGAAAAGGGGAATGAAAGGCAATTTCCTGTGAGAAGAGGAAGACTGGTGGTGAGCTATTAAAAAATGTGTCGCTGCAAACGACTGAGACACAACAGCGCAGAGCTGAAATGTTGCCAGAAACTCACTTTACAAAGTCCAGACCTATCCTCTCACAAAGTAAAAGCATTCCTCACAGAAAGCTTTCCGTTCTGAGAGAGAACATTGGGACAGGACTTGGCCGCTGCTGGCAGCTCTGGAGTCAGATGCCTCCATGGTTCAATGTTTTCGTTTAGTTGACAGATAAAGCACGGAAACAGGCCCTTCAGCCCACCGAGTCTACGCCGACCAGCGATCCCTGTACACTAACACTATCCTATACACACTAGGGACAATTTACACTTATATCAAGCCAATTAACCTTCATACCTGTACGTCTTTAGAGTGCGGGAGGAAATCAGAGATCTGGGAGAAAACCCATGCAGGTCAAGGGGAAAACGTACAAACTCCGTAAAGGCCACACCCGTATTCAGGATCAAACCTGGGTCTCTGGCGCTGTAGGGCAGCAACTTGACCGCTGCGCCACTGTGCCTCTCTCTGGCTGATGAAGATTCTGAAGAAGACGCTTGAAACTTGAAACACCACCTACCCTTGTTCTCCAGAGATGCAGCTTGCCCTGCTGAGTTAATATTCACTGAATTCGCTGATGACACAACAGTGGTGGGTCTCATCAGTGACAATGATGAGTCGGCGTACAGGATGGAGGTGGAGATGCTCACAGGATGGTGCAAATCCCACAGCCTCATTCTCAACGTGGGAAAAACTAAGGAGATGGTGGTTGACTTCAGGAGGGCGGGAAAACAACACCATACACCTCTGCACATCGATGGAGCTGATGTGGAAAGGGTCAGCAGCGTGACGTTCCTAGGACTCCACCTGTCAGATGACCTGACGTCCACGACCAACACCACAGCACTGGTCAAGAGAGCCCAGCAGCGACTACACCCTCTCCGAAGACTACGGAAAGCAGGTCTGCCCACTGCACACCTACGAACTTTTTATAGGGGGACAATCGAGAGCACATTAACCTATGGCATCACTTCCTGGTTCGGGAGCTGCAAGGCGTACGAACGGCACCAACTAGACGGGATTGTGAAGACCGCCAGCAGGATTATTGGTGCTCCACTCCTTTTCCTGCTGGACATATACAGGAAGAGATGTATCAGCAGAGCTATCTCCATCATCAAAGACCCCTACCACCCATCGCATCACATATTCTCCATCCTGCCATCTGGGAAGAGGTACAGGAGCATTAGCTGCAAAACCAGCAGGATGCTCCTCAGCTTCTTCCCGCAGGCTATAAGACTGATAAATGGACTTTGCCCCTTGCCAAAGTATCGCGCACCAACCACCAACCTGGACACACTGCAGCAGAGCCACTGTCGTGCCGCTGCCGATCGGAACGCCTGTTGATATTTAGTAGTGAGTAGAGTGTTTAATTTGTTCATGATATATGTATTTTTATTTCTATTTATTTTTTACTGCACACTGAATGGACACTGGTTGAGCAACGTTTTTTTTGTTTCCTCTGGGTATGCGAGTACTCAGGAAAATGACAATAAAGATATACTAATACTAATCCAGCATCTTGTGTCTATCTCTTGCTGAAGATCTTCCTGGCTATGTTCTGATGTAGCAACCCACACATGGGTAGAGAACAAAGACTGCTGAGATGCTCAGCACTTAGTCTGAGGAACCGACCTGCAATCCTACCCCAGTGAACAACGAAGGTCTTCTTCAAACGGTGATGAACGAATGTGAGAAAGTAGGATCAGCAGAAGGCCATTAATACTTTTTGTTCAGTTTACTTTATCGTCACATGTGCCGAGGTACAGTGAAAAGCTTTTTGTTGCGTGCTAATCAGTCAGCGGAAAGACAATACGTGATTACAATCGAGCCGTCCACAGTGTACAGATACAGGATAAAGGGAGCAACGTTTAATGCAAGATAAAGCCTGCTGTTGGAGTAGATGCTTAAAAGAGTGGACCAAATGTAATGAGTGATTGTAGTTCCACTTCTGGGACTAACACACAATGAGAGACAATAGACAATAGATAATAAGTGCAGGAGTAGGCCATTCAGCCCTTTGAGCCAGCACCACCATTCAATATGATCATGGCTGATCATCCCCAATCAGTACCCCGTTCCTGCCTTCTCCCCATATCCCCTGACTCCGCTATTTTTAAGAGCCCTATCTAGCTCTCTCTTGAAAGCATCCAGAGAACCTGCCTCCACCACCCTCTGAGGCAGAGAATTCCACAGTCTCACCACTCTCTGTGAGAGAGACCTGGCTTTGACACCAACTTGGAATTCTTAATTAATATTTGCTTTAGTTCATTTTTTTTTAATGTGTTCTAAATGTTTTTGTTTTGTTATAGTTTAAATGTAATTATTTTTTAACTGGTTAATTGATATTTAATCATTGTTAAATGTCAGGGTCATAGGATCATAGTCGGAGCAGTCCCTCAGCATACTCTTGCGAGTCCACACCGATCATCAAGCAACGCTAAACTCATTTTATTTACATCACATACAACATCACTCTCCCTACATCATACCACTGACCATTCAATAGTGGTCAATGCCAACAGTAATTGATGCACAAGCCTTGAATCATTGCAACAGGATGGAGAGGGAAATGAAAGACTTCCTACTGTGAGAACACAAGTTATTGAATGTAAGAACATTCACCGTCACACAGGGAAATCTTTTCGCCTTAACCTTTGGCCAACTAAAAGTGTTTTTAAAAAGCAGGAACTCACAAAACATTTCTTGCTTAGAAATGAACATAGAGCGCAGTAGAGTTGCTGCCTCACAGCGCCAGAGTCCCAGGTTCGGCCTTGACCAAATTCATACTAGTAAAAAGCACCAAGACACACAAAATACATTTTAACATAAACATCCACCACAGTGACTCCTCCACATTGCTCACTGTGATGGAAGGCGACAAAAAAATGACAAAACTAATGGGTTCCTCTTGGGAAAGGTATGAACCATAATAGAAAGAAGTCCACTCTGTTGAATTTGTTTCCAGCAGTCAGCACAGTCCAATATCCCCAAGTTGCTCAGAAGATTTCATCCAAACAAACCCACCTCTCAAAGGAGGTTTGTCTCCCCCCTCTCCCCCCCTCTAATCTTTGCACATCCTCAAACCTTTCCACTCATCACTTTAATCTCATGTTTCATGGTTTTTTGTGTTTTATCACTGTTGGCAGATCAAATTTCGACCTGGGATAAATAAAGTTGTATCGTAAGACATAGGAGCAGTATTAGGCCATTCAGCACATCAAGTCTGCTCCACCATTTAATCTTGGCTGCTTAATGTTCACACTCAACCCCATTCTCCTGCCATCTTCCCATAATCGTTGACGCCCTTACTAACCAATACGTTTTGGAAAACCTAGGGAAAGAAAAATGAGCTAACAAAAGGCTTCCTTGCATCCTGAAGATCTCTTTGGCTGAGAGGAAAAATCAAACATGAATATTGATTTCTCTAATCTCACGTAACCCTGCTTTCCCTCTCTCCCCATCCCTCCCCCACCCTAGTTCTCCGACATCTGACAGACCTCCTGGTTGAATTTTATCTCTGTATGCCTCGTTGTCACCTTCCCCTCGCTAACAGTGATCTATACTACATTTCCTTTGACCATCGCCTCCTTTGATCTAGCATTTTCACACCTTAACCTTCCAAATCTCTGTGTCTCCCTCTCCCCTGACCCTCAGTCTGAAGAAGGGTCTCAACCCGAAACATCACCCGTGCCTTCTCTCCAGAGATGCTGCCTATCCTGCTGAGTTACTCCAGCATTTTGTGTCTATCTCCAACGCAATAATTGTTCTGTTACAATTTCTGTACAGAATAGTTGCAGAAAGATAAATAGTTTCAATAATAATGTTTGCGATTTTCAAAGGATGAGTATTATATGTGGCGTTGCAATCACATTGAACAATCTATATAATTCCCATGCTGCAGCTCCATTAGCACAATAATGAATTACTTCATCATTGTGTACTTATTTTTTTTCAGACATTCATCTCCTGATTCCTAAACCAATATAAATAAGGCAGAAAAACGACGGGGGCTTCATGTACTTTTACTGTGGGATAATTTGACTTGGACATCGTACTGAAGATAATAGATAACGGCAAAACAAATTCCTCATATGTTGCAAAACCTACTTGGCTAATAAAGAGGATATCGAATAGGAATATGAGAGGTAACTTTTTCACTCAAAGTATATGGAACGAGCTGCCAGAGGAGGTAGTTGAGGCTGGGACTATAACAGCAGTCAATAGACAATAGGTGCAGGAGTAGGCCACTCGGCCCGTCATTCAATGTGATCATGGCTGATCATCCCCAATCAGTACCCCATTCCTGCCTTCTCTCCATATCCCGTGCTATCTTTAAAACTCCCTATCTAGCTCTCTCCTGAAAGTATCCAGAGAACCGGCCTCTACTGCCCTCTACTGCCCTCTGAGGCAGTCAATAGACAATTGGACAGGTGCATGGATTGGAAAGGTTTAGAAGGATATGGGCCAAATGTGGGCAAGGGGGATTAGCTTAGATGGGACGTCTTGGTCGGCATGGATGAGTTGGACCAGGGGACATGTTTCCGTGCTCTGTGACTCTATAATTATATTTACTACTATCTGAAGAAGTGCTTCCTGATAACTTTTTAAAAATCCCCAAGTTTAATATTAATTCTACATCCCCTTGTCCTGTCCTGTATATTGTGCCTGCCTACGCTCTAGCCCCGATTAGACCATCTCCTTAGCTCTGTTTATAAGGCATAATAATGGAATGGGAACTTAACGGAGTTCTATGCACAAGTACAAAGAGTCCCTGAAGAGACAAAAAAAAATCATTAACATTAGTGATTAATGTTCTTTTGCTATTTTTCTAGTTAATATCCAAATTAAAAGCTGCTCTGAAGGCAGAAAGTGTGGGTTTGATTCCTAAGTCTTTATTGCAGCAGGTAAGATAAATGTTCTTTTGGTATTAAGCACAAAGAATAAAATTAATAATCTATGTCCATGATTTCAAGCTTCCTTCCATTGTAAATTGCGGTAATGTTTTGCCGTCACTTTTTAAGCAAAAAATACTATTTCTCCTTCACACAGAAACCCCTGGCGGAATGAGAGTCCCACTGTGTGTGTGTGAAGCAATATTCCTCAGGAGTTGCAAGAACTAAATGTGTGACCAGCAGACCTTAACGGCTGGGTTGGCAGACTCTCTATATCACTGGCACAACCATGGGGGGAAATCCCCTTTGAATGGAAGATGCAGGAAGATTGTTCCCGATGTTGGGGAAGTCCAGAACAAGGGGTCACAGTTTAAGGATAAAGGGGAAGTCTTTTAGGACCGAGATGAGGAAAACATTTTTCACACAGAGAGTGGTGAATCTCTGGAATTCCCTGCCACAGAAGGTAGTTGACGCCAGTTCATTGGCTATATTTAAGAGGGTTAGATGTGGCCCTTGTGCCTGAAGGGATCAGGGGGTATGGAGAGAAGGCAGGTACAGGATACCGAGTTGGATGATCAGCCATGATCATATTGAATGGCGGTGCAGGCTCGAAGGGCCGAATGGCCTACTCCTGCACCTATTTTCTATGTTTCTATGAATGTTTTAATGACGTGGTGAGCACCAACAAAGACCTCAACGGTGGAACAGGCGTTGGCCGACCTTCGTGGAGCGTCACAACGGCTGGGAAGGCGGATGAAGGCAGCAGCAGGAAATGGTCTCCGGTCGTCTTGGACTCCATGCCAGTGGATCCTGACCCAGATCTGTCAAGGACCGTGTGGTGGCTGTCCGTGCACCAGTATCCCCACGTTAAACAAAGTCACGCACAGGCGTCCTCCATATAGGGAATCCACCCTAACTCTATGGAGAGGAGAGGACAGTCATACTCGTCTCGAGTGACCGCCGATGATGATGGTGATGATCAGCACCAACACAAGGGAAGATTCCCAGAAATCTAGATTCCCATTGACTTGGTTCACCCAGCTGCGGACAATCCGGATAATTGGGGAATGGGAAGTGGACATTTGTGAGGAAAGAGTGGGCTGACATTTCAGAGAGGCATCGGGAACTGCAGGTGCTGGAGGAACTCAGTTGGTCAAACCCGCATCCATGGGTCCGTGTATAGTCTTGTGATACTTCTATTTTGAACCCTTTCTCAGATTGACGTCTGTCCATTCTTTCGACAGATGCTCCCTGGTCCACTGAGTTCCTCCATCTCTTTTTTTTTAAATTCTATGAAAGGTACAACATAAAGACAGACCCTTCGGCCCATTAAGCCCATGCTGGCCATCTTTCACCCGTTCACACTAGTTCTATGTTATCTCACTTTTGCATCCACTGCCTACACACTAGGGGCAATTTACAGAGGGCCAATTAACTATCAAACCCACACGTCTTTGGGATGTGGGAGGAAACCGGAGCACGCGGAGGAAACCCGAGGGTTCCCAGGGGGAGCGTGCAAACTCCACACAGACGGCACCCGAGGCCAGAATGGAACTCGGGCTTCTGGCGCTGTGTGGCATCAGCACTACCACCTGCGTCACCGTGCCGCCCAAGAAGCCACATAGTCCAGGTGGATTTGCTGCTCCTATAGTCATGTACAAAGCAAAGACCAAGGTTGACATTGTCTTCGATCCACCATAGTGCTCCACAGCACTCATGCAGTGCCTGAATTATTAATATAGTGAAGGCTGGAAACTAATTGAACAACATCATGCTTGACAGAATTAGTTTAATTTATTATTGTGACGTACAGTGAAAATCTTTTGTTGCAGGCTAACCAGTCAGCAAAAAGATTATACATGATTACAATCGAGCCGTCCACAGTGGACAGATGTGAATGAAGGTCTGAAGAAGGGTCTCGACCCGAAACTTCACACACAAACCTTCCCCCCAGAGATGCTGACTGTCCCACAGCGTACAGATGTAGGATGTAACTTTAAGTCCAAGATAAAGTCCAGTAAAGTCCGATTCAAGATTCAAGTTCGAAGGTCTCCAATGAGGTAGATGGGAGGTCAGGGCCACACTCACGTTGGTTTAGTTACTCGTTAACAGCTGGGAAGAAACTGTCCCAGAATCTGAAGGTGTGCATTTGCAAACTTCTGTACCTGTGATCACTGCACCTCTGCAGTAAATTCAAACGGCAGCAGCGACAGACTTGAGAAGTAAGACGGAGACCCAAGAGACTGCAGATACACCAAATTCTCCAACTTCGGGTAAGCCACACCCCGAGGGCCTGGTCCTTTCTCTCTTCATCTGATCAACTGAGATCCTTCTGTTAAACCCCCCCCCCCCACACACCTCCCTTCTATCAGAACCACAGCCATGGCCCCATGTTTAATTTCCCTTTCCCACGCTCCAAGGTTTAGAGCCCCAGCAGACTCAACCTCACCTGAGAGCTCAGACGGGAGCAAGAGAAGGGAAAGAGAAGTTCAGAGTCATCATAAATTGCTAGACAATTTGGACTGCTCCACTATTAAAGTCTATAGATTTCTCACCTTTGAGATCTTAGATACATATGTAAATACATAGACAATAGGTGCAGGCGTAGGCCATTCGGCCCTTCGAGCCAGCACCGCCATTCAATGTGATCATGGCTGATCATCCACAATCAGTACCCCGTTCCTGCCTTCGCCCCATATCCCTTGACTCTGCTAGCCCTAAGAGCTCTATATAACTCTCTTTTGAATGCATCCAGTGAATTGGCCTCCACTGCCTTCTGAGGCAGAGAATTCTACAAATTCACAACTCTCTGTGTGAAAAAGATTTTCCTCCTCTCAGTTCTGGGACCAACTGTGGCCCCTGGTTCTGGACTCTCTCAACATCGTGAACATGTTTCCTGCATCTAGCATGTCCAATCCCTTAATCATTTTATATGTTTCTATCCTTATAACAATGGTACAAATTGAAATAGCAAAGAAAAGTACCGAAGGAAAGTCATAGTGGTAGCTTGACGAAACTAAGTTACAGCACAGGGCTTCCACGCTCCATATGCATAACTATATACAGTAACTTAGGAATTTCAAGCATTGTGGACAAATTAGTTAGATAACGAGATTAAAGCTGGCAGCAGCTGCTTGGTCTAACATACAGTTGCCTCTCCTCCTGTTGCCTGTCGATTATTTATTTTTGTCACAGTAGCCATCCTTCCCCTCACAAAATAGCCTTAGAATTCCAAGATGTAAAAGCCATCAAACATAACTGCTATAAATCCTCATTGATGGATAGATGAACTGGCCATACGAGTCCCAGGACTTTGAACGCAGAAGATAGACACAAAAAGCCGGAGTAATTCAGCGGGACAGGCAACATCTCTGGAGAGAAGGAATGGGTGACGTTTCGGGTCCAGACCCTTCTTCAGACTGACAAAGGGTCTTGACCAGAAACCTCAATCATTCCTTCTCTCCAGAGATGCTGCCTGCCCCGCTGAGTTACTCCAGTTTTTTGTGTCTATCTTCAGTTTAAACCAGCACCTGCAGTTCCTTCTTACACAAGTGATCTATTCCAGCAGGATTTTATATTAATTTACTGGCCGTTGTGTTGGAATGAGAGTGACCCAATGCTTCAGAACGCTCCAAAACTTGTCAATTTCTAATGATGTGATTAAAATATTTTCATGCCTCCGCTTACATCTGATAATAATCAATCAATTTATGGCAGCACGGTGGCACAGCGGTAGAGTTGCTGCCTTGTAGCGCCAGAGACCCGGGTTCGATCCTGACTATGGGTGGTGTCTGTTGAGGAAAACATGAGTTTGTATGTTCCTGATGTTGGGAGAATCCAGAACCAGGGACCACAGTTTAAGAATAAAGGGTGGGCCATTTAGAACGGAGATGAGGAAATACCTTTTCACCCAGAGGGTTGTGAATCTGAGGAATTCTCTGCCTCTGAAGGCAGTGGAGGCCAATTCTCTAGATGCTTTCAAGGGGGAGTTAGATAGAGCTCTTAAGATAGCGGGGTTGGAGGATATGGTGAGAAGGCAGGAACGGGGTATTGATTATGGATGATCAGCCATGATCACAGTGAATGGCGGGGCTGGCTTAAAGGGCCGAATGGCCTCCTCCTGCACCTATTGTCTAATGTTCTCCCCGTGTCCTGCGTGGGTTTTCTCCGAGATCTTCGGTTTCCTCCCACACTCCAAAGACATACAGGTTGGAAGATTAATTGGGTTTAATAAAATTGTAAATTGTCCCTCGTGTGTGCAGGAGAATGCTAATGTACGGGGCGGTGGTCGGTGCGGACTCGGTGGGCCGAAGGGCCTGTTGCGCACTGTATCTCTAAACTAAAAACAAATCTAAATCAATTTGCATTTTATTAGAAGGCAATGTTTTGTTTATGCAATAATGTTACAGTGGAAAATAAAAGTTAATAACTGAAATCCTCATGTCAAATATAAATCTCAGCTTGGCACTATTGGCATGAATACGATGCATGTGAAAGTGACAAAAAATAACGTTGAGTGGTTTTATTTAGGTAGAATGATGCAAATAGTAAAATGATATGCTAGTCAAAAATCTACTCAATTAGATGATTGATCATTATCTCAATATGAAGTCTTGAAAAAATAAAAAGTACAGCATGGAAACAGGCCCTTCAGCCCACCGAGTCCACTCCCTCCATCGATCACCCGTTCAGACTAGTTCAATGACCTGCCTGGGTTTTCTCCGAGATCTTCGGTTTCTTTCCACACTCCAAAGACATACAGGTATGTAGGTTTAAATGGCTTGGTAAATGTAAAATTTGTTCCTAGTGTGTGTAGGATAGTGTTAATATGTGGGGATCGCTGGTTGGTGCTGACCCGGTCGGTCGAAGGGCCTGTTTCCGCGCTGCATTTCTTAAACTAAAATAAAAACTAAAAATGTTATCCCACTTTCTCATCCAATCCCTACAGGCTAGGGGCAATTGCACAGAGGCCAATTAACTTACAAACCCCGCACGTCTTTAGGAAGTGGGAGGAAACTGGAGCACTGGGAGGAACCCCACGCAGTCACAGGGAGAACGTGCAAACTCCACATAGGCAGTACCCAAGGTCAGGATTGAACCCGGGTCACTGTCGCTGTGAAGAGACAGCTCTACCACTGTGCCGCCCAAGTGAACAACCTTATTGCAAATAAACCCCAGTGATTACCTTTCGCAGTGTATTAAGCCGATTTAAACCACAGTCCGAAAGCTTGGCATTTGGTTGCCCACCATTGATTATTGCTTCCCAGTGTTCCTGTTCACTGTGATGTCCACAGTCCACAAAGCCCTCATCAGAGAACTATTGACATTATTTTGATCCAATCTTACCTTCTCACAAGATTCATTCAGTCCTGACTTGCTTGGCAGAGATTGCGTTGAAATCATTCTTTGCTGCTACTATTTGCCAGATTCTAACCATTACATCCCTACATCACATTATTTCTGTCTAATCTCCTTCAAACGTTCCCAGTCGCTCACAGACTATTATTGTTATTCCCTGCCTGGATCACGGAGTTCCACTTGTTGTACTCATGAAGAACAAAAGTCGCTGATTAATACTGTTTAAATAAATGATCTTTTCTTACAAGAGGGGGCGGCACGGTGGCGCAGCGGTAGATTGCTGCCTCAAAATGCCGGGTTCGATCCTGACTACAGGTGCTGAATGTATGGAGTTTGAACCTTCTCCCCGTGACCGCATGAGTTTTCTCCGGGATCTCCTATTTCCTCCCACACTCCAAGGACATACAGGTTTGTAGGTTGATTGGCTTCAGTAAAACTGCCAAATTGTCCCTAGTGTGTGTAGGGTAGTGTTAGTGTATGGGGTGGTCGCAGGTCGGCGTGGACTAGGTGGGACGTAGGGTATGTTTCCGTGCAGTAAGTCTAAGGCGAAAGAGAGGATTAGGGGGGAGAAGGCTGAGGTAGAGAGTCGGGAGAGGGAGAAAGCATCAGAGAGTCTGAAGAATAGACCTGACCAGAAGCGTTGCTGGTCCATTCCCTCCCAAGATGCTTTTGAATCACTGAGTTCCCCACAATTTGTGTTTTTCCCAAGATTCCACCATCTGCAGTTTCCTGAATCTGCTCCTCTATTCAAAGTATCTCCAACAGAAATCTGGATTGAAATTGATAAAATGTATAAAATGTATTTAGAAAATGAAGCACTACATTATAATTTCCTGTATTAATAGTTCCAGGCTGCTCGCAACCCCAGGGTGTTTATTAATCTTATCCATTTTAAATAGTATTACATCCAAAAATTGCTGAATAAGTAGACTTTGTCTAATCACCTCAACATGTTTAGGTTTCTTACCGAGATATAATGTAAATCTGTTCTCCATGCAATCCAGTTAGATGAGATAATACTGTACATAAATACAATAAAAATGTATAATACATATGTACATACCTCAAACACAAGTTTGACAGCTGTCTGTGGAATTCATTGCCACAGACGACTAAAAATTCCAATAATCCGCTATCCAATTGTTTAGAATGTCCAATGGTTTGGCAACTAATTTGTTAAATAATGTTTCCCAAGCTCATTCTAATTTCACATGGATACCATTCCCCACACTCTTTGAAACTGACCAGGATAACTGGAACAAGTTAGTAACATGATATAACATCTTAAAAAAATGAATAAAGTCTACCCCCTCCACCCACCCCTCCCCTTCCTTCAGTATAAGCCCATTAACCAGTTCCATAATTTGCTCTTGTGCTCACATATGTCTCTATCACAAAATCCGCCTATCAGGGAACCTCCTTGCCTGATGTCATCTGTTGCCGGCCCTGATTAACCTGTTTCTCTTTCACTTCCACTCCAAATGCACTGGGGAAGGGTCCTGACCTGAAACGTCACCTATCCATTTTCTCCAGAGAATCTGCCTGACCTAAGTTACTCCAACATTTTGTGCCCATCCTAGGCATGAACCAGCATCTGCAGTTCCTTTTTATTACATATTGAATATTAGTGCGTTGGAATGATAATAGGAGCAACGTTTCAATAGTCCAGCAATAATCCGCCAATCCATGGTACTGATTGGGGATTATCAGCCATGATCACATTGAATGGCGGTGCTGGCTCGAAGGGTCGAATGGCCTCCTCCTGCACCTATTGTCCAGAACCTCCAAAGACCCATCAGAAGAGACCAACAGCAAAGAAACTTTGTTATCTTACAAATTATCTTCAAAACACTTCAGTGAAGTTATTAATTGGTTTCCAGCTCAACAAATATCTCAATATGTCTATTCAACCAGTGTCTTTTCATTACAGTATGCAGCATACCGGCAAAAATATACTCTTAAAAAGTTAAAAACTAGATTTCCAGATTTTTTTAAACTTCATTGACTTTGAGATTTTCAAATATTATAATTTAAAGTTATTAGTTTATTAAATTAGTTGATAGGTCACAAAATCCAAACCGTAGAGGTATGTACCTGTATATTAATAGAGAAAACTGTTTTAAGAAAGATGTTTTTAATTGTAATGCGTACCAGCGTCTTTTAGCCCACGTAAAAGCACTGTTTGCAACTACTTAGCAAAGCTAATGCACAGTTACGCTTGCAAACGCCGTGGTTGGCTTTAATACCTGTCACCATTTCAAACATCTTCAATTAGAGACTTCAGTATGCGGGGAAATGGATAGATAGTGAGCTCTTGCTTGAACCAGGAAGTTGTCAGGGGCTCCTCCAAATGACACTTACATTTAAGCTTTTAAAATAGCTGGATACAATTTAAAGCTTGACAAAACAACCTCTGACTTAATTTAACTCGCAAACTGGCTCGGGTTCAGGATCCACCAGATGCTAGTGACAGAGACAAGATCCAACACGCATATTTCCAACAGAGGCAACAATGGGACATCAACTTGTCAGAGATAATTTGGAATATGAAATGTGTTAAATTATTCAAAAGGCTGAATAAGCATAAACAGGCAGCACAATCAAACGGAGCGGCATGCAAAGCAATGTTTGTGTGACACTTAATACATCATATCAGACTCGTTTGAGTGTGAAAGATGAACCGTTTCAATGTGAATTGTACCGCATCAGCAATAACTGCAAGCCGCAATTGATAATTATCGAGAGCAATGTGTTATTGTCCAATTTAGAATCGTACAGCAAAGGGGACAAGTTTACTGCAACTCAATCAATGATTTTGGCAACACATTTTTAGATGCCGTTAACTTTTTTAAACAATGCCATTGTTTCTTTCTAAATAAAATTAGCCCACTCACATGGACAAATTGCAAGCAAGACTACTTTCAAAATGTTGACCCTAAATAAACTGAAAAAGGTTTGAATGTTAAAAAAGTGATTAGAAAGAAAGTTTTGGTCATTGAATAAATTTTAGCAAAGTACTAATTTTGTATATATTTCCCTTGAATGTACTTGGGTTACAAAAGTACAACAAAATGTAATCAAATCTATTGCGCTATAATGTTCCCCTTTGTTAAGTTTGATTTAGAGATACAGCATCATAACAGATTCTTCAGCCCAATGAGTCTAAGTCAACCATCGATCACTCGTCCACACTAGGTTTTATGTTATCCCACTCTCACATCTACTCCCCACATTAGGAGAAATTTTACAGATGTCACTTAACTACAAACACACATGTCTTTGGGATGTGGAGGAAACCAGAGCACCAGAATAAAATCCACATGATCACAGGGAGAATGTGCAAACTCCACACAGACAGCACCCGAGATCGGGATCAAATCTGGGTCTGACGCTGTGAGGCAGCAACTCCATGGTTAATATGTCTAATATAAATATTTGAAAAGTTTCTTTAAATAATCTCTAATTAAAAGCAAGTTACATTATTTTAAGCAATTCTTTGAAAATCTTCCTGAATTAAAGGCAATGAAAGGAAATATTTTTCCACTTACAAAATAGTCTCATGGTTTGATCTCCACTTTGAGTATGTCGGTGCACTTTTAAACCATCTTTGCATGTGTGGCAAAATCACAGATGCAAAGGATTTAATATCTTCCAGGCCTTACTAATTCACAGTGGTTAAATTACTAAAGAGAAATATAATTAAGATAAAATACATCAGGATGGCATGATTACATTATACAAGCAATAATATAGAAAGCACTGAAGGAAGATTATGTCTTGCTAATGAAAGGTTTGTTTGCAATGTTTTTAGATATACAATCAAGCAAACAATCACATATACAACTTAAAATATTTGGATCACTTTTAGTTTAAGAAGCCACCAATTATTCATCAATGAGATCCGAGTTCAAACTACCAGTTTGATACTATAACAGCATTTAAAAGATATTTGGGCAGGTATCTGGATAGGAAAGGTGTGGAGATATATGGGCTAAACGTGGGCAAGTAGGACTAACAAAGATGGCGCATCTTAATTCAGTTTAGGTTTAGATTTATTATTGTCACATATTGGGTGGCCCCAGTGGTGCAGCGGTAGAGTTGCTGCCTTACAGAGCTTGCAGCGCTGGAGTCCGGGGTTCGATCCTGACTATGGGTGCTGTCTGTACAGCGTTTGTCTGTGACCGCGTGGATCCATGCGGGTTTTCTCCGAGATCTTCGATTTCCTCCTACACTCCAAAGACGTACAGGTATGTAGGTTAATTGGCTCAGTATAAATATAAATTGTCTCTGGTGTGTATAGTATAGTATTAATGTGCTGGGATCGCGGGTCAGTGCGGACTCGGTGGGCCAAACGTGTGTAAGAAGGAAATGTTAAAACATTTCATAGAGACGAAGGGCATGTGAGGCGTCTTGGACACAAGTCGGGAGAGAGTGGACCAGGGACGATAGGATGTAGTCGAGGTACGTGGAAGTCATTTCCGTGGGACAGAAGCAGGCAGAAACAATGGGTCTGCCAGGGCAGTTGCGTTTGTGGGGAAAAGTTAAAAACAGGCTGTGCGGGGCTGTGAAACAACAAGGTTGGAGGCTGTGGAAGGCAGACAGCCAGAAGTGATGAAATCAGTAATGGTGTTTGAGATTAAGGCCTGGTGCTCATCTGTGGGATCATGTTCCAAGGATAAGTAGGGGTAGGTGTCTGAGAGTTGTCGCCTGGCCTCAGCTCGGTAGAGGTCTCAAGAATGCTCTCGACCCAAAACGTCACCCATTCCTTCTCTGCAGAGATGCTGCCTGTCCCGCTGAGTTACTCCAGCTTTTTGTGTTTATCTTCGATGGGTCGAAGTGTCTGTTACCGCGCTGTATCTCTAAACTTTTAAACTAAAATATACCGAGATGCAGTGAGAAGCTTTGTTTTGCCACCCTAACCCTAAATAAACCACATAACACTGCACATAAATAAAACCAAGCCAAACTCAAGTACAACAGGTGGAATGAAGGGAGAGATACAGAGTACAGAATATAGTTCTCAGCATTGTACTGCAACAGTTCCATATCAAAGTCCAATATCCACTGCCCTAGCATATGGAAGCAGTTCAGAAGTCTGATAAGCAAGGAGAGGAATTGTTTTCTAACCCCAGTGGTGTGCGCTTTCAAGCTTTGGTATCTACTGCTCGACGGGAGAGAAGAAGGAATGGCCGGGGTGGGAACGCTTTGATTTTGTTGGCAGCTTTTGCGAGGTAAAGTAACTGGATCGAAACCGCTGCTTTGAGATATTTCACTTCCATCAGGCGACAAGTTACTACAAAAATCGTTGTCAACTCATTATATTGGCCTCAGAGAATGACATTATTATATTTCAAGAGCAATCTTTAAGTTAATTTGGAACAATTAAAGGGGGGAGTTGAGGAAAAATAATTTCAACCAAAAGGTAGTTGTACTCCAGAACTCAATGCCTGAAAAAATGCTGGGGGTGAAAGGCTTCATCATATTTAAAAGTTGCAGATAAGCTCTTCTTCGTCTTCTTCTTGCGTATGGCGTGCACAGCCTAAAGTTGTAGGACAACATGTTTTATTTGATCCTATTTGATTGTGCCCACCAGGTTGCTTGCATTCGTCGAAACAGGGCGGACCACATGAAGGTTGCAATCTCCCACCCAGATAAGCTCTTGATGACTTGTAACTGGACCAACATCTTAAAAGAAGAGTCCCGACCCAAAATGTCACCTATCCAATTTCTCCAGAGATGCTGCCTGACCCGCTGAGTAACTCCAGCATTTAGTGTCTTTCTTTTACATATTGAAAGATTGGAACTGGTAGCAATCTAAATAGATCCACCCTGGTCCAGCTTAGACACAGTGGATCAAATGGTCACCTTACATGTGTGTAAGAAACAACTGCAGATGCTGGTAAAATCAAAGGTAGGCACAAAATGCTGGAGTAACTCAGCGGGTGAGGCAACATCTATGGAGAGAAGGAATGGTCGATGTTTCGGGTCGAGACCCTTCTCCCACGGGTCGAGACCCGAAACGTCACCCATTCCTTCTCTCCAGCGATGCTGCCTGACCCGCTGAGTTACTCCTGCATTTTGTGTCTAACTTCGAAATGAATAAACCGTCTTTTTTAAGACACACCTAATGTGCCCTGGCATTAGTGAAGGAGGTACAACTTTGCAGCAGTTGTGTGTCTTTCATGTCCTTCTCATTTTTAATATGACAGCCGCTTCTCTTCCCTGTGCAAATAATACTCTGCATGTCATCTGTTTGCATCCACTGGTTCTCAAGCTACATCATGTCTTTGAATTCTAGTGCCCTTGATGTCCTCCTTGTCCTACCAGGGGTATTGTGGTCTGACACAATACTGATTACCGCTCACATTTCCTTTCCGACCCAATCTACTTTTTTTTCCAAACATAAAATATTGCCCCTTTGATATATTCCCATTCGATCAAGCAACAAGTTGCTTCAAGAATTGTTTTCAACTCATTATATTGGCCTCAGAGAATGACGTTATTATATTTTAAGATTTCTGCAACATTACTTTAGATTTCTGTCCCCCTCTGGTATAATCTGTCTCATATATACGTTCTGTTTTAGCCATTTTCGTTATTGAAGGCAAGGAATGCTTCCAGATGCCGTCCCCGCACTCGAAAATGAACTCAAGCCCCTGCAGCAATAAAAGGCATGTTTCAGAGCACGGGCCAGGTTGGATAATACTGCCTCAAGTTGTATTATGACAGAAAGAGCAGGACTAATCATCGTGCACATGAGGTACATCGGCTTGGAGAGCAACATACACTACAGTAGAACAGAGCACAGATCTGAAAAAAGGTATACAATTTCATGTTGTAGAAAAATACATTTTCAATAGAATCATGATTTGAAGTTTAGATCACATGTGCTGACATTTGTAATGTCTGTCATATCAAATTACAATTTAACATATAGAAGTCTCTGTGTATCCCTAGCATGCAGAAAGCAACATACCAGAGGTCACAGGTTGAAGCAGAGAGGGGAAAGATTTATAGGAACCTGAGGGGCAACTTTCTCATACAAAGCACGGTGGTTCTATGGAATGAGCTGCCAGAGGAGGTAGTTGAGGCAGGGACCATCACAACATTTAAAAGACATTTGGACAGATACATAGATGGGAAAGGTTTAGAAGGGGGTGGGTCAAATGCAGGAAGATGGGACTAGTGTAGAAGGGGCATCACATGGGGCATCATGATGATAACAAGCTTATCAGGAAGGCTAGCTCTGTCCTGGGGGCAGAGTTAGATTCATGAGAGGTGGTCATGGAAGGTAGGATGCTCCTCAAACTGTGGAGCATCTTGGACAATACAGCTCACCCCCTCCATGACACACTGGTCAACCTGAGGAGCACCTTCAGCAACAGACTGGTTCCACCATGATGCAGTACAGAACGCCACAGGAGATCCTTTTTCCCTGTGGCTATCAAACTGTACAACTCCTCCCCCTTCTGCCCGACTGAGTCCCCTGTTCCCATGGAACAACACACATTACATATATAAAGATGCAATAAATGATCACATATTCTCGGTAAACCAGACCATGCCAGCTAAATCACATGGTACAGTGGAAGTAGTGCAAAGTCTAAAGTAGTTCAGTGTTGAGTTTGGGTTACGGTCCTTTATAGAAGGATGAGAGGACACCTTATAGAGACATATAAATTTCTTAAGGGATTGTAAAGGCTAGATGCAAGAAAAATGTTCCCGATGGTGGGAGAGTCCAGAACCAGTGATCACAGTTTAAGAATAAGAATTAGGGCTGAGATGTGAAAAAAAAACGTTTTCACCCAGAAAGTGGTGAGTCTGTGGAATTCTCTGCCACAGAAGGCAGTGGAGGCCAATTCACTGGATATATTCAAGAGAGAGTTAGATGTAGCTCTTAGGGCTAACGTAATCAAAGGATATGGGGAGAAAGCAGGAATAGATTACAGAATGGGGATGATCAGCCATGATCATATTGAATGGCGCTGCTGGCTCGAAGGGCTGAATGGTCTACTCCTGCACCTATTTTCTAAGTTTCTGTGTTTAGTTTAGTTTGGTTTAGTTAAGAGATACAGCATGGATAAGAGATACAGCGTACCCTTTGCCCTATTGAGCCTGCACCAACCAGCAATCTGGTACTGTGAGGCAGCAACTCTACCGCTGCACCACCCTATGGTTGGGCTTGTGCGGGGTGGTTCAAGATTCTGAAGGTTGATGGGAAGACGCTGTTCTTGAAGCTGGAGATAATGGTTCCCGGGCTCCTGTACCTTCTTCCCAATTGAGAGGAGAACATGGTCAGGATGGTGTGTGTGTCTTCGATGATGAGTTGCTTTGTTGAGCGAGAGCTTCTTGTAGACCTCATCGATAGTGGGGAGGTCAATGATGTTCTGGGCAGTGACCACCACTTTCTGTAGCATGCTTCGTTCGTGTGAGTTTGAATGACCGTACGGTGCGTGCCCTCCACCATACCCCTGTGAAGATCCAATGGGGCATTCAGCATCACGCTGAATCTCAATCTTCTGAGGAAGGAGAGGAGTTGGTGAGCTATCGGCACAATTGTATCAATGTGCTGGGCCCAGGACAAGGCCAGACATATGTTAAACAGTGCGATAAATGGGAAAAGAAAATAAGACAGAGCTATTTTACAATATATTGCTGAGGAAAGAAAAGACATAACTGTAGGAACAAATCTTTTCTTTGTAATCTGTAATTAAATCATTACCACATTTAACTGCAAATGCGACAAAGTAATCTTCTTGTATTTTCCCCTTGGGTGATTCATGCACGCACCCCGCACATATGATATATATGTATAAACTGCTTAAGTTTTGCTTTTTCTTGATTAAAAGCATTACTTCAAGCTCTCAATGGGTACCTCTCCTTAAATGGAACGATTTTTTCGGAAGAAAAAAAAAAATATTGTGCTTTATGGTAAAGGAATTGAAACCAGCCACATGCGTATACTAATAATACGTATTGTTAAAATATAACTGCAACATCAAAGTGCAACACTTGGACCATAAAGCGAGTCGCACATGAATGCACCCCTAAGGCTCATTTGGATACAAAGCAGCATGGCCCGAAAATGTTTCAGTTACCGAACAAAAATTAGATAATAATGTCATTAACTTAAAAACAAACCCTCCCAGAACAGCAGTTATTACAGCTTTTTGCTTTATGGAGCAGCCTATTATAATGTTTAATACTATATTTTCTGCCTACATATACTATTGCACAATGAGTGCAGCAGATGTCTTACCCCGAGAGCTGCCTGCCAGCTAAACCTATCTCCAAATAGCCCAGAAACATTATATGTCTGTTTAAATAAATCTTAATAAACCACACATTTCTTGCTGTGGAGAAACTGAGTGACCTAGAAGGCTTCCAGAAATATTAAGAATGTGCTGGGGTATAGAAAAAAAAAAGAGAAAAATTACAGTCAATTTAAACGGCACAACTTAATCGTAAAACTCCCTTTTCAACAAAAAAAAAAATTGCAAAATATGACTGTGAATAATAATTTTAAACAATCTGCCCTTACGACATGTTCTTGAGTCCTTGTTTTTAACGACTGATGTTCCATACTTTCCCTCAAGGGCATTTATGTGAGACAAGTGTTGAGATTTACATACACTTTGTTATCTGTGCCTGGTGACTGCCAATAACGACCTGAATGCTTTTCACTTACACTGCTGAAATCTACACTGGATGTAGTCAATTTCACTACATTTAGCTTGCTATTGACTACCAGTCATTTTAACTTAAATTTTTAAATGAGTTATGTAAAGCCTCATGCCTTGGATGA
Source organism: Leucoraja erinaceus (assembly GCF_028641065.1). NCBI lineage: Eukaryota > Metazoa > Chordata > Chondrichthyes > Rajiformes > Rajidae > Leucoraja > Leucoraja erinaceus. The sequence continues at coordinate 4,090,803 of NC_073409.1, forward strand.
GTATATTCTGGAGAGTTGTCAACTACAACCATTTGTTTTTGCGACATACTAGAACTGCTGCAAGGGAACATAATTAATGGTGTTTACTTAAGTGAGGATGAAGCCAGTGCTCAACTTTAGAAAGGCACAAGGAACGGCAGACAAAGCACCGAGCGCTGGAGTAACTCGGCAGGTCAGGCAGCATCTGTGGGGGGGAATGGACAAGCGGGATGAGTCTGAAGATGGGTTTCCACCCGAGCCATCTCACGTCCCTTTCTCCAGCCGCTGGAGATACCTGGGCATGGAGAGCAAGGGCTGGTAGGAGGGTGAACTGGAGTAATGCCTCCAGCGCTTGTAGGTAGGGTGCAGGAGGTCACCCTCAGGACACAAGATGGCCATCGAGGAGAAGAGAGGGAGGATGGTTCATGGGCGACAGAGGGGATCAGGAGCCGTTACCGTAGAATGAACACGCGGGAATCAGGACTTTGAACTCGATGAAATGGCGCCAAACATGGCAGCGCCGACATTATTAGAAGCAAAATTAATTTCACTGTGTAATGTTAAATTACATACGTGACAATAAATATCCATTGAACCATTAAACCCGCTGAGTTACTCCAGCACTTTGTGTTTAGCAACTTTATACACCATTATACAATGTTTACAATGTTTAGGAAAAAACTGCAGACGCTCCAGAGATGCAGCCTGACCCGCTGTGTTACTCCAGCATTTTGTGTCCATCATCGACTTCACAATCTTTGTGTTTGCTGAACATGATAATAAATAGTGGAATGGACACAAAGTGCTGGAGTAACTCAGCGGGTCAAGCAGCATCTCTGGAGAACATGGACAGGCATGGATAAGCCACATCTTGATCGAGACCCTTCTTCAGACTGATCGTGGGAGGAGGAGGAGAAAGCCAGAAAAGCAGTCAGGCAGGATAATAAATCATGGAAGGCATAGTTTGTCACTTCAGTATTAATATAGCAAATTTCCATGTGTAAGAAGGATGCTGGTTTACACCGAAGACAGACACAAAATACTGGAGTAACTCAGCGGGTCTGGAGGAAAGGAATAGGTGACATTTTGCAAGTCCTTACATCAGCAAATTACCTTCATGGGATCAAATGGCTATTAGTGATCTCTGCATTTTTTCACAATCTTCAGGTAAGTCAATGGTCACATTTTGGTAAAGGTTTGGAATCAACCATTTAATTGGAGAGTTAATTTTATCCACAGGAGAGTAAAGTCAAAGACCTTCACATGGTTGTGATGTGCAGTTTCTTACCACTTTAAGCAGGGTGCAAGGCCACCAAATTCTAGTGCAGTTTCATATCATTTCAAGCAGGGTGCAAGGCCACTAAAGACAGCGAGTCATGACCTCTCCCTCCTCCATCTTGCAGAGACTGAGCCACGCCCACACTTCTGGGTTTTATAGTCCCTCCCCCCTCCCACAAGAAGGGGCGTGGCCTTCATTGCGTGATTGACAGGAGAGAGAATCTCAGCATTTTTAAACACTGATAACTCTTTTATTTTTCATCAATGGGAAAAATCCTCAGCACCTGATGAGCGGAGGGGGACTCTGAGTAAGATGGCCAAAAATCACAGTCGTACGTGGTAGCGTTCTTTCTAAAAGGGCAAACAGGAAGTGGTCAAGATTAGACTTTTAATTATTTAGCAGGCAAGGCAACTTTAATTAGGCAAGGCGACTTTAATTAGGCCAGGTGACTTTAATTAGGCCAGGCAACTTTAATTAGGCAAGGCAACTTTAATTGGGCAAAGCAACTTTAATTAAGCAAAGCAACTTTAATTAGGCAACACAGCTTTAGCATTTCCACAGCAAAGGCAACACAGCTTTAGCATTTCCAAACTATATTTTCAAACTACATTAAGGGCACTGACAGGTCAGTAAAACCACTCACAGTTTAGTAGACATGTGTTCAGTGTTATTCACAACTCAGACTGAGAGACATGACCCTCTCGCTCCCCCATCTTGCAGAGACAGACTGAGGCACTCAACACTTCCGGGTTTTATAGTCCTTCCGGAAGGGGCGTGGTCTTCAGGAGAGAGAATCTCAACATTTTTTAAACACTAATAATTATTTTATTTTTCATCGATGAGAAAAATCCTCTTGTTCTGTGCAGCGGAGGGGACTCTGAGTAAGATGGCCAATAATCACAGCCGTAAGTCGCAGCGTTTTTTCTAAAATCAATATACAGAACAACAGGAAGTGGTCAAGATCAGACTTTTAGTAATATAGACTATAAGAAATCCTCTCATCCTAAATTTCAGTGAATACAAGCCCAGGCGATCCATCTCCTGCTTTTAAGATGGATATAGATACATTCTTGATTAGCGCGGGCATCAGGGTTTATGGGGAGAATGGGGTTAGGAGGGAGAGATAGATCAGCTATGATTGAATGGCGGAGTAGGCGATGGGCCGAATGGCCTAATTCTGCTCCCGTCACTTAGGAACTTATTAAAGTACGTCCATGATCTGCATCATGTGACAGTATTTAGTACATATCGTAAATATCCCATACGCAAATCTAGTGGATACACAAATTACCATAATAGTATCAACAAACTAGATGCTCGTTCAATGCTTCTGCAGTTGAGGTTGTAGCTGAAACAGTGTGGACTTTGGGGCGGCATGGTGGTGCAGCGCTAGAGTTGCTGCGTCACTGCGCCAGAGACCTGGGTTCGATCCTGACTATGGGTGCTGTCTGTACGGAGTTTGTATTTGTTTCCCATGACTGCATGGGTTTCCTCCTACGCTCCAAAGACATGCAGGATCGAACCCGTGTCTCTGGCATTGTAAGGCAGCAACTCAACCGCTGCAGCACTGTGACCATTATGCAACTGTACCACTGTTGCACCGTCATTGTTTTGTATATATTTTTATTCTGAATAGAGATTATTTTAAATGAAATCCTGAAAGAATGGTTAATGAAAGCCATGATTACCAAGGGGGGGGGTGGGGGGGCGGGGTGGTGTGGACCATTCACTGTCGAAGTCTCACACAAGTTCAGACCTTGGCCATCCACTCCCTGAAGACATTTGCACTTTTAAAGAAGACCAGAGGCACCAGGTACTCTGGAGAAAAGGAATGGGTGACCTCATGAAGGGTCTCGACCCGAAACGTCACCCATTCCTTCCCTCCAGAGATGCTGCCTGTCCCGCTGAGTTACTCCAGCATTTTCTGTCTATCTTCGGCGTAAACCAGCATCTGCAGTTCCTTCTTACACAGCAGCAGGTAACTAGTTCAATGAAAGCAATACTCAGGAGTAATCAATCAACCACTACCTTGCAAGTAAATGATATTTCATTTAAATAGCATGTAAGGGGAGTGTCTTTTCTGCTGCTGAATATATTCACCCATCTGTGGTTAACACACACCATTCATGTGAAGTTGAGCTCAAATTTGGCAGTCCCTGCAATAAATCAGTGCAGTGCATTGATTGATGTTGTGATTTGCCTACTTTGCATGTCTCTGGCATCGGCTTAATGACTCATATGGTAACTTCCTTCCCAAAATGGCAGCCTGCACAATTTACATAACAACAAGACCACACTCATCACTCTCCACACTGGGAGAAAATTAACAACCATAGCACTCCAGCAAAGAGCTGCACTGCCCAAATTTTGTGCTCCCTTTTAATTTAGTTTAGTTCAGACATACGGCGCGGAAACAGGCCCTTCGCCCCACCAAGTCCGCGCTGACCAGCGCTCCCCGCACACTAGCACTGTCCTACGCACTAGGGTCAATTTACAATTTTACCAAGCCAATTAGCCTTCAAACTATACATCTTTGGAGTGTGGGAGGAAACCGGAGCACCCAGGGAAAACCCACGCAGTTCACGGTGAGAACGTACAAACTCCATGCAGACAGAACCCGTAGTCAGGATCGAACACAGGTCTCTGCGGCTGTGAGGCAGCAATTCTACCGCTGCGTCAGACTCTTAAGGTCTCTTAAAAATAGCGGAGTCAGAGGATATGGGGAGAAGGCAGGAACGGGGATACTGATTGGGGATGATCAGCCATTGAATGACGGTGCTGGCTCGAAGAGCCAAATGGCCTACTCCTGCACCTATTGTCTATTGTCACCACCCATTGTGTGAAAAAGATACCCCTCAGATTCCTATTAAATCTTTCTCCTTCACCTTAAACCTCTGTATTCTGGTCCTTGAGTCACCAACTCCAGCAGTTTGTGTCTTATTTTGTAAGACGGTAATAGTCATCAGCAGTTTGTTGCATCTCCATTCTAATTAAGCCCCCTGTTTCCTCTCTTGCCACTTTGGGCAAGTACATTACATTTCCCACCCCACGCATTACAGCACAAGAGAGAGAGCCTACCCTTTCAAAACCCAAGCAAGTCCAAATTTACAAGCTTGTGCGGCTTTTAAAGATTGGCAACCAATATTTTGACACAGCGAGTTGTTCAAATTCTCCCATCACCTACTGCAGGCAATCTAAGGGATGTATTTCCTGAAATGAATAAACTATCAGAAGGTGAAAGTTTACGACTGAGGCGAGTACAAAGCTAGTAATTTTCCATTTTCTTTTGACTGCCTTTAAAAAAAAAGCAGCCAGGTTCACCCAACAAGCGTGAACTACGAATGAACACTTTGACATTATTTTAATAGTAGAACTTACTTCCATCTCTGAGAAAAAAAACACAATACATGCTTCAATTACACAGGCTTGGCTGCCTCATTCGCTTCTACATGTGGACTAGAGCACTTAACCTTCTATAGCGAATTTGCACGCTTCATTTTCCATTCCATCAAGAATGAGATGCAAGTAAACAATGCGAGTCTCTGTCTGAACACTGTCATCTCTTGCACATGTCGGAGGCTGCTTATAATATTGAAAATATAATTGATTTTAACAGATAAGCTGGGTCCCGAGTCCCAACTTAATCACAGAATTTAAAACATGATCATATGTGGTCTCGCAACAATATATTTAATAAAATCTGACGTGAATTTACTGCTTGGATATTTATTTCACCTCCTCGCTCAAACGTATTAATTTGATATAAATGGATTTCTTTCATTCCAGTACTGCCACTGGATCAAATAACATGAACAAGATATAAACAAGTTCAACATAAATTTAAAAATAGTTTTATAAGACTGGTGTCCACTCAGTGTTCTTGTGCCCTAATAATCATTGCTGGCATCTACTAACTGGCACAGGTCCTGAAGTAATATCGCCAGATAGAAGTGTACAAATACAATAGAAACATAGAAACATAGAAAATAGGTGCAGGAGTAGGCCATTTGGCCCTTCGAGCCAGCACCGCCATCCAATATGATCATGGCTGATCATCCAGAATCAGTACCCTGTTCCTGCTTTCTCCCTGTATCCCTTGATTCCGTTAGCCCTAAGAGCTATACCCAACTCTCTCTTGAATACATCTAACTACGTAGAATGTCATACTTAACTATTTCAATGAAGCTTTTGGACTTTACTTTGGACTTTAGCAATACAGGTTGGAAACAGGCCCTTCGGCCCACCTAGTCCACATGACCAGCGATCACCCGATACTAACACTATCCTACACACTAAGTAAGGACAATTTACAATATTACTTGTTACATCTTTTGTATGACCCTGTTGTGGCTAGCACAATTAATACACATCGGACAATAAAGCCATCTTGTCAGAAGCCTTTATTTCCAACACTATCAGAAACATCTAGAAGGTCACTAGACCTCAGTCATGAGGCACTGGCACCCTCGCCAGCTTCTACTCCTGGCCTCAAGAGGTGCTGCCATTTACATTACATTACATCTCCCCTTTCAAATTTATTTACATTATGTTACATTACCAAAGCCAATTAACCTAAAAATCCTGTACGTCTTTGGAGTGTGGGGTGAAACCGGAGCACCCGGAGAAAACCCACATGGTCACAAGGCGAACGTCAAAACTCCCTGCATTACTGTAAACATGTTGGCATCTCTGTTACAAATGCAGGAAGGTTTTCATTTAAATACATTGGCCATTTTTATCCCCTGGCATGACTTTAGATCCACACAGTTCCTCAGTGCGTGGACAGGAAATGTTTTGCTCTGTTGTATTATTGGTTATTGTAATTGAAGGTAAGACAGCAGGTGCTGGAGCAGGTCAAACCCGAGTGTGCCTGAACGGCCACATGTGCAGCAATCCCAGGCAGATGTGGGGCTGCAGAAAAATTGCAACAAGAGTGTAAGGAAAATCTTTGGAGGTTGTGGAAACAAGAGCCACGTTTGGAGATACGTTGCCACTGCTTTTCATCATCATCAGAAACCCATATCAGCCTGGCCATTTCACTACTCCCATCTAGACGAAAGTACGGGAGTCTGAAGACCATGGCCGCCAGATTCACGAGCAGCTGCTTCCCAACACCCATCAGGCTCGTGAACCCTACACCACACAAGCCTCAACTACGAACTATTGGTCTGTTTAGTTTAGTTTAGTTTGGTTTAGAGATCCAGCGCGGAAACAGGTACTTCAGCCCATCGAATCTACGCTGACCAGCGATCCCCGTTACACTAGAACACAAGCTGGCCTGCAGCATCGTCTGTACATTCCCTCCACAGATGTTGCCTGACCCGCTGAGTTCCTCCAGCGTTTTGATTTTCTGTTCAAGCTTCCAACATCTGCAGACTTTTATGTCTCTTGTTGCCCGCATTTGCTCATCAGTTCCAGGTGTGAAGGGCTGATCTAGCATGGGTAGCACGGTGGCGCAGCAGTCGAGTTGCTGCCTCACAGCACCAGAGACCCAGGTTCGATCCTGACTATAGGGGCTGTCTATACAGAATTTGTATGTTCTCCCTGTGACCTCATGGGTTTTCTCTGGGATCTCCGGCTTCCTCCCACATTCCAAAGACGTACGGGTTTGTAGGTAAATTGGCTTTGGTAATATTATATATTGTCCCTAATGTGTGGGATAAAGTTAGCGTGCGGGGATCGCTGGGCGGTGCGACTCAGAAGGGCCTGTCTCTGTGCTGTATCTCTAAACTAAAAAACTAAGCATGTGGCCATAGGTGGCACCACCTTGAGGCACCCCAAAGTACTTCTGCGGTGACTAAGAGGAGGCAAAGCTGGGCCTCACCTCCACTGACAGCGGAGAGACTAAATGCTCACCTTTATAAATATCTCTGACATTCAGAAACTAATACAATAAATGAAAACAATTTTGAAAGTCTCAATGCAAAATAAATGTAAATTTACGAAAACAGATTAAAACCCTATGAAATGAATTTAAAACATCAAAACCCCTCAGAGTGCAACTATTATTTTGGAGGCAGAAGAAACTACAGAAGCTGGAATCATGACCCAGCATCATTAATCTTTGTATTTAATAAAAGCATTTGGGATAGATGTGTGGTAACTCAGTGGACATAGTCAAGGCTTTAATTAGCAAAACCAGTGTTGTATTTTCACAGCGGTTAATGCCTATAATTAATAACCTGACTTATAATTTAACTTCTCCAGAGCCCAGAAAAGCTGGCAGTTGAATTGAAGGACTATATCTTGTAGGTTGGTGCATGCCTAGCCCCACCTGTGGGCAAGGGTGAGCACAAGGCTTGCTTTCAATCTTCACATAACGAAGAATTTCCCGCCAGCACTCTGCATCCCTTCCTTCGACCCCATCAATGAATCTTTCCTCCACTCTGATGATTGCACAATCTTCGACTAACCACCTACAAAGTCACCCACTCTTCTTCTTCTTGCGTATGGCGTGCACAGCCTAAAGTTGGAGGACAACTTGTTCTATTTGATCTTAATTGGTTGTGCACACCAGGTTTATTGCATTCGTCGAAACAGGAAGTGAAGGTTGCAATGTCCCACATCACTCACTCGCCGAAGATGGACACAAAATGCTGGAGTTACTAAACGGGACAGGCAGCATCTCTGAAGAAAAGGAACGGGTGACGTTTCAGGTCGAGACCCTTCTTCAGACTCCTGCATTTTGTGTCCATCTTCAGTTTAAACCAACATCTGCAGTTCCTTCCTACACATTTCATCTCTTTCCTCCCTCTCTGTTTCCCACCTACAAGATATTCAGGCTGAAGGGTTCTCTCAGTCTGTTCCACTGCTGTCTAAGAAATGGAATGGAAGTATTTTATGTGACACTGCTATTAAATGAGATAGGACTTCTTCATGACACAAAGGGCTGGAGTAACTCAGCAGGTCAGGCAGCATCACTGAAGAAAGAGGAATGGGTGATGTTTCGGGTCTAGTTTAGTTTAGTTTATTATTGTCACATGTACTGGTGCAGTGAAAAGCTTTTGTTGCATGCTAACCAGTCAGCGGAAAGACAATACATGATTACAATTGAGACATTTACAGTGTGCAGATGCATGATAAGGAAATAGCGTTTAGTGCAAGGTAAAATCCAGTACAGTCCGATCAAGGATAGTCTGAGGGCCACCGATGAGGTGGATAGTAATTCAGGACCGCTCTCTGGTTGAGGTAGGATGATTCTGTTGCCTGATAACAGCTGGGAAGAAACTGTCCCTGAATCTGGAGGTGTGCATTTTCACACTTTTATGCCTATTGCCCAATGGGAGAGGGGAGAAGAGGGAGTGGCCAGGGTGCGACTCGTGCAAAGGGTCGGGACCCTTCTTCAGACTGGAAGTAGAGGGTCGGGAACTGGAGGTAAACCTCCTGGAAAAATAGTATCAGCAATTGGAGAGTGTGCTGGTAGTAAACTAATTCTGCAGTTGGAATAAATATGTGATGCTCAATTACTGTGCTATACAGTTCTATTGAGAATGAAAATAAACACAAAATGCTGCAGTAACTCGGCGGGACAGGCAGCATCTCTGGAGAGAAGGAATGAGTGACTTTTCAGGTCGAGACCCTTCTTCAGACTGAAGAAGGGTCTCCAACCGAAATGTAGCCCATTGCTTCTCTACAGAGATGCTGCCTGTCCCGCTGAGTTACTCCAGCATTTTGTGTCTATCTTTGATTTAAACCAGCATCTGCAGTTCCTACCTACACATTCTATAGAGTATGTTCTACTGAAGAGCATAGTGCAAAACGAAATACTTCAGAGCATGGGTTCTAGGGTGGAAACACTTGAAGCTCCAAGCAACCATTGTGAACATTGAGAAGTATTTTTAATTTAGTGCTATTAGAAAAAAAATTCCCATTTCGAATTTGCTTCAGCAGGAGATATGTTTCATAAGACAAGTGAAATGTTGATGGATTATTAAAATACAAGTCAAACTCTCCTGCGGATCGCTTTGGGGCTAAAATGCAACTCTAGTCCTCAAAGGAGTCAATTTCTCTACTTATTGATGCAGCCTGTCACAGTTGTTGAATATCAAGTGCGTGTCTTGGCAATGTAAATACCCTGGCGATTTTCCACAGCTATGTGTAAGTGTTACGGGTTGGGACATGGCCTGGATACCACTCTAACCTGAGGGTCAGAGGGCAGTCAGGCGTATCAAATGACTGTGCGCATTTTCTCTGCATCCATGACTTCCTCATTTCTCTTCAGCAGCTTGACAGAAGGAAGTTCCCGCTAGCAACCCCTGCAGAACATGTCAACTGATCAATGCAAAGTCACAATGCCGCAGCAGCTCACAACGTTTCATCCCCAAACCCCTTCCCTGAAACCTCAATGCTTTACCAAATTGGGAGTGGGGAATGTCGGATGATTTTCTTTCTTAAGGCATTCTTTTTAAGTAAGTCTCGCTCTTAACGATGGCTGGCCGTGAACATGAGCAAGGGCGGCATAGTGGCGCAGCGGTAGAGTTGCTGCCTTACAGCACCAGAGACCCAGTTATCAGGCAACTGAATCATCCTCCCACGACCAGAGAGCAGTGCTGATCTACTATCTACCTCACTGGTGACCCTCGGACTATCCTTTATCAGACTTTGCTGGCTTTAAATTGCACTATATGTTGTGCCCTTATCATGTATCTATTCACTGTAAAGGGCTCAATTGTAATCATGTATTGTCTTTCTGCTGACTGGTTAGCACACAACAAAAGCTTCTCACTGTACCTCGGTACACGTGACAATAAACTAAACTCAACTAATTAACCCGGGTTCGATCCTGCAATGTCATCAGGAACGGCATTCTATAAGTTCTAACTAAGTGTCCCATCCAAGTTGTTACAGCGATTAATTGAAAAATATTGATTTATACTTTTTGGGGTGAACATATCAACAGAATTGGAGGAGTAGGCCAAGCATATCACAATAATCATAACATATACATTGACAGTGCCAAAGTAGAGATGGTTGGAAGCTTCAGGTTCCTAAGAGTAAATATCACTAGCAACTTGCAGACCAACGCCTCCATTTCCTTAGAAGGCTATGGAAGTTCGGCATGTCCCCAACAACTCTCTACTCTATCCAAGACCGCAAGACATTGCCCAGAATTGTGGATACAGCCCAGACCATCAAACAAACCAACCTCCCATCCATTGACTTCATCTACACATCACGCTGCCTCAGCAAGGCAACCAGTATAATCAAGGACCAGTCTCACCCCAGCCACTCCCTCTTCTCCCCTCTCCTATCAGGCAAGAGCTACAGAAGTGTGAAAACGCACACCTCCAGATTCAGGGACGGTTTCTTCCCAGCTGTCACCAGGCAGCTGAACCATCCCATCAACAACTAGAGAGCAGTCCTGATCTACCATCTACCTCATTGGAGACCCTTGGACTATCTTTAATCTGACTTTACTGGACTTTATTTTGTGCTAAATGTTATTCCATTCATCCTGTATCTGTACACGATGGACATCTTAATTGTAATCATGTATAGCCTTTCACTGACTGGATAGCACGCGACAAAAAAGCTTTTTACTGTACCTTGGTACACGTGACAACAATAAACTAAACTAAACTGTGTAGGAAGGAACTGCAGATGCTGTTTTAAACCGAAGATGGACACAAATTGCTGGAGTAACTCAGTGGGACTGGCAGCATCTCTAGAGAGAAAGAATGGGTGATGTTTCAGGTCGAGACCTTTCTTCAAACAGATGTCAGGGGAGTGGGCAGTACATAGATACGGAAGTATATAGAGAAGGAAGTGTGAGGTGTAAAAACAGGACAAAGGGAATGGAGATCAAGCAAAATGTAGAATGGAACTAAATTAAATTAATGTTTTCCAACAATAAGTACTGAACAGCATCCCACAGGTGCTTTTCACACACTGACCCTCTATCACACTGTACATCCCTACCGTGAATGTTGCCTGGATGGCAGCTGTAAAGAAATTATATGTGTCAAAAAATATATATCATCATCGCAGGACCTTCCTGACCTCTCCGAGTTAAATATACATTAAAAGGAAAACCTAGATTGCTTCAGCTGGCACCAGTTGTTCATTTGTTCAGCTGTTATGAAGTCTCCTCTGGTTAGTCCCGCAGTTTCCACCATTCCCGAAATAATCTCCCAGAACAAGAAGCACTCTTCGATTTATGGACCACAGACATTCTGACTGCGGCTTCCGAAGTCAGACTGTAAAACCAGTTTATAAAATAAAACCCAGGTTATTCTGAGAAACAATGCTATTCACCGCTCCCATACATCCCAGCTGATTCTAATCATACCCGCTCATAAAGCTGGGCTGTTAAAGGGAAAAGCCATTAACATCACCTCACATGGTCATCTTATGTGTTTCAAGAGCAAAACCCAAAGCTCTCAAAACCTGAATATAATTCTTTAATAATTGAATGCAATATATATCAAGGGATATGGGGAGAAAGCAGGAACGGGGTACTGATTTTGGATGATCAGCCCAGTGGTTGGAATCGAACCCTAGTCTCTCTACCGCTGTGCCACCGTGCCGACCCCATCCTACACGTTAGGGACACTAAACCCAATTAACTAACAAACTCCAACTAAACAATGTGAATGTGAAAGTAGCTGTACACCATATCGCTAATCTGTCAAAGTCACTAGTGTCCAACGGAATATGTAGAATTTATAGATGAGATTCTTCCACTATTATTCTTCCATTTGTTAAGTCTATAGCGCACTCTGCTGTACAGGGTGATTGCAAAGTAAATAGAAATGCATTAAATTGTATGTAATCAAAAATGCTGGAGAACTTCAGCGGGTGAGGCAGCATCTATGGAGTGATGAAATAGGCGATGTAAGAAACGTCGCCTATTCCTTCGCTCCATAGATGCTGCCTCACCCGCTGAGGTTCTCCAGCATTTTTGTCTACCTTTGATTGTTCCAGCATCTGCAGTTCTCTCTCAAACAAATTGTATGTAGTGTTCATTGGTTGAACTTTATTGACCTTAACCAAAGTGCAAAGACTGCTGAAAGATGCTTGCAATGGATGGAAAAGACCATCTTAGTCTGCGATAGATAATAGTGGTAGTCTTCTTGACTAATTATTCAAACCAATTCCATACGGCAGCACCCAGACAGTTATATCTCTTTCACAATGGCAACTGAATAGCGAGCACTGAATTGAATAGAAAAGACTAAGTCAATTGTACTTCGCCAGACAGTAACAGAATCCTTCGTCAGACAAAAAAGAAAACTTTGATTTTGTTTCCCATTTTCAATACTTTCACGCAAAGAAAATACTTCATTTTAGCAAAGATGCAGTGTGATGTGAGCAAAGTTTTCTGTATCAATGGAACGTCTAATCCAAGATACAGATATGTCTTTTCATCCTTCTGTTAATTCTTCTGCGCTTTTATTCGCATCCAGGAAATAACAAGAGTCCGTTTATAGAATGCTAGCGCTCTCCATGGTTACTGCTCATAGATGTGGTAAAAGCAATTAGATTCAAAGAGCCAGCAAAATATGTCCCTTCATCAGTATTCGTTCACAGCTGTAACAACATTGGCGCACCATAACAGATGAGAAATAACTGAGAATCATTTAAAATGAAACTCCAGAACAATTCTCCACAATACTCCATTAAATAATAATCATATTTTTGCATTTATAATTAAATTGTGCTATTGAGGATGTTCCAAAAGATTTGGGTTTTATTTAATAGGTCAAAGTCTACTGATGGACTTACAGCGAGATTAATGCGCACAATGTCATCAATCATTCAGCAATTTAGGAAAAGAGAGGGAGAAGTTCGGAGTCACCACCAATTGCGAGACAATTTCGATCACTCTATGATTAACGTTATGAAGTCAAGATCTCACCCTTGAGATCCTGAGATCATGACCCTTGTCAGGGGTTATGGGGGCAGAGGCAGGAGAATGGGGTTGAGAGGGAAAGATAGATCAGACATGATTGGATGGCGGAGTAGTCTTTGTGGGCCGAATGGCGTCAGTCTGCTCCTCGAGAACCTATGAACTTGTGAAGTCAAGATCTCATTCTCCAGCTCTGTGTGGGTTTCATTTGCAATGATCCCCACCACAGAACGGTAGCATTTCCAGTCACAGCACAAGGACCTTCTTAGGAGATGATTTAGTTCAATATATTTGGCAAAGGAAGCAACAGCTGAAAGCCTGGGATCTCATTTTGGTCAGTGGCATCATGAAGACTTTCAATTGACTGGTGATGCCTCCCAGCAAGCCTTGATCCACTGCACTTTGCTTATCATCATTACAAGTCCACTGTGGTCATCATCTCTCTGGCCCTAAACACCTCATGGTGTCACAGTGTCATAGAGTCATGCAGCGTGGAAACAGGCCTTCAGCCCAACTTGCCCACGCCGACCAACGTGCTCCATCTACACTAGCCCTACTAGTTTGGCATGAAACATTTGGCCGATATCCTTCTAAACCTATCCTATCCTTGCACCTGTCCAAATATACTCAAAAGATCTATACAATAATTTAGAACAAATGCCCTGGTCTGATAAAGTATTAATTCTTCAACTTTTCTGACAAGTGACACAGCGGTAGAGTTGCTGCCTTACAGCGCCAGACACCCGGGTTTAATCCTGACTACGGGCACTTGTCTGTGGGGAGTTTGCACGTTCTCCCCGTGACCTGCATGTTTTCTCCAAGATCTTCGGTTTCCTCCCACTCTCCAAAGACGTACAAGTTTGAAGGTTAATCGGCTTGGTATAAATGTAAATTGTCCCGAGTGGGTGTAGGATAGTGTTAGTGTGTGGGGACCGCTGGTCGGTGTGGACTCGGTGTGCCGAAGGGCCTGTTTCCGCGCTGTATCTCTAAAGTAAACTAAACTAAACTAAAGTCAAGACAATGAAGGGGTAAATGCAACATATCAAGTCAACTAAAATTCAGTGAAAAACTCCTGGATCCACTGGATATATTACATGCAAACAGATAATAGCATCACAATGAGCCAATGCCCACAGGTTAGAAATGCAGGGCATAGAATATCCAATAATCTTTCATTTGTTGATGCTTTCATAATTCCTCTAGTGCTTCCTCAATTTTCTTTGCTTCTAAAATGTTTACTCTAGTTTCTTAAATATTTTATTGAGTAGACATGTGCATACATACAAGCTAGCAAACTGAAAGGTGTTTGTATTGAATTTTATGCAAAGTTCATAGTGCTAGTTATATGTAAATATCCAATTATTTAATGTTGGATCATGCATTTTACATTACATGCCTTAGCATAGAAATTACTTTTGGCTGTGTCACTTGAATGCTTAACATGTTGATATGATATTCCTTCCTCTGATGTGTTAGTAATGATGCCGGTCCATTTAAGATAAATAAGTTAAAGCACGAGTTAAGTTACTGGGAATAAAATAGCAAACAAAAGGGGTAAAATCTCATTTATTCTGATTAAACATGAGTAATTTATGGGAATTTTGGTAAATTGTGCTAAGTGCATCAGGCATTAAATTTGCAAGAAATTTAAGCTCAGATCAGGCAAATCCCTGCAGATTTATAATGCATTTAAACATTAATCTAATTACAATGCTCAGTTTACTTTTTTGTTCAAGTTGTTTCAAACATCATCTTGGATTTCTGAATAGTTCATAAGTTCATAGGTTCTAGGAGGAGGATTAGGCCATTTGGCCCATCAATCTACTTCGGTATTCAATCATGGCTGATCTATCTTTCCATCTCAACCCCATTCTCCTGCTTTCTCCACATTACCACTGACACCCTTACAATTTTTTCAAAAATATTTAAGGCAGGGATAAATAAAGATATAAATTAAATGAATGTCAAATCCAATACATTATTGTTGAGGGCACTGGCATGAAGTTTTCCTCACAATAGTCTGGTATTTTACTGCAGCCAAGGCTGGAGTTTCCTGACCGGTCAAGTATATTTGCTGCCAGGCATTCTGAGCTCTTGTAAACATAAAATGATAAATCGTTCAAACGTCTCCCCACTTCAATAACAACATGGCACCACAACAATGCTTTATTGACATGATGATCAGATGGAGTGAGATGGAAAGTTACTCTCTAGTGTTCCTATTCATTTGGAAGTACCAGGAGGTCCATAATCTATTGCAGACCAGGTCTCAGGCATTCATAGAAACATGGAAACATAGAAAGTAGGTGCAGGAGTAGGCAGGATGTACAGAGCACAGTGTTAACCTTTGTTTCCATTTATTTTCTTAGAAAATAGATCACACAATACA
Source organism: Leucoraja erinaceus (assembly GCF_028641065.1). Lineage (NCBI taxonomy): Eukaryota > Metazoa > Chordata > Chondrichthyes > Rajiformes > Rajidae > Leucoraja > Leucoraja erinaceus. Next base: position 4,106,298 of record NC_073409.1, read on the forward strand.
TAGAAACATAGAAAAGAGGTGCAGGAGTAAGCCATTTGGCCCTTCGACCCAGCACCACCATTCAATATGATCATGGCTGATCATTCAAAATCAGTACCCCGTTCCTGCTTTCCGGTAGAGGAAGTTGCTGCTCAAATAGCCAATGCATCCATGTTCTCCATTCTGGATGCCAAAAGTTCATTTTGTCAGATTCGGCTGGATCCAGACTCGTCCAACCTTACTACATTCGGCACCCCCTTCGGCCATTACAAATTCCTGAGAATGCCCTTTGGCATCAACTCTGCCAGCGAGGTTTTCTAGCGCACGATGGTAAACTGTTTGCGGGGTGTCCAGGCACCATTATTGTTGATGACATTCTCATCTTCCCAGCTTCTGCAGCCATAGTTCTGTTCTCTGCCCGCAACTACAATTCAAACGCGATGCACAAAAACGTTTTTTCGACAAGTCCAGTAAGCCACTTAAACCTCTCTCCAGTGGACAGGTTGTTCGCCTCCACACCAACAAGGGCTATGGCCATCTGGGTCACATCCACAGCCCTGGGGAAAAAAACGCGCTCCTACCTGGTTAGCGCGGTCGGGGCCATTTACAGACGCAACCGTCAACATCGCCTTCCTGTGAAGGAACCGCATCCAGCGATTCCGTATCCATAGGCCTCGCGTTTTGTATACCCTCCCACTACGGGCCGGCTGCTCCACTACCAGAGACTGTGTCCCCCGCGGCCTCTCCACGGCGTTGAGCGCCCAGCTCACCTACTTCACCGCCTCTACCCAGCGGATCTCGGTGCTGTCCCCGGTCCCCTCCCCAGTCACTTCACTGGTGAAAGGAGGAGATGTGGATTCGTACCGCACACGTGCCGGACGGGTCAGCAGGCCACCCATTAGATACGCCGATTTTGTGTAACCATTTATACTTCCCCATATTCGTTATTAACGTTTCGGCTACTGTATTATTTAGCCACCATGTTTCCACGTATCTATGCTTTATTTTGGTTCTACAAGGAAAGATGTAGATTGGTTATTTCCTACAAACCAATTGTAATGCTTGTTAGTAGTTGCTCCTCCTAATGTGCGATTTATATTACCAAGATCTTGCTTACGTAATGCAGTCTGAGTAGCTGCTAATTACTGTAATGTCCTGCACACCAATGCTGTAAGTGGACTTTAATGAATATGTGTTGTATCTTGGCGTGTGTGCGACTTGACTCATTACAGACATTGGCTGGATGTAGACACAAGATGTTGGAGTAACTCAGCAGGTCAGGCAGCATCCCAGAAGAAAACGAATAGGTGAGTTTTCGGGTCAGAACCCTTCTTCAGATTCTGGATCCCTGCATGTGTCAGCATCGATGTGCCAAATAATCTTTGATGGAAATCTAAAAGTGCAGGTGGTAGAAATCCAAGCTCGTTGGAAATGCCTGATCTTTTACATCCTTTTCTGAGAAACTGCATCAATATATGTCCTTTTCATGGCGAAAGAGATTGATGTTTTGTGGAAGTGGAAGAGTTTTGGCCCTCATTAGGATAGGTCTCCAGGTCAGAGTTTATTAATCCGCTGAGAAGTTGCCAAGCGGTTGCCAGGGCTTTCGTGATTATTTTGCAATCAACGCAAATGAGAGGGAGGGATGGCAGTGACCACGTAAACAAGAGGTTTGTCGATGTCAGTTGACAGAGATCGTGTGGTGAGCAGGAAAGTTTTCATACTTCACCAATATTTTTGATATGGTAAAATGAATGTTTTAAGTATGAAAAATTATGTACATGCCTCCTGCCCCAATCTCCCCTGCATCCCCCCAAAAAGAAATGCCCTCGTTTTTTTGCAATTGCAACAATTTCACATGAGAGAAATAGCACAGCAGTAGAGTAGCTGCCTTACTGCGCCAGAGACATGTGTTCGATCCCGACTACGGGTGCTGCCTGTGCAGAGTTTGTACGTTCTCCCCGTGACCTGCATGGGTTTTCTCTAGGATCTCCGGTTTCCTCCCACACTACAAAGACATGCAGGTTTGTAGGTTAATTGGGTTCGGTAAATTGTCCCTAGTGTGTAGAATAGTACTATTGTATGGGTAACCGCTGGTCGGCGCGGACTTGGTGGACCAAAGGGCCTGTTTCCATGCTGTATCTCTAAACTAAACCAAACTAAACTAAACTAAGAAAGCCTCACCCGCTGAGTTTCACCAGCATTTTTGTCTACCTTTGATTTTTCCAGCACCTGCAGTTCTTTCTTAAACTAATGTGCCTGTCCCACTTAGGCGATTTTTCAGCGGACTGCCGGCGGCTGTCAAGTTGGCGGCAGTCACCTGAAAAACTGGCAACTGCAACGGCGACTGTCAGAGTGGAACACACACATAAACACACATCGCTTCCTTCACCAGCCCGTTATGCAGGCGGGCGACAGGGCACGCGGGGGGGAACGCTGTCTGAGTGAAATTCACACGGTGCAAAGCCAAGGTGAAGCAGACACACCACGATGAACAGGAAGGTTGACGCTGCAAAAAGACGGCTAAAACACTGTACGGTATGTCCTTTAAAAGAGGGGGGAGGGGGGGTGGAGAAGGGGAGGGAGAGGCAGGAGAAGGGGGGAGAAGGAGTGGACACAACTTTTAAGAAGCCAGAGATACACAGCTGTGAAGCTCGGCGAACATTTAATATTACCGGTGGGTTATCCTTGGTTCTACTGCTTACCTTTTTTTCCCCAATGAGCCAATAAAATTCACCGGTCAGCACCGGCTACAACCTACGAGAACCTCCAAGAACCTTCGACCTCCTGGCAACCCATTAGGACGTCCTGGCGACCCACCTACGGCTCGAGAATTCTCGCTACTCTCCATGGCGGTTTCATTCAAGTCGCCGCAAATTTTTCAACATGTTGAAAATTTTACAGCGACCATAATGAGGCCGCGACTAGTTCCCAGAATGCGGGAACTCTTCGCGACATTTATGGCGACTCCCCGGCAACCACCCACGAACATGTGGCGACCATGTGGCGACTGCATAGTCTCCTGCAGTCGCCTAAAACGTCGGCAAGGTGGGACAGGCAGATAAGAAAGTGTAAGGGGTAAGAAAAATAATAAGCCAGCAGCACGCTATCGTTTATTGGTGGCTCAATAAATAAAAACAAATTCATGATAAAGTCCAACTTTATTTCGTCAAATACACTGGAGCATTTCACCAGTCAGTTGCTGCTGGCATCTCGCTTGCTAACTAGTACCCGAGAGAGAGAGAGAGAGAGGGAGAGAGAGAGAGAGAGTCTTTGTGTAGTACCGTAATACCATGTAAAGGGTGGCATACGTATTTGTGTAGTGAAGGTTATAAATGGCATGAATTAATAAGGGTTAATCTACATCCTTCCGCTTAAAGAAGTAAAGCATATATAGTGTTTAGTGGAATAAATATGAAACACCAGTATAAGGTGCAGCATTTATTATTTTACTGCATATGAGAGCACATAAAACTAAAAAGGTCATACACAGTTCAGATACAGCCAGTAAATTTTCCAATCAGCCAGTTTAGCTTGCAGCTGCTACCTGCACTTGTACAATAATAACCCCCAGCATACAACTCATCCTTCGCTGGGGAAGCAAGTCCCTTATCGGGTGAACGCGGAGGAGAAGACACCGGTGGAGATGGGGCACCGGGGAAGGCAGGGATGGCACCGGCAGAAGAATCGCTGGAGCAGTATTTGCAGAGCGTGAGGGAAGGCCGGCAGGCTGGTCCGGGTCGGGACATGGAGGTTCTGGTTCATTAACTGGAAGGAGGTGTTGGCGGGTTCACCGATAAATGCTGTTGTCAATACTGATCAAGTATGAGCTGGTTCCGCGGGTGGACCCCAGAATGACTCCGAGGCGGTCATAACCTCGGAGTGACCGCAAACGGACAACCTGTCACTTGTCGTGCGGTTGAAGCGGAGAGCTGGTTTTATCGTAGTATTTTCTTTGTATGTCGCGGCTGCATGGAGCTGGGATTGCATAACTGACGGCGCACGAACTTGTGGTTCTGGTAGTTGCTTGGCCATAGGCAGAGTGGAGCGGGTTCCCCGTGAAATGAGCCGTTCGGCTGCAGATCCCAGGAGAGGGTCGCAGACGGTGTTCCGAAGGTTGAGTAAGTCGAGATAAACATCAGAGCCGGCACTGTGTGATCGTTCCATTAGTTCCTTTGCACGTTTTACGGAGGCCGTTGGACTCCGGGTACTCGGGGCTACTGGTAATGTGGTGAAAGTCCGAGATTTTTGCGAAATTCCTGAAGAGCTGACTGGAGAACAGAGGTCCATTGTCTGAGAGCAGCGTTAACGGGGCTCCGTGGACCGAGAAGTGATGAGTTAGTTTCTGAATGACCATGGCTGAGGTTGGGCTACTGAGCAGGTTGATTTCAAACCATCCTGAGGAGGAATCAACTAAAACAAGGAATTGTTGGCCGTGCCACTCAAAGATGGCGACTGCTACCGTGGACCAGGGTAAGTCCGGCGTGGGGTGCGAGAGGAGTGGTTGTTTCTGTTGGTACAGGGTCAAGCTATTGCAGATCGGGCAGGCAGCAATCTTCTCTAGAATGTAGTTGGCCATGTCTGGCCAAAACAGCATTCCTTTTGCATGTTGAAGAGTTATTTCTGCAGCAGGATGGCCCCCATGGACAATGTCAAAGTACTTGCTGTGAAGAGACTTCGGGATGACCGCCTTGTGTCCTTTCATTATCACGCCGTCCTGAATGACCAGTTCGGCACCGACAGAGAGAAATGGGCGGACAGCTTGTGGCAGGTGGTGCTGTTTGTGTGGCTAGCCGCAGTGGATAATAGTGTCCAGTGGCTGTAGTGTTTCATCTGCAGCTGTTTATGACACTAGGATGTCTAAACCGGCAGATGGGAGGCAGGAGACCATCATAACCATGTACCCCTCATGCCCATCATCAGACAGGTGTTTTTCGCAGGTTGGGCGAGGTGCCCATGAGAGGGTACATGTCAGCTAAGCGCATGTCCTTACCACGTTTGTAGGTTAGTCTGATGTCATATCTCTGTAGTTCTATCATCATGCATTGTAAACGCGCTGGTGCCATGTGGAACAGTTTACTGAGGATACTGACCAGGGGCTGGTGATCGGTTTCAACCGTGATCGGGTTGCCAAAGATAAAGTCCTTGAATTTCTTGCAGGCAAAGGTTACTGCGAGTAGCTCCTTTTCGATTTGATCGTAGCGCTGTTCAGTATCGGTCATGGTACGGGAGACAAAGGCAAATGGTCTGGAGCCCTTTCCGTCGTCTTGTAGGCAAGCAGCGCCCAGTCCATACTGTGAGGCATCACAGGTAAGGGTAACGGGTAATTTGGCATCAATGTATGCGAGGGTTGGAGCGCAAGACATTAGTTGTTTGAGGGTTTCAAATGCCCTCTGCTGGTGTTGGTGCCAGGACCAGTGCGTATCCTTGTGGGTCAGTTGTCGCAAGGGTTAATCTACAGCTACAGTCTTCCTTTTATCTAGATTTGTCTCTGTTCTTATTCAGCGAGTAAAGAAATCTGGGAGGTATTGTTCTACACAGCAGCTGAGGAGAAAATTGCCACTGAAACAATCTGTCTAGCGATACTGCCACATTTCTGGAGATTCACCATTATGTGGACAGAACTACAAGCCGTCCACTCTTAGGCTGTTTCTCACCTTGGAACTGCTGGAGTTAATTTTTAAACTGAAATCGCAATGATATTTTTTGTGCAATATATAAAAACAAAATACAATTGATTGTCTAACAGTTCGCGATTAGGCTAGCGCCAATCTCAATAACAGCAAATTGGAACATTCCCGTTTTAGTTGTTTGGAATTTTACAAGATGCAGCAGACAGTGGGATTTTGAATTCCTAAGTGAGCATCTGTGGCAACGTGAGTCTCAATATGTTCACACTACATAATCAAGCACACGCGTGTATCCTGTCACATAATCAAACAGTTGCACTTTTGCTGTCGATGCCAAAATGGATTTGCATTTTGAGCAAAAATCAGAAGATCAGATTACTCTTGCATTTCTTAATGACGCCTCCTACTTTGATCATGCCACTGATGATAATAATCCTCATATTCTTTTAAACTTGCCAAGGGATCGCTGATGTTTTCTCTCCATAATATTTTCCCTCGGCATTAATTTGGCTGTTCTGCCACCGTGCTCGCGAATTGAAATGTTAACCTTAATACTGTGTGTCAGCAGACTGTGGTAGTCACACAATTGAAACCAACCAGACACTTATATTTTTACATTTCTGGCTAGGGTCACTGCACAAGCAATTTTCCTTTCCATTACCTAAAGGCTTTGCATCTAATGACAATTTCCTAGCGTTCTTCCAACTGAAATCAAATAACTCTGCGCAGACAATGGTCTGAACTTACAGCCACAGTGCTGGCCAACTAAATCTGATCTTGGTGGAGTAAGATGGCGCTTAAAAGCTGCACTCAGTTTACAAATTCGCAGATGGCATTACCATGGCGGGCCGGATACCAAGTAATGACGAGATGGAGTACAGGAAGTAGGTTGAGAACCTCGTAACCTGGTTCCAACACAACCTCTCCCTCAATGTCAGCAAGACAAAGGAGATTGTGATCGACTTCAAGAAGCGACACAGTACAATACTGTACATTGCTGGCGGAGAAGTAGAGATTGTCAAGGGCTTCAAGTTCTTAGGAATAAATATCATCAGCAAATTGTCCTGGGCCAGCCACTTTGGCCAAGAATGCACACCAAAGCCTCTACTTCCTTAGAAGGCTTTTAGGAAGTTTGGCATGTCCCCAAAAACCTTCACCAACTTCTCCAGATGCGTCTTAGAAAGCATTTTATCAGGATGCATCACAGCAAAGGTTTGTAATAGCTTCATCCAAAACCGTAAGAGATTGCAGCGGGTTGTGGACGTAGCCCAGACCATCACGCAAACCAACCTCCCGTCAAATTACTCCATCTACACTTCAGGCTGCCTCAGCAAGGCCACCAGCATAAACAAGGACCAGTCTCACTCTCGCTTCACCCCTCTCCCATTGGGCAAGGGGTACAGAAGTTTGAAAATGCATACCTCCAGATTCAGGGACAGTTTCTTTCCAGCTGTCATCTGGTAACTGAACCATCCTTAACCAGTTAAAGTGCGGTCCTTTGCTCCCATCTACCTCATTGGAGATCTTTGAAGTTTCAGACCTGATCTTGCACTAAAAGTGGCACTCTTTATCATCTTTACAATGCGGACAGCTTATTGTAACCATGTATATAGTATTTTCGTTGACTGGAAAGCATGCCACAAAAAGCTTTTCAGTATACCTCAGTGCACATGACAATAATAAACTTATCTTGCCAAAAAAATGGCTACAAACTTTTCCGTCCAACGGCAATAATGGGACAACTATACAAGACATAAACACAGGATAAACATTTAGTCCATGGAGTTAATTAGTTAATAAGTGAAAACAAGAGAGGACTTGCTAAAAATATATATTTATGCTTGACTGGCTTGATAAAACCCTCACACGAAGAAAAAAAACAGGAGTGTAAGTTCCGACTATTTTAGCCCACATAATCTTGGTGAATTACTTACACTTGAAATGGCAATTTCATTATTGCCACACCTAAGATGTTGGATTCAACTAGAACAATACACATTCGTGATATAGGAAATACATAGGATATTGACATAATCTACCAATTACATAAAATAATTAGACTACATCCCTCCCCACATTTATTATAAGTAACATGCATTCCAATTTTTTTAGATGTTTATATACTTCCCTCATATCTTATACACCTTATTACAAAGTATTTAAGATGTACGGAAGATTTCCGCTTGGGTAAAGGTTAACATTTCAAGATTACTGGATGTGAAGGCTATGGTTGTTGTGTCGAATCAGTTCCATCTGTGTTCTCAAGGTTACCCAACCCCTTTCACTGACTGCAGATGGTGTTTTGAAGAATAATGCATTGCATATGCATTTTGGCCCACATTATGCCTCTACTGTGATCTGTCTGTGGTGGTCACTTCAATTGGCTGAATGTCGCATGGAGTTGCACGCTTGCCCATGGAGTCAATGCATTTCACGTCAACTCAGGTTGTTCATAAGTTCATAAGCTGTTGGAGCAGAATTAGGCCACTCGGCCCATCAAGTCCACTCCGCCATTCAATCGTGGCTGATCTATCCCTCTCAACCACATTCTCCAGCCTTCACCCCATAACCCTTGACACCCGTACTAATCAAGTTGTGACGGTGGAGATCTGAATTCCATGCATTTCTCCACAGCTCTGCAGCACTCGGCTTTAATCACTTTTCTATAGCCATTCATCTGTTCACAGGCTACCTTTTCGTGCACAAACTACTGTAGATGGTGGCATTACTGTCGTTGAATGCAAAGTTGCTCGTTATCATTTTTGTGTAGCTCCTTTCTTAGAGAATCATGGTCATATATACAGCGTGGAAACAGGCCCTAGGCCCAACTTGCCCACGCCGACCAACTTGTCCCATCTACATATAGCCCCAGCTGCCTGTGTTTGGCCATGTCCCTCCAAACCTATTCTATCCATGTACCTGTCCAAATGTTTCTCAAATGCCATGACAGTACCAGCCTCAAATACTTCCTCTTGCATCCCGTTCCATACACCTACCACCCTTTGTGTAAAAAAGTTGATTAAAACATCCTTTCAGGATATGCCTTTGAATTAAGACAAGACAGATGACTTATGTTCGCACTGCGTGTCCCTCCGGTGTAACGTTGGCTCATAGACAGCAAGAAGAGGTTTGGTGATGTGGGAATCTCAAGCAGGTTGCAAACTTCTCAAAGTCATCTTTGCTGCCAGTAAATGGCAGCAAATAGACTGGCAGGTTTGAAGCCGTTGGGTTTATACGTTCAACTCAAGGCGGGTTTATTGTCATATGTACAATGGTGAAGCTGTAGAATGGTGGTGTATACAGATATAAAACTCAACACTTCTACGACTGCAAAATCTACTTGCTCCTCTGTTGATTACAAGAAAACATCAAGGGCCAAAAATGTATAATTGTCACATGTGCCGGTAACAGAACAATTAAATTCTTACTTACTATAGCTTTACAGGCCCATAATAAGCCACACATAACAACCAATAATACAACAAATTAATCATCAATTATCAATAATATCAGCTCTAAAAGTATAAAGCCAAAACGCTGATTGTTGTTACTTACTTAAACGTATACTTTCAGTGTTTGGTTGCTTTGCACAGAATCGGCTTAATGAGAGTAGGTGTGAGAATCTATCGCCTCTTTGGCATCAGGAGACTTGAACAGCATGTTGACTCACTCTTGCAACATGAGGGCTGTGATGGTATTGCAGAGAATCCTGCATTGCAGAGAATTGCAAAGAGTAACGACTCCGGACTGTCAAAGCCACCACAACCAGACATAAAAACAGCTTTTTTTCCCCACGAGCAGTAGCTCTACTAAATAATCAAAAGTCTGTAGCCTCCTTTTGCCCTGGTATTTTATTTCATTCACATGTTTAAACTATAATGTTTTATTCTGAATGTTTTAATGTTTTATGTATTATTCTTAATTGGTCTACTGTATATCTTGTTGTTACTTGTGGGCAGAGCACCAAGGCAAATTCCTTGTATGTGTACATACTTGGCCAATAAACTTATTCATTCATTCATTTATTAATTCATTCATAATATACCAAACAAAATGAACACAGTAGAACACGAGGGAGGCACGGCCGTGCAGCGGTAGAGTTGCTGCCTTACAGCGCCAGAGACCCGGGTTCAATCCTGACTACGGGTGCTTGTCTGTACGGAGTTTGTACGTTCTCCCCATGACCTGCCTGGGTTTTCCCCAAGATCTTCAGTCTCCTCTCTGCGTACAGGTTAGTTGGTTAATTGGCTGGTATAAATGTAAATTGTCCCTCATGTAGGATAGTGTTAATGTGCGGGGCTCGCTGTTTGGTGCAGACTCGGTGGGCCGAAGGGCCAGATTCTGCATTGTATCTCCAAGCTAAATAACTAAACCAAAGATCATTTTGGGTGATATTCATACACCTGTTAAAATCTCTAAAAGATCCGTGACCTCTCAGCCTCCTGCTCTCCAAGGAATAAAGTCAGACTGTAGAAGGTTCTCGACCTGAAACGTCGCCCATTCTTTCTCTGCAGAGTTGCTGCCTCACCTGCTGAGTTACTCCAGCATTTTGTATCTACCTTCCATCCTTTCCGTGCCTATCCAAAACCATCTTACAGTAAATGTCACTTTTGCATATGCCTCCATCATCACCCCAGGCATCACATTCCAGGAACCCACCACTCTCAGTGTAAAAAAACCTTATATGTGCAGTTTCCTAAACTTCTGAGACCTCTTAAGAAACCAAGGGATTGTGATAGATTATAACCATTCACCGGTCTGGAGCCACATCCTTTAAGAGTCTTGGGCGCAGATCATTATATGCAGGGCGACCTGCCATCTCTTTGCACCATTAATGTCCCCAGTACCTTATTTTCCCCTTGTGATAAACATGCTTTAGTTTCTCCCTTTGCATGGCCACGTTATTCTCTATCACGGTAGGGTGAAGGTTAATATTGATTGCTATTTCAAGTTATGCGTCACACCCAGATTAACAGGAAATAATATCCTCCAGTAAATTCAACATTAGCTGGAAACCCACCCATAAAGTTAAACCCAAATATCTTACACATCACTAACACAAAAGAAAATGCAATTAAAAAATTTCATATCAAGAGAATTTCAGTAATTGGACATAAACAGGTAAAAACCACGATATGATATGCCTACGTGAATACTGAAATGATTAAAAGAGTAAAAATGGCTTATGTGTGTAGCATTACAGTTACACACTGTGCTTAGACCTGCACATTTGTAATTGCTAATGTTCTAACATTTATTAGTCTCAATTTCAATGCATTAAGAGATTTGCAACAACTTAATTGTTTTTTTCCACCTTAAAGAGATTAATGCAGAAAAAGATGTGCTGGACTATGGAACAAATACATTACTTTCTGGATGAAGATGGTTGTGTGGACTGCAAGAGGAACAATACATATACCCAAATCCAAAGCATTTGAAAAGATATCGAAAACATGTATAAGTTCTGGTTACTTCAATTTATATTAAGGGATCCAGATGTGATACACTCGACCCGAAACGTCACCTGTCTCACCCACTGAGTTTCCCCAGCATTTTTATCTACCTTCGATTTTTCCATCATCTGCAGTTCCTTCTTAAACACTTGGTCTAGTATCCCTCTAAATCCCCTATATTCATATATATTGTCTACATGTCTTTTGAGTGTCAAATTGTATACACTTCTATAGCTTGTTCAAGAACAATTTTAGTTTTTTTTAAAGAGATACAGCATGGGAGCAGGCCCTTCGGCCCATCTAGTCTACGCCGACCGGCGATCCCCGCACATTAATGCTATCTACACACACTAGGGACAATTCACATTTATACCAAGCCGAAGATCTCGGAGAAAGCCGAAACCCAGGCAGATCACGGGGAGAACGTACAAACTCGTACTGGCAGCACCTGTAGTCAGGATCGAACCCGGGTCTCTGGCGCTATAAGGCAACTCTACCGCTGCGCCACCTTGCCGTCCCATTCATTTATTCACAACTCTTTGCTTTCTTTCTGTTAATCATTCTTAATCCATGCCGTATATTAGCCCCAAATCCACATTCTCTAATTATGTTGATGAACCTTTCATGTTAGACCATTAAAACCCTTCTGAAAATCGGAAGATGCCACATCCACTGGTTGTCCTTATCTATTCTACTGGTCACATCCTCATTAACCTCAAATAGATTGGTCAAATATGATTTTCCTTTCATTAATCCATACTAGATCTATTCAGTTCTGTTCTTTTTTTTCATTTCTACATTCTTATTAGATTCTTCATTGAGATATTTCAGCATTTTTCTTATTTTTTAGATCAGATTGACAGGTTAGATATTCTGTTTGTTCCACTTTCAAGATTTTAAAGATAGTGGAGTCAAGAGATATGGGGAGAAGGCAGGAACGGGGTACTGATTGTGGATGATCAGCAATGATCACATTAAATGGCGGTGCTGGCTCGAAGGGCCGAATGGCCGACTCCTGCACCTATTGTCTATTGTCTATTCCTTTCAAGAAAAGTTAGGTCACATTTGCTCTCCTCAAATCTACAGGAACTGCTGCAGCTGAGGTGGCATATTCAAGATGCTAAAGAGAAATAATGCAGGAGTAACTCAGCGGGACAGGCAGCATCTCTGGAGAGAAGGAATGGGCGACGTTTCGGGTCGAGACCCTTCTTCAGACTGATAGTCAGGGGAAAGGGAACCGAGAGATATAGACAATGATGTAGAGAGATACAGAACAAATGAATGAAAGATATGCAAATAAGTAACGATGATAAAGGAGACAGGCCATTGTTAGCTGCTTGCTAGGTGAGATCAGGAACCTGGTGTGACTTGGGTGGGGGAGGGAGGAAGAAGCTAATCAGAGTATTTACTATCTCTATAAAACCATAACAGCCAAAACATAGGAACAAAATTAGGCCATTTGGTCCATCGAATCTACCCCGCCATTCAATCATGGCTGATCTACTTTTCCTTTTCAACCCCATTCTTCTGCTTTCTCCCCGTAACCTTTGACGTCCTTACTAATCAAACACCTATCAATCTCTGCTTTGAAAACATCCAATGTTTTGGCCTCCACAGCAGTGTGTGGCAATGACTTCCACTGATTCACCACCATTCAGCTCAATAAATTCCTCCCCATCTCCATTCTGAAGTTACATCATTGTATTCTGAGGCTATGCCCTCACGTTTTAGATTCTCCCATTACTGGAAACATCTTTTCCATGTCCACTCTATCTAGGCCTAGAGTGCCTCTTTCAGTGCTCTGGGATGTACTGTAGATCATTGGGTTTTATTAGCTTTGTATCTCAGCAACTTCTCCTGTGCTCCTTTTGTTCAACTGTTATTTATTTTCTGCAGTGTCCCCATTTTTGCTAGATATTTTGCTCTCCAGTATTTCTGACAGCTTTTTTCCCATTTTACATTTTTATTATGACTCTCAGGGACATATCCTGTCATAAAGATATTATTTTATACATTTCAGTCTTTAGTAAATAGATCTTAAATTCAGTGCCAAATGTTTACATTTATCACTGTTTTATCTTTTATTCAGTACTTCATACATCTCTATTTTCTTTACAGAATTAATTTTTCAGTCCTGACAGGTTATATATCGTAAGCATTGTGCATGAAGAGTGGACCCTGTACAATTTCGGAGTCAGTGACATCAGCAGGCTAGCTGGGACTCCCTTGTCAGATTAGTGCAAGCACAGTAAATTGGCTTAGAGGAGACACTGAATATTTGACAGTGCCTCGGCTTTTAGAATAGTTTAGTTTAGTTTAGAGATGCAGCGTGGAAACAGGCCCTTCGGCCCACCGGGTCCCCACCGACCAGCGATCCCTGCACACTAACACTATTCTACACACACTAGGGACAATTTACACACACACCAAGCCAATTAACCTACATACCTGTACGTCTTTGGAGTGTGGGAGGAAACCGAAGATCTCGTAGAAAACCCATGCAGGTCACGGGGAAAACGCACAAACTCCATACAGGCAGCACTCGTATTCAGGATCGAACCCGGGTCTCTGGCGCTGCAAGCGCTGTAGGGCAGCAACTCTACAGCCGTGCCACCGTGCCGCCCTTTTTAAAATACTACTGCTCACACTTCCAGAGAGATCTGCTCCAAACGTGTGACATCTACAAAAACAATGTACCTGCTTACTTGTGAAAGGCTATGAACTAGCTTCTGGAAGCATGTCAGTTGTTATCAGGCAACTGAACCATCCTACCACAACCAGAGGGCATTCCTGAACTACTATCTACCTCTTTGATGACCCTCGGACTATCCTTGATCGGACTTTGCTGGCTGTACCTTACACTAAACGTTATTCCCTTAGAATGTCAAAATAAGGGACAAATTCCTGACGGCATTTCATTGACCAACTCGGCCGTGGCTGGGTGAATAATGACTTGGTGCTAGACTACACACAAAGCCCAGCCGGCAGGCCAGCTGAGAAGTCCGGCACCCCATCCAACTCATGAAACAATGATTGGCCATCAGAAGGAGGGGTGGTGGTGTCGGCAGTAAGTGAAGGTCCTAAGGTCGGAGAGCTGTCGACCAACGGGGCCATGGGCGAGGCGCTGCTGCTGCACTCCATGAGCTACCCTATGTCGGGACGAGTGAGGCGGGGCCCTGACGTGGCATTCCGACCAAACAGTCCCCTCGACCCGAGTAGTAGCAGTTAAATACGGGACAAGGGCGGTCCCTTATCTGAGGAAAGACATTCTTGCCATAGAGGGAGTACAGAGAAGGTTCACCAGACTGATTCCTGGGATGGCAGGACTTTCATATGAAGAAAGACTGGATAGACTTGGCTTGTACACGCTAGAATTTAGAAGATTGAGGGGGGATCTTATAGAAACTTACAAAATTCTTAAGGGGTTGGACAGGCTAGATGCAGGAAGATTATTCCCGATGTTGGGGAAGCCCAGAACTAGGGGTCACAGTTTAAGGATAAGAGGGAAGTCTTTTAGGACCGAGATGAGAAAATCATTTTTTACACAGAGAGTGGTGAATCTGTGGAATTCTCTGCCACAGAAGGTAATTGAGGCCAGTTCATTGGCTATATTTAAGAGGGAGTTAGATGTGGCCCTTGTGGCTAAAGGGATCAGGGGGTATGGAGAGAAGGCAGGGATGGGATACTGAGTTGGATGATCAGCCATGATCATATCGAATGGCGGTGCAGGCTCGAAGGGCCGAATGGCGTACTCCTGCACCCATTTTCTATGTTTCTATGTTACGTATGGGACAAACCAATTTAGCCCAATATACGAGATGCCCCGGCTAATACGGGACAGTTGGTAACCCTAGCGGGAGGCGCACCTGGAACACAAAGGACGGGCGAGGACAGGGATATCGCATCCAAGGAAGGCGATAGCTGCAGCCTGGGGCTCGTCTGGATCGGCCACCGCTCATAAGAACTAGAGTGCGGACTGGGCTTTGAAAATGGCATCAAAACATGGTGCCTCTTGCACGCGGGCTCAGCAGACTGTTTCTGTACACTTGCTAATCAAGGATATACTTAGTTATGGGAATATTGTACTGGGCTGTATGTAAGAAAATAATTTCACTGGGCGTTTACACACTTGACAGTAAAAGCACCATTGAATCATCCATTTTTAACCTCCATTTGCCAAATTGAATCAGGTGACGCAACAACAAGAAATATGATAGAAAAGGTGAGTTAAACATCGGATCCAAGATATTCAAAAACAAAAGAATATATTTCAACTGAGAATGTGAAAAAATGATAAATTTTAATAAAGGCATCTTATGGAAAAAAGGAATAAATTCTGCACTAAATATTGATTTTTTTTTTGTTTTAATTTTAACCATAGAAAATCCAGAAAAGAAAGGAAGGAAATCTATTTTCTGGACAAACTGTTAATAGTGGGGTTGAGGTAGGTGGGTGAGGCTGAGGAGTGGAATAACAAAATTAATGTACTGTTGAAGCCAGGCATATGAAGGAATGAAAACTACAAAGACAACATACGTATTTTCAAAAACAGGCCTGTTTTTTTTGAGTTAGACATACAAATTAATTTTACAATTGTGATAAACCTCTTGAAGCAGGGAGCTTCTCTAATGAGGCATTTAGAATTCTCACTTCAGGAAAGGAGCATGACACCCTCCCCAAAATCAATATGTGAACTCTTAAGCACAAAACACATGGTTGAAGGATGCCAGGTATTGATTTGTGAGATTCAAACCCACACACATCATAGTCATGGATGCAACTTCCAGAGAAGAGGAACACTAAGGTTCCTGAGGGAACATCTCAAAATCCTTACAACTACTTCAAATGTAACATATTTATCTGCCTACCTGCAGTTTCTACATGGGGAATGTTGGAATATCATTAAACAAGAAAGGTTAGAAGCTATGGCAAATATCTATACCTTGCTTCATAACCTGGGCATCGACCCCTCCCTCTGCAACTGGATACTGGACTTTCTAACCAACAGACCCCAGTCTGTGAGGTTAGACAAGCACACCTCTTCAACCCTCACCCTGAACACCGGCGTTCCTCAGGGCTGTGTGCTGAGCCCCCTCCTCTACTCCCTCTTCACCTATGACTGCACACCTGTACATGGTACTAACACCATCATCAAGTATGCAGATGATACAACGGTGATTGGCCTCATCAGCAACAACGATGAGCTGGCCTACAGGGAGGAGGTCCAGCACTTAGCAGCATGGTGCGCTGACAACAACCTGGCCCTTAACTCCAAGAAGACCAAGGAGCTCATTGTAGACTTCAGGAAGTCCAGAGGCGGCACGCACACCCCCATCCACATTAACGGGACGGAGGTGGAACGTGTTTCTAGCTTCAGGTTCCTGGGAGTCAAAATCTCCGATGACCTCTCTTGGACCCACAATACCTCTACTCTGATCAAGGAGGCTCATCAGCGTCTCTTCTTCCTGAGGAGACTGAAGAAGGTCCATCTGTCTCCTCAGATCCTGGTGAACTTCTACCGCTGCACCATCGAGAGCATCCTTACCAACTGCATCACAGTATGGTATGGCAACTGCTCTGTCTCCGACCGGAAGGCATTGCAGAGGGTGGTGAAAATTGCCCAACGCATCACCGATTCCTCGCTCCCCTCCATTGAGTCTGTCCAAAGCAAGCGCTGTCTGCGGAGGGCGCTCAGCATCGCCAAGGACTGCTCTCACCCCAACCATGGACTGTTTACCCTCCTACCATCCGGGAGGCGCTACAGGTCTCTCCGTTGCCGAACCAGCAGGTCGAGGAACAGCTTCTTTCCGGCGGCTGTCACTCTACTAAACAACGTACCTCGGTGGACTGCCAAAAACCCCCCCCCCCCCCCCCGGACACTTATTATTTTTTATTCAAATCGTTTGCTATGTCGCTCTTCAAGGGAGATGCTAAATGCATTTTGTTGTCTCTGTACTGTACACTGACAATGACAATTAAAATTGAATCTGAATCTGAATCCTACAGTTCTAAATGGTTTACCTCACATAATCTAAGAGATTCAGAACCATATTCATTATGAAGTCCTTAGATCAATCGATAACCTCTCTCAGGAAAATATGCCGTCGATTGTGGAATCTGCCACAGGTAATGATGGTCCAATTCTACACTGCCATCGTAGAGTCTGTCCTCATCTTCTCCATCATGGTCTGGTTTGGCTCAGCCACCAAGCACGACATCCGGAGGCTGCAGTGAATCGTTCAATCAGCTGAGAAGGTTGTTGGCTGCAACCTTCCTCCCATTGACGAACTGTACGCTGCAAGGGCCAGGAGGCGAGCAGGTAAGAAGATCATCTCTGACCCCTCTCACCGTGGCCACAAATTATTTGAAGCACTTCCCTCTGGAAGGCAACTCCGGACTGTAAAAGCCGCCACATAAACAGATATAAAAACAGTTTTTTTTTCCCATAAGCAGTAGCTCTACTCAATAACCAAAAATCTGTAGCCTCCTTTTGTTCTGGTATTTTATTTCATTCACATGTTTAATCAATAATGTTTTATTCGGAATGTTTTAATGGTTTATTCTTAATTGTTTACTGTATGTCGTATTGTTACTTGCGAGCGGAGCACCAATGCAAATTCATTGTATGTGTACATACTTTGCCAAAAAACTTATTCATTCATTCATTTTGTTTAGTTTAATTTAGTTTAGAGGTACAGCATGGAAACAGGCCTTTAAAAAACAGTCCACTTTAAAAATACCCAAAATAAACCTCCACAGCCGTCTGTGGCAATTAATTCCAGTTTCAACATCCTCTGGCTAAAGAAATTCCTCCTCATCGCCATTCATTAGCCATTTCTAACTTGAGGAGATATCAGTTCAATTTATTCTAATACCATTATCTGAAGAGCATGTATTATTTTTCCTTCTCGATTCCAAGTGTGAAATTTAGTTCAAGTCTTTCAATAAACTAACATCTTTCATTTATTGTGTCTCATGTTCCCATTCTATTCCTAATTAAGCAATACCTGAAATATATCGGTGGGCTCATTACCCTCATTTCCAGAGATGTGATGCATAACTATCACTTACATTATTCCCAGGGACCCAAGCATAAAAGTACATTTCATCAGTTGCTAATAGGTTAAAATGGTGACCGCATTATTAAACGTGGTATTCCTGAAAATTCATAAAAGATTAAATAACATAAATTGCAAAGAAAGCCCAATTCTGCTTTCAAGTGGAATGGATAGTTCAAATTATAACATTTTGTTAACAAATTATCCATAATTACATGTTTTATATGTTGTAAAGTATCCACTGAACTGAGGCAATGTATAATTTATTGTTATACCTCTGCCAAAATTGCTTTATTATATGATGTCTGATTATTCAAACAACTGTTTAATCATCTGTGGATTTTGAGAATTAAGACTATCAATTCTCAAACTCGGGGTGGAACAGTGGTGCAGCGGTAGAGTTACTGCCACACAGCGCCAGAGGCCCAGGTTCGATCCTGACTGCAGATGCTGTCTGCACAGAGTTTGTACAAACTCCCCGTGACTGCGTGTGGTTTCTCTGGCGGTTCTGGTTTTCTCCCTCACTCCAAAGATTTGGATGCTTAATTGGCTTTGGTAAAAATTTGTAAACTGTCCCTAGTGTGTGCAGATTAGTATTAGTGTACGGGGATAATCGCATAGACTCGGTGGGCTGAAGGGCCTGTTACCACGCTGAGTATCTAAAGTCTAACATTGCAGAACTAATGGTTACTAACGGGCCCTCATCTTCACCATGGACGTCCAATCACTATACACCTCCATCCCCCACCACGATGGTCTCACAGCCCTCCGGTTCTTCCTCGACCAGAGAAGCAACCCATACCCAGCCACTGACACTCTCCTCCGCCTAGCGGAGCTGGTCCTTACCCTCAATAACTTCACGTTCGACTACTCCCACTTCCTCCAAATACAAGGCGTAGCTATGGGCACACGCATGGGCCCCAGCTATGCCTGCCTATTTGTAGGTTACGTCGAGCAATCCTTGTTCAATACATACTAGGGCCCCATCCCCGACCTCTACCTCCGCTACATCGACGACTGCTTTGGTGCCACCTCCTGCACCCGCACACAACTGACTGACTTCATCCACTTCACCACTAACTTCCATCCGGCACTCAAATACACCTGGACCATTTCCGACACTTCCCTACCATTCCTTGACCTCACTATCTCCATTGCAGGTGATAGACTTCTAACCGACATACACTATAAACCCACTGACTCCCATGGCTATCTGGACTACACTTCTTCCCACCCTGCTTCCTGTAAGGACTCCATCCCCTACTCCCAATTCCTCCGTCTACGCCGCATCTGCTCCACGGATGAGGCGTTCCACACCAGGACATCTGAAATGTCCTCACTATTCAGGGAACGGGGGTTCCCCTCCTCCACCATAAATGAGGCTCGCACCAGGGTCTCTTCCATACCCCGCAACACTGCTCTCTCTCCCCATCGCCGCACTCGCAACAAGGGCCGAATCCCCCTAGTCCTCACCTTTCACCCCACCAGCCGTCACATACAAAAAGTAATCCTCCGTCAGTTTCGCCACCTTCAACGTGACCCCACTACTCGGCCACTTCTTCCCATTCTCCCCCATATCTGCCTTCCGCAAAGAAATCTTCCCTCTCCCATCTCTCCCCGACTATCTGCCTTCCCTCAAAGACAAAAAGTAATCCCTCCGTCATCGCTCCAAGTGACACTAACTCCCTTGTCCATCTTCTGAACCCTCCCCCGGTCCACCCCCTCCCAACCAAAGACCGCTTCCAACCACAAGAGGCCTGCGGTCCACCCCCCCCTCCCCCCTGCACTTTCCCCCCCCCCCCCCCCCCCCCCCCATTGCAACCACAAGAGATGCAACACTTGTTCCGGTCAACTCCCCCCCCCCCCCCTCGACTCCGTTCAAGGACCCAAGCAATCGTTTCAGGTGCGACAGAGGTTTACCTGCATCTCTTCCAACCTCATCTATTGCGTCCGCTGCTCTAGATGTCAGCAGATCTATATCGGTGAGACCAAGCGGAGGTTGGGCGATCGTTTCGCCGAACACCTCTGCTCGGTCCGCAATAACCAAGCTGACCTCCCGGTGGCTCAGCACTTCAACTCCCCCTCCCACTCCGCCTCCGACCTCTCTGTCCTGGGTCTCCTCCATGGCCACAGCGAGCAGCACCGGAAATTGGAGGAACAGCACCTCATATTCCGTTTGGGGAGTCTGCACCCCGGGGGCATGAGCATCGAATTCTCCCAATTTTGTTAGTCCTTGCTGTCTCCTCCCCTTCCTCAGCCCCCCTGCTGTCTCCTCCCATCCCCCAGCCTTCTGGCTACTCCTCCTTTTCCCTTTCTTGTCCCCACCCACCCCCGCCCCCGATCAGTCTGAAGAAGGGTTTCGGCCCGAAACGTTGCCTATTTCCTTCGCTCCATAGATGCTGCTGCACCCGCTGAGTTTCTCCAGCTTTTTTTTGTGTTACTAATTTACTAATGGTTACTAAGCAGGAAAGTTTTAATTTAGTTTTGGAGATACAACATGGAAACAGGCCCTTTGGCCCATCGAGTC
This sequence comes from Leucoraja erinaceus, assembly GCF_028641065.1. Classification (NCBI taxonomy): domain Eukaryota; kingdom Metazoa; phylum Chordata; class Chondrichthyes; order Rajiformes; family Rajidae; genus Leucoraja; species Leucoraja erinaceus. The sequence goes on from NC_073409.1 coordinate 4,126,942, forward strand.
CGTGCACACCAATGATCATACGTACACTACACACTAGTTCTATCCTAAACAATAGGGCCAATTAAACTACAAGCCTGTATATTTCTTAACATTGGAGAAGGAATCAATGTGCTAGCTATATTGGACACTGATTGGTGATGTTTACGTCAGGAGTTGAAGAAGAGTCCTAAAATGCAATAAGTACAGTAGATTTTATTAGATTTTTATTATCAGTTCAGATTTATTTTCTAGAGAGGTAGACTTTAGACTTTATTTTAGACTTTGTAGATACAGCGTGGAAACGGACCCTTCGGCCCACCGAGTCATGCCGGCCTCGATCACTTGGTGCACTAGCACTGTCTTACACACTTACAATTTACGATTTACAGAAGCCAATTAACCTACAAACGTGTATGTCTTTAGAATGTGGGAGGAAATCAGCGCACCCGGTGAAAACCCACACGGTCACAGTGAGAGCGTACGACAGACAGAACCCGCAGTCAGGATCGAACCGGGGTCTCTGGTGCTGTAAGGCAGCAACTCTACCTCCGCGCCACCATGCCGCCCGAGGTAGGCCCTCTTAAACAAAAATAAAGCCATTCCAAGTGAGGTTATATTAGCGAGGTGTTCTGTCTCCGAATTGCCCACCTGTGTGACATGCAGAACTCAGTGACAGACACATTAAAACACCATTAAACTGTGAAATAGAAAACAGCTTGAGAATAGGTTCAACCTTCACAGCTTATTGATTTTTCCTTCCTTGCTTGATTTCTTGGACAACTGTTTTATAATAGGTTTTACTTATTTTCCTGTTGCTTTCCAACTTCATCAGAAGCTGCTATTATTTCGAGGAGCTATTGAGAGTCTGAGCAAGCTGTTTCTCCGCGATCATTCAGCTTCGCAATGTTTCACCAGTGATTCAGTAAACAGGAACCAGTTTCCTGAAACTGGGGAATTACTTTTTGTGTCAGTCACAGTGCAGCTTGAAAGCTCGCTTTCAAAAGACACATAACTCCTAAAGGACTGCGATTGCACACCAAGTATGTCACAGCAGGGGAAAAGATAAAGACATAAAGTGTTGAAGTAACTCGGTGGGTCAGGCAGCAACTGCAGAGAACATGTATAGGTGATATTTCTGGTCAGGACCAGTCGGAAGAAAGATCCCAACCCCGTCAGCAATGACAGCCTCGCCAACAGTCTGTCTATCTTTTTGGGTTTTTTTGTTATAGTGTGTTTTAAAAGTTTGTGTTAATATTCTCTGGTTAGTTGTACGACCTATACGCCTTCCTGTACGACGTGTACGTCTTTGGAGTATGGGAGGAAACCAGAGATCCCTGAGTAAACCCACAGGTCACATGGAGGTCGTACAAACTCCATACAGACAGCACCCGTAGTTAGGATCGAAACCGGGTTATGGCGCTGTAAGGCCTCAACCCCTGCACCACCGTGCCGTTGAATTACTCCAGCACTTGTGCCTTTTTTTGTATACCTGTACCTGCAGTTCTTTTTTTCTCTATTTCACCCCCAATGTATTTAGTAAAACGTTTGCCGAGTCCACACTTGCAGGAGGCCACATCAGGGTCCGATCCTGACTACAGGTGCTGACTGTACGGAGTTTGAATGTTCTCCCTGTGACTGTGTGGGTTTTCTCCGGGTGCTCCGGTTTCCTCCCACGTTCCAAAGACGTGCAGGTTTCTAGGTTAATTGGCTTCTGTAAATTGTCCCTGGTGTGTAGGATAGAACTAGTGTACGGGTGATCGTTAATCAGCACGGACTCGGTGGGCCGAAGGGTCGGTTTCTGCACTGTATTGCTAAAACTAGTATTAAATGTAAACATACTGGCATGTTTAATACAATATCAAACTCAGTCTGTAAACGGGTCCTGACCCAAAACATCGTCTGTCCATTTCCTCCATAGTCTGAAGAAGAGTTTTAGCCCAAAACATTGCCTATTTCCTTCGCTCCTAGATGTTGCTGCACCCGCTGAGTTTCTCCAGCATTTTTGTGTACCATTCCCTCCATAGAGTTCTGTCTAACCTGCTGAGTTCCTCAAGCACTTTGTGTTTTGGAAAGAAAAAGTAGTTTTCATGATTTTGAATGAAGAATGTCACCCTTTTCCTTTTATTCTAGTCACAGGTCACAAAGCCCAATAACTATTCTATGTCCAAAGTCAATGATTATAACACTGCAGCTTCAAGAGTGCAGAAATTAGTAACTTTGTCATCCCAATGTGACTAAAATTTAGAAGCAAATTATCCTCAAACTCTAAGGAAGTGTTTTAACCCGAAATGTCACCCATCCTTTTTCTCCAGAGATGTTTTCTGATCCGAAATTCCAAAGGGTTTCCGGAAGTCCTGGTATCAGGGGTTGTGGTGAGAAGGCAGGAAATTGGGGTTAAGAGAGAAAGATAGATCAGCCATGATTGAATGGCGGAGTAGACGTGATGGGCCGAATGGCCTAATTCTGCTCCTATCACATGAACTTTTAATGTCATCACCAACTGTGCAACTGTGTTCAAGCACCAATTCCCAATACACTATAGAATTGATGAAACATCAGTGTAAATGTCTGGATATAAATGGTTCATCTTGTCCTACAGTCTAGCAAGTAGTTCAAGGATTAGCAATGTATGATCATTAATACACAATTAATTAACAGAGTGATCAGATTGTTGATCTAGTAATCCACATGCCTTGCGATAGTACAGATACCAAAAAAAAGTGTTTAAATTGCACCATGGCATGTCAGACTTTAAATTTGGTTGATGGAGTGCTTCTGGATTAAAAGAGGTAGTATCAGAAACCTGATGTAACCACTTGACTATCATATAAAAAATACATTCACTAATGCCCTCAAGACATACAGCAACGAGGGTGACTCTTAACTGCCTTCTGAAATGGTCTATCAAGTCATGGAGCTAAAGGGCAATTAAGGATAAGTGCTGGACTTGCTAGCGATGCAAAGCGCCTTGTGAACGAACACATTTCAACGCTGCCTGGAAAAAAGGATTCATCAACTGAGTCTCCAGAGGAGAGAGGTCAACAGGAACAAGACTCCACTTAAAGGTTTGGGAACAGGCTGAAGAGACCTAGAAGAATTCATGAATTTTTCATTACAAAAAACAAATAGACTTGCAAATGGGGCCACAGTATTAATGTGCTGTCCGGATGCCATGCCTGCTACCAGCAAAGACTTCACTTTGAAGCACAATTCTCAAAGCTCTTATTCATGCCACAAGATAAAACCTATTACCCTGGTTCTGTGACTGTGCTCTCAGCGCCAATATCAATGTTAATATAAGCACATACTTCATATCCCAGCCCTAAAGTCAATGATAAACGCAAAAAGCTGGAGTAACCTAGCGGGTCAGACAGTATCTCTGGAGGAAACTCTCTGCCACCCACCAACTTGAACTATAATATAGTCTGAGATACAGCGGCACGGACTCAAAGAAGGGTCTTGACACGAAACGTCACCTATTCCTTTTCTCCAGAGATGATGTCTGACCCGCGGAGTTACTCCAGCTTTTTATGTCTATTTTTGGTTTAAACCAGCATTTGCAATCTCTTCCTACACCAAAATAAATTATGCTTTATTCTGAAGACAGTGGAAACGCAGTTCTCCCAACTATATTCAGCTGATTCACTTTGGCATTGTCAGGAATCAAGAAACGTTTACGTGCCATTCCTATATCAATGGTACTTTATGGCATGTTGTGTGATAGAGTGAAACAGCGTGGAAATAGGCCCTTTGGCCCAACCTGCCCACACCAGCCAACATGTCCCATCTACACTAGCCCCGAACCCCAGGTCTGTACCGCTGCGCCACCGTGCCGCCGTATCTCTTTGACTATACTGTAGTTAGAGTTGGTGGGTGGCAGAGACTTGTAGAGTTGAGGTTCTGCAGGGGATTGTAATGCCCCTGTCCCACTTAGGAAACCTGAACGGTAACCTCTGGAGACTTTGCGCCCCACCCAAGGTTTCCGTGCAGTTCCCGGAGGTTCCCGGAGGTTTTTGTCAGTCTCCCTTCCTGCTTCCACTACCTGCAACCTCCAGCAACCACCTGCAACCTCCGGGAACCACACGGAAACCTTGGGTGGGGCGTAAAGTCTCCAGAGATTTTCGTTCAGGTTTCCTAAGTGGGACAGGGGCATAAATCTACAGGTAGGCAGCTGACACAGTCCAGCAAGGTTGAATTGTGGCAACAGCATGCGGGGGCAATTAATGGGGGTTATAGAAAGGAACGGTTAGCCCACGGTTCAGTTTGAAGGCCATGGACCAGATGATAAATATCTGCCAATTGCATGTTTATAAAACACCGCAGTTCTGGCAGTTATATTGAGTTTACTTTATTGTCACGTGTACCGAGGTACAACGAAAAGCTATTTGTTGCGTGCTATCCAGTCAGTGGAAAACTATACATGATGACAATCAAGCTGTCCACAATGTACTTATACAGGATAAAGGGTGTAACATTTAGTGCAAGTCCAGTAAAGTCTGAATAAAGATAGTCCGAAGGTCTCCAATGAGGTAGATAGGAACTCAGGACCTCACTCTCTAGTTATTGATAGAATGGTTCCGTTGCCTGATAACAGCTGGGAAGAAACTGTCCCTGAATCTGGAGGTGTGCGTTTTCACACTTCTGTACCTCTTGCCCGATAGGCGAGGGGAGAAGAGGGAGTGACCGTGGTGAGTCTCGTCCTTGATTATGTTGGTGGGGGATGTTAGAAAGGAACGGCTGGGACAAGCGGCAGCTCAGAATTTGCTGCCAGTGAGCGGAGATTGTGAAGTTAGGGTTTAAAAGAAGATAATTTAGCGAAACAGCAGACCTGCAGTGGGACTTCCTAGTAAAAGATCTGGCATAGCTGGAGGCCAGCAATCAGATATGTATTATGCTTGGATAGTGCAAATGGGACCCTGGCGGTCTCTCTGATGGGAACAAGTGCAGAGCTATTACACCCCAGGGCTTACTCCTACATTGAAAGCATAAGAGAAAGAGTAAGTGTTCCAGACAGGCTGAAATGAAAGCTTCCATTGGCCTATTTTTACCAATTTTGTTGTTTATCGGACATAAGCGACAGACTGATTCCACCAAGATGCAGCACAGAACGCCACAGGAGATCCTTTTTCCCTGTGAGTATCAAACTGTACAACTCCTCCCCTACTGTCGTGAGGGACTTGTCACTTTAATATCATGTTTGATGTTGTGTTTTATGACTGTTGGCAGACCAATTTCCCTCCCTAGTGTATCGTATTGTAACGTATCATATCATTATTATATAACGCAATCAAGTAAGCAATTGTGGGTGGGTCCTTTACAGAAGCACAAAGCGACACGAGATTAGGAGAAACAAATCAAGGGAAAATCAACATCACGTTTGCAGAAACTGAAAGGAACTTCAAACTAATCAGTATTTTTATTGAATGTAGACATAAATGCTGGAGAAACTCAGCGGGTGAGGCAGCATCTATGGAGCGAAGGGATAGGTGACGTTTCGGGTCGAGACATTTCAAATTAAACATTATAACATTGGGATAACAAATAAATATTTTCCAGTGTACAATTGAATCCCTACCAGTTACAATGTACAGTGGTATAACTGTGGAGAAACACCACTTGTATGCTGTCAACAATAAACGCACTGTTGATCTAATTGATGTAAAATCAGTACTTCATGTTCAGAACTTGAATCTAGAAACTAAGTGTTATGGAGTCATAGAGTGTAGAAACAGGCCCATTGGGCCAACAACGACCAACATGTCCCATCCACACTAGCCCCACTTGCCTGTGTTTGGCCTAAACATGTCCTATTTATGTACCTATCTGATTGCTTCATAAACATTGTGGTCGTCCCTGCCTCTCATCCCATACATCCACCACCCTTTCTGTTGATAGAAGTTAACAAAGGACATTTCATTCATATTATCTATAAAACATTCTATGGCCATTTCCAGTTTCCTTGCTGTCAGTGAGTTATTTTCAACATACAGGCAATCATGTTGAAATGTATTTACAGGTAGGCTATCTTTAAGATTAAGTCTAATTCATGTGGATTGAATCTTGATACTTTGTCGAACCCAAACATTGTGTTTCAATTGAGAGATAATGTTTTAAATGGAGGATATTCTATTTAAACTATCTCTGGAGAAACACAAGAGACTTATAAAATGAATAGAAAGCTTCTACAAATATCAGTGAGATAATGCCTTAGATAAAGTCTTACAGCACTTACAGCGCTAGAGACCCAGGTTCAATCCAGACTATGGGTGCTGTCTGCACGGAGTTTGTACGTTCTCCCCATGACTTACGTGGGTTTTCTCTGGGAGCTTCGGTTTACTCCAACATTCAAAAGAAATACAGGTTTGTAGGTTAATTGCCTTGGTATAATTGTAAATTGTCCCCAGTGTATGTGAGATAATGCTAGTGTATGAGGAGGGCTGGTCGGCCTGGACTCAGTGGGCCGAAGGATCTGTTTCCACACTGTATCAATAACTAAGCTAAGGGATTCCAGGCTAAACTAAACTAAGCCTGGAATCCCATAACATTGTGCAAATAATATTTTATACACAATCAGCTGATTTACATTATTCAACAATGAAAAAACACAAAATGAAGAGAAGGTACTGTAGATTGCTTTTATTCCAGCCTGCTTTGTTTTATAATGAGGCTTTGGTGATCATCCTGCTGTATCCTATGAAATTCAGATGCAGGAATTACATTTCCTCTCAGCAAGATATATTTGCTTTGTCAAGAGTTAACCTAGACATCTTTATCGACCATTGTTTTATTGTTTGTGATTAGCATATGTTCACAAATGTGCCTTTAAGCTGAATTATAGTTCTCAAAGGGATTGTTCCAAATTCATTTCCATAATCACGATGACAACTCACATTTATAAAGTGTATTTAATATTAAAAATTGGACAAAAAATTATGCTAAGAAAGTGTCTGAAATCTTGGTCGGAGGAATGTATATCAACGGGTTTTAGTTTTAGTTTAGTTTAGAGATACAGAGCAGAAACAGGCCCTTCGGCCCAACAAGTCCGCGCCGACCAGCGATCCCCGCACATTACGCTTGGAGAAACACAAGCGACTTATAAAATGAATAGAAAGCTTCTACAAATATCAGTGAGATAATGCCTTAGATAAAGCCTTACAGCTAGAGACTCAGGTTCAATCCTAACTATGGGTGCTGTCTGCACGGCATTTGTACGTTCTCCCTATGCATTTCGTTGTCTCTGTACTGTACACTGACAATGACAATTAAAAATTGAATCTGAATCTATGATCCCCGCACAGAAAAACATTTTTCACACATAGAGTGGTGAATCTCTGGAACTCTCTGCCACTGAATGTAGTTGAGGCCAGTTCATTGGCTATATTTAAGAGGGAGTTAGATGTGGCCCTTGTGGCTAAAGGGATCAGGAGGTATGGAGAGAAGGCAGGTACGGGATACTGAGTTGGATGATCAGCCATGATCATATTGAATGGCGGTGCAGGCTCGAAGGGCCAAATGGCCTACTCCTGCACCTATTTTCTACGTATCTATTAACACTATCCTACACACACTAGGGACAATTTACATGAGGTAAAAAGGTAATTTCACTGAATTAACTCAAGTGTCTAAGTTGATTGGAACTGTTCCCTTATTAAATACGTAAACCTGATTAATTCCAATAAACATTTTTTTATGCACCTTGATTTTCTGTTAAGACCCACAATTCTGATGCTGTTTGATTTCATGATGAACATGTAACTTGATTTCAGATCTAAATTCCCTAGTCAGAATGAAATATCTCACCTCATTGAAATGTTGACACAAGGAACCGCAGAACCGCAGCATCTCTGGAGAACATGGATAGGTGACGTTTCGGGTCAGGATCCTTCTACAGGCTGATTTTGGCGGGATATTCACAGCGGAGTGTTGGTTGAATATGTTCATTGATATCCTGAAAATTAATCATTGACAATTTGTCCATAAATTAACAGGTAGTCAGAAACAGCAAAATTTGAACAACATTTTGCGACCAATTTCTTCTTCTCAAATCTATCTACCAGAGTCGAGGATCTGCTGTGTCGTAATATTTGGGTTGTGAGTCACGATGACAATGTTGGTTTACAAAAATGTTGCCAGGACTCGAGGGTCTGTGCTATAGGGAGATGTTAGAAGAGGTTAGGGCTTTATTCCATGGAGCGCAGGAGAGGTGCAGAGATGTACAGAGGTGTATAATAGAGGTGTAAAGGTGTATAAAACTCAGCAGATCAAAAGAGGAGAGAAACCTCAGCAGATCAGGGAGCATCCATGAGAAGAGAAACAGCTAACTCTTGTATGCCTCGTTGTCTACTTCCCCTCAGCTAACAATGATCTATTCTACATTTTCTTTGAACCTCATCCCCTATGATCTCTCATTTCAACACCTTGCCCTTCCATATCGCTATGTCTCCTCCTCCGCTGACTCTCAGTCTGAGGAAGGGTTTCGACCCAAAACATCACCCATTCCTTCTCTCCAGAGATGCTGCCTGTCCCGCTGAGTTACACCAGCATTTTGTGTCCAACTCTTCTGATGTGACTTGAGCCATTAATTCTGTTTCTCTTTCCTGGTTCTCTGAGTGGTTTCAGCATTTCCTGCTTTTATAACTACTTTAGTGAAGTCTGCAATAGTGGCTCATGACATGTTCACAGAAATCCCCTTTAAATTTTACAGGAGCAAGTTTCACAGATGTACTGAAAGCCTGATTCTGCACAAGCCTATCACACATCATTGAACAGCCCTGGGCATCCATGTCCTACATGGAGGATGCACGGAGCACAGTGTTAACTTTTGTTTGCATTTAGTTTCTCAGAAAATGGATCACACAATACATAGAAACATAGAAAACAGGTAGGTCATTCACCCCTTCAAGCCAGCACCGCCATTCAATATGATCATGGCTGATCATCCAGAATCTGTATCCCATTCTCCCCATATCCCTTGATTTCATTAGCTTGATGAGCTATATCTAACTCTCTCTTGTATACATCCAGTGAATTGGCCTCCACTGCTTTCTGTGGCAGAGAATTCCACAGATTCACAATTCTCTGGGTGAAAATGTTTTTCCTCAACTCAATCCTAAATGGCCTGCCCCTTATTCTTAAACTTTGCACAGAGTACAACACATTCAAGCATTGTACTATATAATCTGACGCAGGCAATTGTCTTTTGATAGTCAATTATTTTTCATTTCCCATACTCTAGTCCTTAAAAAATACATCTTAAGCAAAATGATTTCAAACTTTTCTTGCAAAGTCGCACTGAGGTGCAGCGGGCAGAGCTGCTACCTCACAACGCCAGAGATCCGAGTTTGATCCTGACCTCAGGTGTTGTCTGCGTAGAGTTTGCACGTTCTCCCTGTGACTAGATGTGTTTCCTCCGGGCGCTCCGGTTTCCTCCAACATCCCAAAGACGTGCGCGTTTGTAGGTTAATTGGCCTTTGTAAAATTGCCCCTAGTGTGCAGTAAATGGATGCGAGAGTGAGAACATAGAATATGAACGAGTGATCGATAGTCAGCATGGACTCAGTGGGCCGAACAGCCTGTTTCCATGCTGTTTTTCTAAAACCAAAGAAAAATTAAGACAGGTGGCAATATTGAGACGCAGCACATGGTGATGTCATCTGTTGATGTGCAAAACATTATCTCCCTGCTCTAAAGGAATGATGGGATGAGTGCAGAATGGGTGATCGATGCTCACCATGGACTTGGTGGGCTGAGGTCATAAGGTCATACAGTGTGGAAACAGGCCCTTTGGCCCAATTTGCCCACGCCAGCCAACATGTCCTAGCTACACTAGTCCCACCCGCCAGCATTTGGTCCATATCCCTCCAAATCTGTCCTATCCATGTGGAATGACAGGCACCTAACGGTTGCCAGTTTCCATGCAGAATCTTTCAATCAATTAAATGAAAGTAGACACAATTAATCAATTAAATGATTCAGGCTTTATTGTTTTAGTCACAGAACGTCAGTTCCTAGGAGTCATGGAGGAAAGGAATAACTCGTACAATAAATAAGAAATGGGTATCGCTCCTAAACATGCTTCCTCCATTCACTCTCAACAAGGGCTCAGTGGTCTTGAGTAAATAGATAGGTCCATAGAGTTCAACTCAAAATACATCAACCATATTAATCCATCTGACTGAATCATACATAACTCTGGCACATTCCAGATCAAACACAAACTTTTGTTAAAATATAAACAAATTAATATTTTAAGTCGCATCATTTGAAGTAGAGAGATGGGAAACTGCAGGTGCTGGAATTTTGACCAAGAAACAAAGGTGCTGAAGAAACTTAATGGATCAGGCAGCATCTGTGGAGGAAATGGAGAGACTCCACAGATGCTGCTTGACCCACTGTACTCCTTCAGTACTTTATTTTTTGCACAGCAAGTGAAGGGGCTTCAACATGAAATGTCAGCTCTATTTCTCTCTCCACAGATGCTGACTGACCTGATGAGGGCATTGATTATTCTCGTGATTGCATTTCTCATTTCCAGCATCTGCAGTTTTTTTTAATTTCCGAGCTGATGTGCAGAAACTAAACAACACATTGAATGTATTTGAAACAAATATAAAGGAGGGAAAAGAACTCGGGAGATTTTCTAGCGCTGGTGACCTGAGACATGAGTATATACCACTCGGTGTTTATGCCTGGAAAATAACCACCGCATCTTCCCCGTCTTTTTATTTCAACGGATGCAAAGGAAAAACAATGCCATCCATTCAGCTCAGCAAGAACATTGAAGTGAAAAATCTTGCCTTAGGTTATTAAATGTTATTTGTGGCAACATGAATTGTAAAATATAATACCGCTGATATTTGGAACTTGTCACTCTCATTTTTTTCAGGATAACAGGTTTTCTTTCAATAGTTGACCAAATACAGGTCCACCACCAATCTTCCGGCACTGGTGGTCAGGCACCTCCTTTCATCCAGACAAAATTACAGGAGCGCACTTACAAGTTCAAGTTATCAGAGTTTAATTAGGCCATTCGGCCCGTTGAGTCCATTCTGCTCATCGAGTCCATTCTGCCATTCAGTCATGGCTGATCTCTGCCTCCTAACCCCATTATCCTGCCTTCTCTCCATAACCCTTGACATCCAGTCTAATCAAGAATCTGTCTATCTCTGCCTTAAAAATACCCACTGATCTCTGCCTCCACAGCCCTCTGTGGCAATGAGTTCCAGGGATTAACTACCCTCTGACCCTCTGAGTTGCTCCTCACCACCTTTCTTTAAAATGCCCCCAGGAAGTCCCCATGAACATGTGGTGCCTAGGCCGGGTGAGGAGGCCCCGATCTCTACCTCATCGGGACTTCCGCAGCCGATTGGCGGGTGGAATTTGTCCCCAGCTGCTGGGGCTCTGGAACTCTGACTTCCGAAGCCAATGGATCCGTCCCTTAGACTTCCAAGACCGACTTTGCATTGTATCATTATTACGTGACCTCTGTTGGTCCGGCAAAATGGTTAATACAGCAAGGCTCTGGAACCAAGGGTGCCGGAAAATCAGTGGTGGACCTGTATTTCCAATGAAATAGCAAAAGCAAGACGTTGGAAGGTTAAGTCTCCTCATTCTGTAACTGCTAAACTTCTTAACATGCAACTGTTATTGAAAACATCAAGTCCTCATCAAATTATTAAGCTACAAAAAAAAATAGAGAATTTAAACTCGTATGGTTTATTGAAAGTAATTGCTGCAGGAGTTTGTGCTCTGGAGATTATTCAAATATTCAAACTATATTTAAATGCTAGTTTAAAAAAAATCAGTTGGCAATATTTACTTTGTAGGTTCATTTTCTGATGAAATCTAATGCTGCTAATGGAAGAAAATAAATGGAAATGGCAATAAATAATCCGCAGAAATAAAGTAATGCAAAATGTAATTTGTCTCATATTAAACCATGTCCTTTGAATGCTCAGTTCTTAAACAGGGCAATAAGATTTTTTTTTCCCACAGATCACATGGAATATTTAATCATTCTCCTCAAGCAAAGTCTGGCTGAGCAGAATACTTACAGGATGAGCTTGTAATTCAATTGCCTCAGGAAAGCTATATCAGCAGCCACATTAACCTTCAACACCATGTGCGGACATGAGATGGCACCAGTGAGCTACTTCAGGTAGCTGGTGCACTCAAATTCCACCAGATGGCACATTTGAACAAATGGGAGGTGAAAATTACCATTATCTGAGCAGCAGTGGGAACTTGGTGGCCCATTAATGCTGTCTGCAGAAAATAGTTTATTTCAAAAGGGTGAATTACATATATATTGAAAATATTCCCAGACAATGAGGCTGCACAGTGACGCAGCGGTAGAGTTGTTGCCTCAACAGCACCATGGACCCGAGTTCGATCCTGACTATGGGTGCTGTCTGTACGGAGTTTGCACGTTCTCCCTGTCACCTACGTGGGCTTTCCCCATTGCTCCTGTTTCCTCCCACGCTCCAAAGATGTGCAAGTTTGTAGGTTAATTGGCTTCTGTAAATGTTCCCTAGTGTGTAGGTGTAGAACTAGTGTGCATGTGATTGATGGTCGGCGTGGACTTAATGGGCCGAAGGTCCTGTTTCCACGCTGTATCCCTAAAACTAAAAACAAAACTAAAACAATAAAGCTCTCCCCTTTCTACGCCATCAGTCTGAAGAAATGTCATCTGTCCATTCCCTCCACAGATTAGTGATTAGTTTAGTTTACTGTCATGTGTAGCCAGGTACAGTTAAAAGTTTTTGTTGCATGCTAACCAGTCTGCGAAAAGACAATTCGAGCCATCCACGGTGTACAGATACAGGATAAAGGGAATAACATAACATTTAGTACGAGATAAAGTACAGTAAAGTTCGATCAAAGATAGTCCAAGGGTCTCCAATGAGGTGGAGAGTAACACATGACCTCTCTAGTTGTTGATAGGATGGTTCAGTTACTGCCTGACCTGCCAAATTTCTCCAGCACTTTGTGTTTTGCTTCATTCTAACCTGGCACAGGTGAGCAGATTCCCCACCAGGGCCCGTGCATTGTGATAGATTCAGTTGTCAGGATGCTTGGGCCATCTGCACCAGCACATGGTTGCTCGTGGATCCCCCAACCTGCCCGCATCTGGGTTGGAAAGGCTGATATGTTCCTGTGAAATCCCATCTCCCTGTTCTGTTTTTACCTGATCTTCCATCAATGATAAAAAATACTTTGTCCCCAATGTCATAAGATCTTAGCTTGTGCAGTATGATTTTATGTTGCATCTAATGCAGCATGGTGGCACAGCGGTAAAGTTGCTGCTTTACAGCGCCAGAGACCCAGGTTCAATCCTGACTATGGGTGCTGTCCATACAAAGTTTGTAAGTTCTTCCTGTGACCGTGTGGGTTTTCTCCAGGAGCTCCGGTTTCCTCCCATGCTCCAAAGACATACAGGTTTGCAAGTTAATTGACTCCAGTAAAAATTGTAAATTATAAAAAGGGCTAGTGTATGGGGTGATCGCTGGTCGGCGCGGACTCGGTTGGCTAAAGGGCCTGTTTCCATATTGTATCTCTAAATACTAATGCCTTCTGGAAATCTAAATACACTGCATCTACATGTTCCTTTGTTATAAATCCTACTGATTCTTAATAGTCAAAGAACGCTAATAAACAAGTCAAATACAAGTTGCCCATTATAAATCATAAATCCATGTTGATTTTGATTGTACTATACTATAATATTACAAAGAAACATAGAAACATAGAAAATAGGTGCAGGAGGAGGCCATTTGGCCCTTCGAGCCAGCACCGCCATTCATTGCGATCATGGCTGATCGTCCCCAATCAATAACCTGTGCCTGCCTTCTCCCCATATCCCTTGATTCCATTAGCCTCTAGAGCTCTATCTAACTCTCTCTTAAATCCATTCAGTGATTTGGCCTCCACTGCCCTCTGTGGCAGGGAATTCCACAAATTCACAACTGTCTGGGGGAAAACGTTTTTTCTCGCCTTAGTCTTAAATGGCCTCCCCTTTATTCTAAGACTGTGGCCCCTGGTTCTGGACTTGCCCAACATTGGGAACATTTTTCCTGCATCTAGCTTGTCCAGTCCTTTTATAATTTTATATGTTTCTATAAGATCCCCCTCATCCTTCTAAACTCCAGTGAATACAAGCCTAGTCTTTTCAATCTTTCCTCATATGACAGTCCCGCCCATCCCAAGGATCAATCTCATGAACCTACGCTGCGCTGCCTCAATCACAAGGATGTCCTTCCTCAAATTAGAAGACCAAAACAGTACACAATACTCCAGATGTAGTCTTACCAGAGCCCTATACAACTGCAGAAGAACCTCTCTACTCCTATACTGAAATCCTTTTGTTATGAAGGCCAACATTCCATTAGCTTTCTTCACTGCCTGCTGTACCTGCATGCCAACTTTCAGTGACCGGTGTACAAGGACACCCAGGTCTCGCTGAACCTCCCCCTAACCTAACCCATTGAGATAATAATCTGCCCCCTTGTTTTTGCCACCAAAGTGGATAACCTCACATTTATCTATATTATTCTGCATCTGCCACATATCTGCCCTCAACCTGTCCAGGTCACCCTGCAATCTCCTAACATCATCTTCACAGTTCACACTGCCACTCAGCTTTGTGTCATCCGCAAACTTGCTAGTGTTGCTCCTAATTCCCTCTTCCAAATCAGTAATATATATGGTAAAAAGTTGCGGCCCCAACACCGAGCCTTGCGGCACTCCACTCGCCCCTGCCTGCTATTTTGAAAAGGACCCGTTCACTGCTACTCTTTGCTTCCTGTCTGCCAACCAATTTTCTATCCACGTCAACTCCCTACCCCCAACACCATGTGCTCTAATTTTAGTCACCAGTCTCCCGTGCAGGACCATATCAAAGGCTTTCTGAAAGTCTAGATACACTACATCCACTGGCTCCCCTTCATCCATTTTACTTGTCACATCTCTAGAGAAAACTAATAGGTGTGGTTTCGGGTGGGAACCCTTCTGCAGACTTATTAGGTTTGGGGAGACAAAATGAAGAACGGACGACAGTTGCAAAGAGAAAAAAAATCTAGATGTATTCCCTTGCACTTGTATGCTGAGAACTATATTCTGCACTCTGTATCCTTCTCTTCACTCTGCTTTTTGTGTACTTGAATTTGCCTTAACTCCATTCATGTGTAGCACTACCTGTACTTGGTTTGATAGGATAGCATGCAAACAAAAGCTTTTCACTGTACCTTGGTACATGTGACAATAATAAACTTTAAACTTAAAACTGGGAGAGTTGGAAGAAAGGGATTTCACACGAGTTATGGAGGATGGACTTAGAAGGAAGGACTGTGCAGAATGTTGAAAGGTGTTACTCAAGGGAAGTTAAAAAGATATAGAGCTGCATTTCTTCAGCTTTTATGTGGTCATTGCTTCGACAATGGGCTGATTCTTGGGAGCAAAGAGACTCCATGAATCCTTTCAGCTTCCAACCCTACCATTGAACACAGAATGCTGGAATAACTCAATGGGCCAGACAGCTTCCCTGCAGGAAATGGATAGGTGACGTTTCAGGTTGGGACCCTTCTTCAGGCTGAGAAAGGAGAAGGTGGGAAAGAAGATTCTGAATAATGGTCCACACCCAAAACGTGGGCTATTCATGCCCTCCAGATGTCAAGAGTGTTTTATTGTATGTTCCAGATAGATCATTGAAATTCATACTTGCAGCAGCACAACAGAATGTATAAACATAATACATAGTACTCTGTAAACAATATAGTAAACGAGAGAAAAAAAACTTCAGTGTGTGTATATATACACGTACTCACAAATACACACATATATATGTATATATATGTGTATATACAAGCATGCACACACACACACAAAACAAACAATAACAGTGCAATAATAACAATAATAGTCAATGTAGTTCAAAGCTTATTTGAGGTTGTAGTGTTTAATAGCCGGATGAGTATGGGGAAGTAACTGTTCCTGAACCTGGACGTTACAGTTTTTAGGCTCCTGTACATTCTTCCCGAATGCAGGGATGAAATGCGTGTGTGGCCAGGGTGTGGGGGTCTGTGATGATGCTGTCTGCCCTTTGTGCTGCCTGGCCCGTTGTGTTATCCAGTGCTTTGTGTTCTACACAAGTTTTCAGCATCCTTGTGTTTCCAAAGCTTATCGTGCCTGGCTCTGGGGATGAGGAGGTAGGTACTAAATTGCTGTGTACCCCATCAACTGAGCCCCATATCTGAAGAAAGATGTGCTGGCATTGGAGAGGGTCCAGAGGAGATTTACAAGAATGATCCCGGTGATGATTGGGTTTACGTATGAGGAACATTTCATGGCTCTGGGCCTGTATTAGCTGGAACTTAGAAGAACGAGGAGGGATCTCATTGAAACCTACCGAATTTTGATAGAGTGGATGTGGAGAGGATCTTTCCAGTAGTGGGAGAGTCTAGAACCAGAGTTCATAGCCTCAGAATTAATGGATGTATCTTTAGGAAGGAGATGAGGAGGAATTTCTTTAGCTAGAGTGTGGCGAATTCATTGCCGCAGATGGCGGTGGAGGCAAAGTCATTGGTCTTTTTTAAAGCGGACATTGATAGCTTTTTGATGAGCAACGATATCAAAGAAGACAGGAGATGTGGTTGAGTGGAAAAATAGATCAGCCATGATTGAATGGCAGAGCAGACTTGATGGACCGAATGGCCTAATTGTGTTTCAATCTCTTATGAACTCATAAATTCCTCTGAGAACATACTAGACATTGGGAAACCTGGCAGCTCCGCCCCATCTCAGCATGAATACTGCAATTTTTCAAGCACCTTAATTTGGAGTTGGCAATAAGAAATAACGCATCATAGAGCCACACGCATTGCTGTAATTTTTTTGTTAATGAACCCGTTGTTAATTTCAGAGAGGAAATGGCATTCTCTCTTTCTTAATTACACAGCAATATTGCTCCAAAGTGATTAATCATTAGCAAACTAATAAATCCTATTAAGTTATTTTAAAAACATCATTTTAAAAAGTCAGTGAATCTTAATTGCAAAACAGGTTTAATTAACCTCTTTGATCTTCCTACAATGGGCGAAAATAAAATACATAACTGGTAAAATACCTGCCTGTGTTATAATTACTATTTAATGGCCATTTACTAATATGGTAATTATGTTTTGTTATTATACTAACACTGATTTTACTTTTATAAGTTTTAATACTTATCTTATTGAGTCACAATTTCCTGTCAGTAACAATAGCTTCTAGTCAATGGGTGCTTTCAAAGCAGAGATTGATAGGTTCTTGATTGGTAAGGGCATCAAAGTTTAAGGGGAGAAGGCAGGAGAATGGGGTTGAGAGGGAAAGATAGCCATGATCGAATAGACAGGCAGACTCGATGGATCTATGTGTTATGGTTATCTTTGAACAAGTCAGTTACTTGCATGATGAATATTTAAGAAAGAACTGCAGATGCTGGAAAAATCGATGGTAGACAAAAAAAGCTGGAGAAACTCAGCAGGTAAGGCAGCATCGATGGAGCAAAGGAATAGGTGACGTAAGGGTCTCAACCCAAAATGTCGCCTATTCCTTCGCTCCATAGATGATGCCTCACCCGCTGAGTTTCTCCAGCTTTTGGCTACCTTTGTTGAGTCTCATTGTCTATAACTCGTTTTCACCTAGCCCACAGCTAACAATGGCCCCGGTCTCCTTTATCATTGTTACTTTTTTTGCACATCTTTAATTTGTCCTATATCCCCGTCTATATCTCTCGTTTTTCTCTCCCGACTCTCAGTCGGAAGAAGGGTCTCGACCCGAAACATCACCTTATTCCTTCTCTCCAGAGTTGCTGCCTGTCCCACTAAGTTACTCCAGCATTTTGTGTCTACCTTCGGTTAAACTATCATTTTAACACCTTGCCCTTCCATATCTCTAGTCTCCCCCTCTGAAGTCTGAAGAAGGGTCTCGACGCAGAAAATCACCTTATTCCTTCTCTCCAGAGATGCTGCCTGTTCCGCTGAGTTACTCCAGCACTGACTTTGTGTGTCTGTGTGTGTGTGTATATATGTGTCGGGGTGTGTGTGTATGTCTGTGTGTGAGTGTGTCTGTGTGTGACTGTGTGTGTGTGTGTGTGTGTGTGTGTGTGTGTGTGTGTGTGTGTGTGTGTGTGTGTATGTGTGTGTGTGTGTGTGTGTGTGTGTGTGTGTGAATGTGTGTGTGTGTGTGTGTGTGTGTGTGTGTGTGTGTGTGTGTGTGTGTGTGTGTGTGTGTGTGTGTGTGTGTGTGTGTGACTGTGTGTGTGTGTGTGGCTGTGTGTGTCTGTGTGTGTGTGTGTGTGTGTGTGTGTGTGTGTGGCTGTGTGTGTGTGTGGCTGTGTGTGTGTGGCTGTGTGTGTGTGTGTGGCTGTGTGTGTGTGTGTGTGTCTGTGTGTGTGTGTGTGTGTGTGTGTGTGTGTGTGTGTGTGTGTGTGTCTGTCTGTGCGTGTGTGTGTGTATATATATAGAGGCGGGGGGGGGGGGGAGCAATGGCGGCGTCCAGTGGCGGTTGCCGGGGTAACGGCGGCCCAGCGGCTGGCCGAGCCCATGCACATGAAGGAGCGGGCTCGCCATTGGTCCGGTGTGCGGGGGGTTGCCCTGCGGCCCGCCAATGGCGGCGCTGTACACGTGCGGGTCCCCGCCGCTGATTGGTGATCACGCTCCGATCAGCCGCGCCGCGCCCGCGCAGCCCAACCCGCTGCTTCATTCCCCCGCCCGCCCGCCCTCACACACACACACACACACTGGCTGTCTGCCCGCCCGCCCGCAGCAGTCACCCCAGCACACGGCGGGGGCACAGAAGGGGTGAAGGGAGACAAGCAGGGTGAAGAGGGGAAAGAGGAAGGGATGGGGAGATAAAGAGAAGGGGGAGAAGGCGAAGGAGGACAGAGGAGAATGAGGGAAGGAGGGGTGGTGTGATTGAGAGAATAAGAGAAAGAGAAGGAGGGAAGGAAGAGGGAGGAGAAGGAGGGAGAGGAGAAGGAGAGAGAAGGAGGGAGAGAAGGAGGAGAAGGAGAGAGAAGGAGGGAGAGGAGAGGAGGAGAAGGAGAAGGAGAGAGAAGGAGGGAGAGGAGGGAGGAGAGAGAAGGAGGGAGAGATGGAGAGAGGAGATATTTAGGGAGAGAGAGAGGAGGGAGGAGGGAGAGGAGAGGGGGAGAGAGAAGGAGGGAGAGAGAGAGAGGAGAGAGAGAAGGAGGGAGAGGAGGAGGAGAGAGAAGGAGGGAGAGGAGAAGGAGAGAGAAGGAGGGAGAGGGGTAAAGGAGGAGAACAAGGGGGAAGGAGGAGGGGAGAGGGAGAGAAGGAGCAAAGGTCAAGAGGGAGAAGGAGGAGGGAGAGAGGGAAGGTGGTAAGGAGGAGAGGAGCCGGTGTGGGCGGTGGTCTATGCAGGGCCGCTCCGGGCCGGGCCCTCGCCCCCACTCCGGCCATGGGCGTCCGGCTGAAGAGTTTCGGCATCGTGCTGGACGGCCGGGATCTGAGCAGCTACTCGAGCGGGGAGTTGGTGTCGGGGCAGCTGCTGCTGGAGACCGGCGTCCGGCTGCCCGTCATCCAGCTACGGCTGGAGGCCAAGGGCTGTGCCCGCGTCCACTGGGGGGGCGACGGCCCGGCAACGGAGGCGACGCGGCACCGCGATGAGGTGGTGTACCTGCAGCAGAGGCAGGTGGTGCGGCGGGCCGCAGGTACGGGGAGAGAGGGAGCTGCCCCACCGTCCAACCTGCCAAACCCCCCCCCCCCCCCTGTCCCCCCACCCCCCCCCCCTCCCCCCCCTCCACCCCTCCCACCTGCCCCCCCCCCCCCCCACCTGCCACCCCCCCCCCCCCCCCCACCCCCCCCCCCCCCACCTGCCACCCCCCCCCCCCCCCTCCACCTGCCACCCCCCCCCCTCCACCTGCCAACCCCCCCACCCCCAACCCCCCCCCCACCCACCTGCCCCCCTCCACCTGCCACCCCCCCCCCCTCCACCCTGCCACCCCCCCCCTCCACCTGCCACCCCCCCCCCCCAACCCCCCCCCCCCCTCCTCCCCCCCTCCCCCCCCCCCCACCCACCTGCCCCCCCCCCCTCCACCTGCCACCCCCCCCCTCCACCTGCCACCCCCCCCCCTCCACCTGCCACCCCTCCCCCCCCCCACCTGCCACCCCTCCCCCCCCCCCTCCAAACCACCCCCCTCCCACCTGCCACCCCCCCCCCCCCCCCCCACCAACCCCCCCCCCCCCCCACCTGCCACCCCCACCCCCCCCCCCCACCTCCACCTGCCACCCCCCCCCCCCACCTGCCACTGCCACCCCCCCCCTCCACCTGCCACCCCCCCCCCTCCACCTGCCACCCCCCCCCCCCCCCCACCTCCACCCCACCCACCCCCCCACCCCCCCCCCACCACCTGCCACCCCCCCCCCCACCACCTGCCCCCCCCCCCCCCCACCTGCCACCCCCCCTCCACCTGCCCCCCCCCCACCGCCCCCCCCCACCCCACCACCTGCCGTCACCCCCCCCCCACCACCCCCCCCTCCACCTGCACCCCCCCACCTGCCGTGCCGTCCCACCTGCCCCCCCCCCCCCTCCCCACCTGCCGTCCCCCCCCCCCCCCCTCCACCTGCCACCGTCCCCCCCCCTCCACCTGCCGTCCCCCCAACCCACCCCCCCCCCCCCCCCCCCCTGCCCCCCCCCCCCCCACCTGCCGCCCCCCCCCCCCCCCACCTGTCACCACCCCTGCCCCCCCCCCGTCCTTCTCTACCCCCCCTCTCCCTCTCTTCTCCTCCCCTCCCCTCTCACCAGCCTCCCCACGGTGTCCATATCCATGTTCAGGCTATATTAAACCAGAACATGGATCTGCTCTCTTCCTGCTGAATCAGTACTTTGGGGAAAGTAATATTAACCACAGAGACTAATGAGACACATGTGATTCATAGAACTTATAAGGTACAGAAGTATTAGTTTTTTGAGAGATCACTTTATGTAAAGGTAATTGTGTTGAATCTCCCCTTCCTCGGGAACCACTATCAAATTTTTTTTGGGGGGTGGGGAGACAGTCTCTATCAATGCCATACTCTCTAAAAAGTCTGACACCCTCACCCTGACCACCACCAGAAGCCTGTCAGTATCAATGTGCAGGCTATATTAGACTAGAGCATGCATCTGCTACCTCCTGCTGAATGAGTACTTTGGGGAACGTAATATTAACTAGTGAGACAATCCTAACTAATGAAGCTTGTGTGACTTATCCTAGTTACACTTGTTTAACCAGAAGAAAAGAACCTACAGAATTTTCAGAGACCTCTTTTCAAGAAACAAATTGTGCTTAATGTCCCTCTTCCTCTGCAACCACTGTCATCATTTGTTCCATACAAAAGGCACAGTGCTTTTACCTTTGGTACAATATTTTGCAGTTTAGTTCCATTTCAATGAGCTGCTCTATAGTTCACAATGTGAATCAGTGGACCACTGATTTGCAGCTTTCTACGTGCAAGTTTGGGAAATATGTATTGCAACTCCCAGGGTAACTTTGACAATGTTTGAAAAATAGTGAACACTATTTGTCACAGAAACAAATGTATCATTGAAAAGCCAAGTGTAGATGCTCTAAATCTCAAATAATAACAATGATAGAAATATTCAGTAGGACAGGCAGTATCTATGATGGGGGGTGGGGGGGGGAAACACCTGATGTTTCAGTACAATACGTTTTCAGCAGAATTAGTTTCAGAATTAACCAATATGTTAAATGTAACATGTCAAATTGGAAAATAAAATGTTTCCCAAACTACAACTGGGAACTTTTAAGTGGATTTGGAACATGAGGCCAACGTAGTGGTCAGGTGGGGAAGCTTGAGATCTTTCTTTGGACTGAGTTCTATAATCTCAACTCAATTTTAAAACATTCTGCTATCGTGCTGAAAAGCAAGTATATTGACATTTCATAAATTCTGTTGAGTTATTCTGTAAAGCAATTGATCTGGTCAATATAGCAGAGGCACAGGTTGAAGTGTTCAGAAATAAGCTAGTTAGTTGTGGGGGAAGGAAAATCTAATTAAAATAGATGACCCCCCCCCCCATAAAAACATTAATTTGGCTTTTCGAATCACTATATCTCCCAGTTTGTATATCTATAATGATTGTTTTTGATTTCTTGCAAATGGCCTTTCACTTTATTGATATGTTGTACAACTTTGTTCTTTCTTAACAGATGATGAAGGATACTTCACATTACAACCTGGAAAACACAAGTTTCCATTCAGTTTTCATCTTCCACCAGGGTAAGTGATCTTTTCAAAAAAGTGATTTTTTTAATTCACAAAAACAAATGGCAGCAAAGATTCTACAATGCAGTTTATAATTGTCTAAAACAGGCCATTGGTCACATCCTTCAGTGGAAAATATGGCAGTGTCAAGTATTGGGTGACAGCAATACTGGAGCGACCTTGTGGCACAAGTCAAGTTGTGACGAGGGAATTCTCTGTAACAAGTCAAATTGATGTTAATGCACCATATTTCTTGGTAAGTTCATTTGTTTTTGTATTGCATTGTTGGAAACATTTAAACAGCTGTCAACGGGATTTTAAAACATCTGTGCTGTTGTCTTGCAAGTAGATCAACCTAAAACAAAAATCAATTGTGATAAACTCAAAAGTGAATAGATTTTGCATTTATTAATTACTGATCTGATTCTGAAGGTTTGGCTTTATAATTGTACATTCAGGTTTAAGAATTCATATAAATCTCCAACTTGCAGATACTACAGTTTGGTCCACAAAATCTGAAATACTGGAAGTTGAGGGTAGACAGAACCTTTTACCCAAATTGGAAAAAATCAACTATTAAAGGGCACAACTTTAAAGTGAGAGGGCCACAATTTAAAGTAGATGTGCAGGCCAAGTATTTTACACATTTGGTGGCAAGTGCTTGGAATATGCTGCCAGGGGTGTTGGTGGAGGCAAATATGATAGTAGCATTTAAGAGAATTTTGGATAGGCACATGGATATGCAGGGAATGAAGAAGAATGGATTATGTTGAAGCAGATAAAATTGATCATGTTCGACATGGACATTGTGGGCCGAAGGGCCTGTTCCCGTGCTGGGCTGCTTCATGTACTAAAATAACTATTTAGCTGTGAAGTACTGACATTGCTCTGCAAAATGTAAATATTGCAATCTAAACGCACGTAATGGGTGTCACTGGTTTAATTTGTTTTGAGGAAACTATTTAAGAGGCTATGTTGAATTTGAATTAAAACTTTGCAGCCAGAGTTGCTGGCAATTAGTCTGTAAAACAGTTCATAACATATCTAATCCAATACTTTTTAGCAATATTTATAGATTAACTTGCAATTGGTGTTTAGGATGAATTTTTAATTGCAAATATCCTTATGATTGGTGTCATTTAGACAGATTCCTCTTTGGACCTGAATGGTGCTTTGAATAGCCTGATTAGTTTAGCAAATAAATATTGTATTGTTTTGTATTCAAATTTATTGTCATTGTCTCAATTTGAGACAACAAAATTAATTTCCCTTACAGGCAGTATCATAATTTTTTTTTTAATAAATAAATAAATAATAAAACATATTAAAAATAAAATTGAAATTGAATTTTAAAAAAAAGCACAAACACAGAAAGTCCACGACACAACATAACATAAATGGCACCAAGGTGAGGATGGCACCATAGTCCAGGCAGCCTCCCCTCCGTGTTCATCCGTGGTCGGGGCCTTCCGAGCACCCGCAGTCGCTGCCCCGGGCGGCCCGATGTTCAGGCCCTCTCTTCGGGCTGGTGGAACGCCGACGCCGAACCCCGACGGTGAGCATCCTCCTCCTCAGCAGCCCCGACCTCCTGATCAGCCGTCTCCCGCTGCCGGAGTCTGCAGCTCCTGAGTCCACAGGCCGAGCCGGGCAGAGTCACAGGACCCCGCGCTGTACATCAGCGCCGCCAGCGTTGGGAGCTCCGCAAACCGCAGCTCCAGGATGTCGGTGCAGCAGGTCCAGCACTCCGGGCTCCAGACGGCGACCCCCGGTAAGGCATCGCCAGCCCCGCGATGTTCCAGTGCTGTCCCGCCGCTGCTGGAGCTCCGGTCGATCCCGGCAGGAAAGGCCGCGCCAATCTAGGTAGGTAGGCCGCTATGGGGGGGAGGGGGGGGGGCGAGGACGTGACTCGAATAATAGTCGCGTCCTCACCAGGAAGCGGCTGAAGGACGGTATCCCCCGCACCGTGCTCTCTTCCCCCACATAAAGACACCAAAAAAACACACTTATTCAAACTAAATAAACAAAAAAACAAAAAGATACCGGGCTGTAGGTGGAGGCTGCTGACACCAGCACCACCGGAAGTACAATACCTTCAATACAGAAGATTCAAATATCTCAACATTGCTTCAGATTAAAACAAACCACTAATGGATAGCACCATCTTGAAATTAAGTACTGACAGATAACTATTTAGTTCCTACTGAACTGTTTATCATTTCCTTTTCAGGCATCAGTGTCAAAGAGTATAGAGAAGACGATTGGGTGTTGGCTTTTTACCTCTGGACCAATATCATTAAGTGCCAAAATTGAGAGAAGTGGATTTTGTAATGGTAAGTTACATTTAAAAAACACTTTTATATAAACTGTTTCACCTAAACATTTTGTTTCCTCGTGCTAACTGTAATTTTACCACAGGTGAAGCAATCCCAATCTATGCGGAGTTTGAGAATTGCTCATCACGGCTCATTATGCCAAAAGCTGCTATTTTTCAAACCCAGACTTATCTCGAAAATGAAAAAACGAAGACGTTTCGACAAATTATTGCAAATGTCCGTGGAAACCATGTTGCCTCTGGTAGTACAGAATCGTGGAATGGGAAGAGTCTCAAAATCCCACCCGTAAACCCATCTATCTTAGACTGCAGCATCATCCGAGTGGAATACTCTTTAGCTGTAAGTATGTTTGTGACATATTAATACGGTTACTTTATGAAAACCTCAATATGTTATTATAACACTTCCCTTCATGGCAGCTAATAACACAAGCAATTAATGCATAAGATTGCAAAAACAGAAAATAGCTTATTTTCCATAAAGTTTTAAATACAATTTTAATTTGGGTCTTCACTTTTTTATCTTTTTATTTATAGGTTTATGTACACATTCCAGGTTCTAAAAAGCTAATGCTGGAGCTTCCTATAGTTATTGGTACAATTCCATACAATGGCTTTGGAAGCAGAACATCCAGCATTTCTGGTCATTTTGGGCTGGATATGAGTTGGCTTCAACTTGCCCTACCAGAACAACCTGAAGGTAAATGCTTTACCTCCATATCTATTAGATATTGTGAAACATATAATCAACGGAACTGGAATTATTGGAAGTAGACACCTGGATTTTGGAATTAACAGTGGATTAATTGTAGTCACAGCTGACCTCAAACATCCTATAGAGTTGGAAAGCTCAATAATTTTGAATCTTCGGATATCTGTTGCTGTTAAGTGCTCATTCCAAGATATCTTTTGGAATCTAGCAACAATGGTGTAATCAAGGATGCGGAGCAGCAATAAAGAACTCTCCCAGATAAAAGATGAAAAGCAAATCTCTGCCATTTTAAAGCTAATTATAGATGCACACAAATTAAGGTAGCAACTTGAATATCCAATTACTCTGAAAACCAAATATATCAAAGATTTGAGGGAATGTCAATCTATATTTACAAAATTTAAAGGATTCTGTAAATTGCAGGTTTTATGCCATTTAAAAGCTTAATTGCATCTATTGAAGCAGAGTATAACATTTGAAAGGGTTTTTTTTTTTCTAAAGTGAAAAACATGGCTACCCCAAATTATTGCCAATCAAACGAAATGCAGATATTGGAACTTGGTTGCCATAAGGACAGGTTGAAGCAGTCATCTGATCAATATGTTAAGGGGGGCTAGTTGGAGGGAATACAACAAAAGGAGATTGAAATGTTATAACATGTGTGGCAGTAGGATGAGCCACATATGTTGAGCTGTACCGGGGTGGGGGGAGAGAGAAGTTGTCAATACCTCACATGAGTGACTAATAGCAGAAATGGCCCAATTGATATATAAAATGAGCTATCTTGGGCCTTGTAATAGTGCAGGAGGCCACACTGGGCAGGATAGAATGGAAAATTAAAGTGATAAAACAGCAAACTCAGGGTTGCTCTGCCAACTCCATAGATGCTTTGCAGAGAGATGACCAATCTGTGTTTTGTTTCTACTTTATAGTGGAGACCACATTGCATCCACTGAACTCTGTGCACTGAATTAAAAGCCAAAATGTATTGCTGCTTCTTCTGGAAGAGCTATTAGTTTCACCAAGATTGATGTTGGATTTCTTTTTGCAAGTTCGAACAAAGGATCTTCAACCTGAAATGCTAATGCCTGGTCATTTTTAACAGACGCTGCCTGATCTGAGTGTTTCCAACTTTTTTTAACATTCACCAAAGGTTCTTGGAAATTCATTGTTTGTTGGAGAAAGCTGTAAAAGTCCTGCTAATTGACCATCAGTTTGGGTTTGCCTTAATGGCACATACACATACATGTCAATTTTAAATTATAATTGAAATTCCACCTGTTGTAACTCTAAAATCCAGGCCTTTACGATACGATACGATATGCCATTTATTGTCACCATACATGTACAGTGAAACTGAAAGCTGCTCGTACTCAGTGCATACATACAATTTACCTTTTAAGTAGAATAAATAATTTCTGAAAACATGTGAAATACTGGGTTCATGGCTTCTAATGTGATAATTGTTGACGGTGATTCAGATTATAAAGCTCTCTTTTGCTTTTTTTCTATAAAGCTCCACCCAACTATGCTGATGTCGTGTCTGAGGAAGACCTTGCCAGACAATTTCCTTCTCTTCCACAAGCTGATGATTTGGAGCATGAATTTGGCAGCCCCATATTTGCTTACATTCAGGAATTCAGATTTCAGCCACCACCAGTTTATTCAGAGGTTTGGACAAGTTTTTTGACACTGCTTTAATCAGGCCAAACTTTCTGTACAAATTATATTTTCTATTATAACAACAGTATTATCTGCCACCTGCATGGCTTTAGAGACTGGCTACATTTCAAAATAAGTATATAAATTGTTTTGCCCTTGTAGGTTGACCCCAACCCTGCCTTTTCTGAAGAGGTGCAACATGAAGTGTCGTTTGAAATTTGAGCAGGATTATCTGTAACTTGAGGTCATCTGTGATTCGAATAGTTCAGGATGGAAGTATAGAGCATCTCAGAGTATTGTTTGAACTGGAGACAACTGAGAAGATGGTGAAAAATCATTGGCCTGCACTGGGCAGAGGGACGAGGATGGACTGCTGCTGATCCTGAACCAAGGGGTGAGAAAAAGGGAAAATGTAATCAGTCCAGACACTACGGAACGATTGAAACCTTGTTCTCAAGTGCTGTAAGCAACCAAATGCATTGACTTCAGACTTACTGCTACGGTAACAACTAATGGTGGGGCGATGATACAAGCATCCATCAGTAGAAAGGAGAAAAGAAGCCTGAACTATTGGGGACTGTTGATCCTAGTTGGAAAAACCAACACTTAAAGTTTACGTTTGCATTTCTATGCCCTCTTAAAACACTATAGTGTTTCCTTTTGAACGGATATTTTCCAGTTATTGAAATTACTGCCAATGTTGCTTTAAGTGCTGAGCAAATTAATAGCTTCAGAAACTGGTTGCCATAATCTGCACTTGTAGCTACCAAAAAAATAGATTTGACATTGTTTATGAATCTGTATGCGGTCGATGTATTGTAGTGCATAATCATTTGGTGCCTCTACAAATGCAGGCCAGCTGAATAGAGGGAATCGTTTTGCCAGCCTGAATACTATCTGGAAACGTGGAGCAGATAGGGGTGGCCTGGCGGTGCTAACTATGGTATTAGAAGAGGTACTCGGGACAATTGCATATGCTGATAAATTGTTCACTACTATTAATGTCTGACAACTGGCTTTCATGCCATATATCTTGTGAAGGTATTTGGCAGAATGTTTTTTTGACTGATGTTTACCAGTACTTAAATAGGGAGTGGTTGGATTCCAAGACTATGCTAAATTTGCATGTAAAGTGTGTCCTGGTAACTTTTTTATGCAAGTTGAAATTTTGTGCAGAGAAATGTGACCATATCTCTCAGCGCACTTGACTTTGTAGTAAAGCAGCAATTCTGGGTTGTTGAAATTTTGCATGTACGTGAAAGACTTTATATGTTTTGTTCACTTCCCGAACAAGTAAAGCACTTACTCGAGTGGCGACCTTGCATTTAATGCATCTATGGAATACAGTGTTTCAAGTGGAAGCTTGATCAAACAGGAATTATTGCGGCTGCCTTTTTCTCCAGCATTCTGGTGATTTCTGCAATTTAGAATTCCCATTTTGATTTCTGATTTGGAAAATTTATGGTGCAATATTGTGTTTCTCAGGGCTTTGACTAGTGCACTGCTGATTTTTGTTTTTGTTCTGACTTGTGTTTATTGGGAGGGAACTTTTGTTCTAATTGCTGAAGAATCTTCAGGCTTATTCCCGATTTGTTCAGGGTTATCTCTTGATAGCACTGAAAACCGGAAAATTGTGTTTTAATCACAAACCACATTGGCAAATCAAAAAGTGAGAACTCTTTGCACAGATGTCTTTAATCATATTTTATTGCCAAAATAAATTTCCTCAAGTTTTCAATGTGAATTATACTTTCCATTTTTTAACAATGGACAAAATATTTTTTGAACCTTGTTAGGAAATTCTGGAGCCTGAGGTCATGATTAAAATCTTTGTAGCTTCACAAATATGACATAAAATGTCTTAAGTCTGATATAAAATGATGCACTTGGCTTTTGGAAAATGAAAAACTTTGGTCACAGAAGTGGTGACACAGCAATGTTAATAGTGTTGTGCATAACCTTTATAGCTTTTTTCATACTTGTTCATTAACTGTGGTGATGCGTTCAGCAATTGTCCCTAAAGTTACCTTGTTTATGTTAAGCCTTGGGTAATTGTAAAGGCTGAGGAGCATTTCAAATGGAGTGAAAACATGAGCACAAATCTGTTACTTTGAATGTGAATTATACAATAAGCTAAATGTGCTTTATTCTTTGCCGTTAAAACTGTGACTTTCTCCAATTTTGTTTTGCACCTTGATGCAAAGGACAGTGTATTTTCTACTATTTAAATCCAATGCAATGTTTTAATAAACTTTTTTGAACATAACCTTTTCTGTACTAATACTTGAATTAATTTCCTATAATTTAAATTTGATGGGTTGGAGGGAGAAATTGCTGTGCCTTCTGCCCCTTGTGTGGACAACATTTGGGCTGTCATCATTCAGTATTTAGAATGAGTTGAAGTATTTTGTTCATTTGTTCCTGTTTTATATAGAGGAAAGACTTTGGGAACTGAAGAGCTCACTGAGCTGCTTCACTTCAATCTTTAGGATTCAAAGATGGAGTCTGGTCAGAGAGTTTAGTATAGTTAGTATCTATAGATACACGCTAGGATTGGCCTTCATAAAACGGATTAGATGTCTTTCTTTAAATGCAGACAAACCTTTCCTAACATGCTAAGAGTATTCTGACCACCTGAGTCCTACCGTTTTCCACATACACGTCTGCTCATTAGCATGCCCCATTAATGCAGGGCCCATCCTCTGAATGTCCATTGAAGGGTTGTGTAAAGTTGCTTGAACCTAATGGGGAAGTAGCCATGCACCTCAATCAGTGCTGTGGTCACACCGAACTACCCACAGTGTCAACTGGTCACTTGTATCATGTGAGTATACAATTGCATTTAAAGACACAAAGTGCTGGAGAAACTCAACGGGTCAGACAGCATCTCTGCAAAATATGGATAGGTGAGGTTTTGGGCCGGGACCCTCCTTCTGATTAGAACTGCAGAGACCATGGGCAGAACTAGCTTCCTCTTGCCAATTTTAGTAATTGTTCTTTTTTTAATAGGTCTTCTGTGCTTTTTCTGCCATTCATTATAGAACTGTGGAGGTGAAAGCTTTACCATATGGAGTTATGTATATTTTTCGATTTGTGGTCAAAACAAACTTAAGGGCACCTGTAAAAACAGAACACATTCGATGCCTGTGAACGGCGTAGGCAAGATTTCCTTCTACTTAAAATGACAATGTCACCAATAGATAAGTCATGTAAAAAAACAAATGACTGCTTTGTGCTTGTTCCTATCCCCAACAAGCTTTTGAAAGTGAGAAACATCAGAAAATAAACTCATCCACCAACTTTTCACAATGCTGAAAAGCTCAGGCATTATACCCACAAAATGTCTTTACGAGAAGGATTTCCAATCATAGTTTGTAGCAGGCAAAGAG
The DNA here is from genome assembly GCF_028641065.1 of Leucoraja erinaceus. Taxonomy (NCBI): domain Eukaryota; kingdom Metazoa; phylum Chordata; class Chondrichthyes; order Rajiformes; family Rajidae; genus Leucoraja; species Leucoraja erinaceus. The sequence continues at coordinate 4,157,281 of NC_073409.1, forward strand.
GATGAATCAGTCGGATGACAGATACAATAGATAAGGTTGGAGGAGGTGCAAGTGGACCTCTGCCTAACCTGAAAGGACTGTCAGGGTCCCTGGATGGAGTCGTGGGAGGAGGTATAGAGACGGGAAGGTGCCTGGGGAGGGGGGTGGTTAGCGTTGGAAGGGATGAGTTAACCAGGGAGTCGCGGAGGAAACAGTCACTGCGGAAAGGGGTGGAGATAGGAAGATGTGACTCGTGGTGGAATCCCGTTGGAGGTGGCGAAAATGTTGGAGGATTATGTGTTGTATGCGATGACTGATGGGGTGAAAGATAAGAACTGGGGGACTCTGTCCCTGGGGGGAGGAGGGGAGCAAAGGCAGAGCTGCATGGTACTGAGGAGACACCTGTGAGACATGTGTATTTGTGTATAGCTTGATTATACTCGTGTATAATATGATCTTATTTAATTGGATAGCTAGTAAACACGCTTTTCACTGTACCTCTTCAAGAATAATGTTTATAGGAGCAAATTGGGCCATTTGGCCCATCAAGTCTAGTCCACCATTCAATCATGGTTGATATGTCTTTCCCTGTCAACCCATTCTCCTGCCTTCTCCCCATAAATAAACCAATTCTATTGCAGAGTTTGAACGTTTTCCTCCCATACCGCAAAGACATGGGACATTAGTTGGCTACTGTAAATTACTTCTTAGTGTATGTAAGTAGCATAATAATCAAGGAGGTAGTTGATGGGTAACTACTGGTAACAGGCAGGGATCCAGTAGGCTGAATTTCCTCTTTCTGAATCGTAATAAATAGTGTATCATTTGTTTGCCTTGCTACTGGCTATCATAACACTAATAGTCAAAGTTACAGATCTAAACTTTTTCAAAACACCATTAAAAGTTTCTTTGCAATGTCTAGCTTCAAAAATACCCAAATTCATCAGTTAATGTAGGATTGTAAATTAACAATTTTGAGATCCCCTTTCATTTTCCACATGCTATTAATGGGAAAGCATTAGAGAATCTTATGCCAAGGAGATGCTCTGAAATACACATTCATCTCTAAACAAAGCAGCATAGCTACTTTAATTTCACTGCTACAGTGCATTGCAAAGATGCTTCAGATTTAATGTTTCCAAAAGCTTGCACATCTATATTACTAAAAGTCAGATCTTGACCACTTCCTGTTCTGTATATTGATTTTAGAAAAAATGCTGCCACTTACGGCTGTAATTTTTGGCCATCTTACTCGGAGTCCCCTCCGCTGCGCAGGACGAGGATTTTTCCCATTGATGAAAAATAAAAGAGTTATTAGTGTTGAAAAAATGTTGAGATTCTCTCTCCTGAAGGCCACGCCCCTTCTGATGGGAGGGGGGGGACTATGAAACCCAGAAGTGTGGGCGTGGCTCAGTCTCTGCAAGATGGAGGAGGGAGAGGTCATGACTCGCTGTCTTTAGTGGCCTTGCACCCTGCTTGAAATGGTATGAAACTGCACTTGAATTTGGTGGCCTTGCACCCTGCTTGAAATGGAATAGGAATAGCCGTGAGTCCACTGCCAGCCCACCAGCCGTGAGTGAGCTGCCAGCACAACAGGCTTGAGTGACTGAGCTGCCAGCCCAAGAATCCATTCGGCCCACAATGTCCATACAAGCCCTTTGGAAACCAGTCCCTTCAGCCCACAACACCTATACTAACGCTCTAGAAAGCCCAACCCCCCCCCCCCCCCCCCCCCCCATCCCCACAATGACCACCAGTTTGGAATTGGTGGAGAGGTGGAATATTGCGTTGGGGGACCAACCCTCCCGTGTGATGCTGGGACCCAACGGGTGCCACTTAGTCTAGTACATAATACAATTCATCTTGCCTAAGACATTGATGGCTACTACCTGTCATTTGGAATATTTTAAAACACTTGGCTAACACTTAGCATTTTTAATACAGTATTTTATAGATTATATGGAAATAAAACTGTCAAAATAATGCTAAAAAATAAATATGGATTACTGCTTCAGATTCATTGCAAATTAGTAAAAACTACAATAACTTGTATTTACACAGAACGTTTAAGGTAATCTTCCAAGGGGCATTATTGAAAAAGGAGGTCATGTCCATTATCTTTCCTAATTCAAGGGAGCTCAGATATAGTGTGGAAACAGACCCCTTGGTAAGAGATTGGGGGGGTATTCTGCCTTTTCACAAAAATCTAACAAATGAATCAGCAATTCGACAAAACTGCTTTGTACATGGCAGTATTGTCAAGGTATGGTACAACTTGATGACGTCTTAGACTGAACTCCCACTAGTCTGCCCAGCCATGTTACGTGAGAGTTTTTACTGTTGGTTGAGCATAAAAGGAGCCAATGTTTTGTCTACTACATTTCATGTACCATGTCTGTGTGTTGATCTGTTATGTGTGAAGGTGATTGAGCAACAGCAAAACTCTGAAGGTTGTCCACTCCACAGCATAACCAAGACCCTGTATGATCAAAATTTATGGAGTCAGAGTTGTACTGTGTGGAAAAGGGCCCTTCGGTATCATTATATATATGCACGTATTATATCTATCATATTACACATATACAGTATATATGCAGATGCACATGAATATGATATGTGTAGTTAATATGTGTGTACATATTTTGTTTATATATACACACACACACACACAGTACCTTGTTTACATATTCTGTTGTGCTGCTGCATGTAATAATTTCATTGTTCTGTTTGGTACACAACTATAAATCACTCTTGACTACAAATGATTCACTGAGAAGTTGAAAAAATGTGTAGGAAGGAACTGCAGATGCCAGTTTAAAAGATAGACACAAAATGCTGGAGCAACTCAGTGGGACAGGCAGCATCTCTGGAGAGAAGGAATGGGTGACGCTTCAGGTCGAGACCCTTCTTCAGACTGAGAAGTTGATGTTATCTTTGCTCAGTGTGTTTCCTTCCATACATGGTTACTGGTGTACCAAGATCTGTGACTTTCAACTGTCCAAGTTTCTGTTGCTTCTGAAGTTGCAGTGCCTTGCTGAATTTACTTCAGTTCACACGGAACTCAGGAAATCCTCTTGTGAAATGTATAAACTTATTTCTGCCTTCCAGCTTAATTGTCAAAACATACAGTTCATCTCGTGTGAACCGAGGCTTTCTTGTTTTTTGTTACATTCTCCATCCAAATTTAGAACACTATCCTTGCCAGATTTACCCAAGATGAAAGGTCCACGTTTTGGCATCAATTAGGACTTCACAATGAGATTGTTCATTATGTCACCAGGTTCCTTGTTGCTGTATTCATAGAGTCATAGAGCAATACAGCTTGGAAACAGGCCCTTCGGCCAAACTTGCCCACACCGGCCAACATGTCCCAGCTACATTAGTCCTACCTGCATGAATCTGGCCCATATCCCTCCTAGCCAGTCCTATCTTTGTAACTGTCTAACTTTCTTACATGTTGGGATATTCCCAGCCTCAACTACTTCCTCTGGCAGCTTGTACCATACACCACCACTCTTTGTGTGAAAATGTCACCCCTCAGATTCCTAGTGTTTTTTTCCCCTTCACCTTAAACTTACAGTATGTCCTCTGGTCCTCGATTCACCTACTCTGGGGCAAGTGACTGTGCATCTACCCGATCTATTCCTCTTATGATTTTATAAACCTCTATAAGATCATTCCTCATCCTCCTGCGCTCCAAGGAATAGTCCCAGCCTACCCAACCTCTCCCTATAGCTCAGACACTCTAGTCCTGCCAACATCCTCATAAATCTTCTTTGTACCCTTTGTATTGAATGAAGTTTCTCCTGATATCTATTTTGCTCAGACATTAAAAATGAAAATATGTTTGCATAGTTCAACATTACTGAAATCCACGTACGTGGTTGCTGTCTGTGTGGTGTTTGCTTGTTCGCCCAGTGACCACATGGGTTTATTGGGTAGCTGACCATACCATGTGTTTAAGAGGGAACTGCAGATGCTGGAGAATCGAAGGTTACACAGAAAAGCTGGAGAAACTCAGCGGGTGCAGCAGCATCTATGGAGCGAAGGAAATAGGCAACGTTTCGGGCCGAAACCCTTCTTCAGACTGATCGGGGGTGGGGGTAGGTGGGGACAAGAAAGGGAAAAGGAGGAGTAGCCAGAAGGCTGGAGGGTGGGAGGAGACAGCAGGGGAGCTGAGGAAGGGGAGGAGACAGCAAGGACTAACAAAATTGGGAGAATTCGATGTTCATGCCCCAGGGGTGCAAACTCCCCAAACGGAATATGAGGTGCTGTTCCTCCAATTTCCGGTGCTGCTCGCTGTGGCCATGGAGGAGACCCAGGACAGAGAGGTCGGCGGCCGAGTGGGAGGGGGAGTTGAAGTGCTGAGCCACCGGGAGGTCAGCTTGGTTATTGCGGACCGAGCGGAGGTGTTCGGCGAAACGATCGCCCAACCTCCGCTTGGTTTCTGTGTAACCTGACCATACCATGTGTTCAGTTCAGATATAGAACATGAATAAAGGCCATTCAGTCCATCGAGTCCACGCCAACCATCGATCACCCATTCACACTAGTTCTATATGCAGGAAGGAACTGCAGATACTGTTTTTTATCGGTTGTTGTGACACCAGATACACTGGAGGCGAGAAAAGACCAGGACAAATGTTATACCACTCCCCACACACTAGGTGCAGTTTACAGAGGCTAATTAGCCTACAAACCTGCACGTCACTGGGATGTGGGAGGGCCAGACACAGCACCCTATGGTTCCTTTGGATTCCTCCCACACCCCTGCAGGAACTATCGCAATGTTTAAGAAACATTTAGACAGGTACATGGACAGGATTGGTTTAGAGGGATATGGGCCAAACGCAAGCAAGCCGGTGTGGGCAAGTTGGGCCGAAGGGCCTGTTTCCACGCTGTATGACTCTGACTCCAAAGGCGTACAGATTTGTGGGCTCATTGGCTTTGGTAAGTTATAAAAAGTGTCCCTGGTGTGTGCAGGTTAGTGTACAGGGTGATCGTTAGACGACGCAGACTCATTGGGCCAAAGGGTCTGTTTCCGCACTGTATCTCTAAAGTAAAGCCTAAGCAGCAACCTCTTTACTGAACTGTATCCATCCAAACAAACTACCTGAAATGGTTCCTGCTGGAACTTTTCCAAACTGGCAACTTAATGGATGGAATATTGGATATGTCCCAGGAATTAGAATGCTGTTCTCTCCAGAACTTGGCATCAGATGTATTATTGTTCCAAGAAAAAACAGCCTCATATGACTTACTTTAACCAGCTCATTTGCTAAACATCAGTCATATGCATTTCAAAAATATTTAGGCCCCATTTTTTTTGCTCGGCAATTATAAAAACATGAGAATATCTAAATGATGAATATCAAAATATTTCAGCAGGGAAAAATCTATGCTGCTTAATTGAAATAATCGGATAAATTATGCTATATATTCCACTATTGCTTTGATCTATTGTTTGGTGGCTTAATTCCAACAGTTCAGTAATGTCTATTTCTGACACTCTTAATGTTTGAGGATTCCTCAGGCAGGCAATGATGTTAATTTGAGATCCACCCAGGCGAACAATATTTGTAGCACCTAGTGCGCTGCGATAATGTTACGTGAGAAGTCCTGTGGGCAGGGGACACTGTGACAACAACACCATAAATACCCTTGTTGACAGGTCCTGCACGCAGTAGCATCATCATAAGTGGAACTGACCAGAACTCCAACAGTTTTCAAAGTCCTGGGCCCAGCACATTTGTGCCCATAAGGTCATAGGGATAGCAGGAGAATTAGGCCATGCGGCCCATCAAGTCTACTCTGCCATTCAATCATGGCTGATCTATCTCTCCCTCCTAACCCCATTCTCCTACCTTCTCCCCATAACCTCGACGCCTGTACTAATCAAGAATTCGATCTAAGGTAGACATAAAATGCTGGAGTAACTCAGCGGGACAGGCAGCATCTCAGGGTGACGTTTTGGGTCGAGACCCTTATGTATGTCATGGAGTCGTAGTCTCATGCAGCACAGAATCAGACCCTGGGCCCAATTTAAACAAGTTGATCAAGTTGCCCCATCCAAGCTAGCCCCGTTTCAAGAGAATGTTTAATGATAAACAGAGGGCACAGCTTCAGAATAAAAGGACGTTCCTTCAGAATGGAGATGAGAAGGAATTTATTTTGCCAGAGGCTAGTGAATCTCACCACCCCTATACTCAAATACTCTTGGTATGTTGGTTTTCATAGCAAGAGGATTTGAGTATAGGAGCGGGGAGGTTCTGCTGCAGTTGTACAGGGTCTTGGTGAGACCACACCTGGAGTATTGCGTACCGTTTTGGTCTCCAAATCTGAGTAAGGACATTATTGCCATAGAGGGAGTGCAGAGAAGGTTCACCAGACTGATTCCTGGGATGTCAGGACTTTCATATGAAGAAAGACTGGATAGACTCGGTTTATACTCTCTAGAATTTAGGAGATTGAGGGGGGATCTTATAGAAACTTACAAAATTCTTAAAGGGTTGGACAGGCTAGATGCCAGAAGATTGTTCCCGATGTTGGGGAAGTCCAGGACAAGGGGTCACAGCTTAAGGATAAGGGTGAAATCCTTTAAAACCGAGATTGAGAAGAACTTTTTTCACACAGAGAGTGGTGAATCTCTGGAACTCTCTGCCACAGAGGGTAGTTGAGGCCAGTTCATTGGCTATATTTAAGAGGGAGTTAGATGTGGCCCTTGTGGTAAAGGGATCAGGGGGTATGGAGAGAAGGTAGGTATGGGATACTGAGTTGGATGATCAGCCATGATCATATTGAATGGCGGTGCAGGCTCGAAGGTCCAAATGACCTACTCCTGCACCTATTTATTCTATGTATCTGTGGAATTCATTGCCACAGATGGAGGCCAAGTCAATAGCCATTTTTAAAGCGGAGATTGATAGATTCTTGATTAGTACGGGTGTCAGTGGTTATGGGGAGAAGGCAGAAGAATTGGGTTGAGAGGGAAAAATAGAGCAGCCATGATTGAATGGCGGAGTAGACTCAATGGGCCAAATGGCCTCATTCTGCTCCTATGTCAAATGGTCTTATAGTCTTACTCTATATGTTAATCTTCTACACATGTATGTAGGTGGGTTTATTAACCACTAAAAATTGTCCTTTGTGTAGCTAGACAATAGAATTGTTAAGAATATACAGAGAATAGGTTGCAGGGGAAATGAATGGGGAACAGGATTGCTCTGTGAGTTAGCATGAATGCAATGGGCTGAATGACCCAGGCTTTATGTGAAGGCAGTCATCTTGTGTTCTATAAGGATATACGGGAATCTAAAATCACAGCGCTGTTCATAAGGGTGCAGTGAAGGCGAATATAGGTGAGACCTATAACCTGGAGACCAAACCAAACCTTTGAATGGCCTCAATTTATGGAGGACAGATTGAGGGAGGTCTACAAGGCATCAAAGACTTGATTAAGGGTTTCAGTAAGAGGAGAGGGGAGCTGGGGTGATGGTGGAGGAATTAACAGATGACCTTACTAATACCATTCATGATCATATTTAAGGGATATTGATGTCTATAAATTGTTTGTTCCCCTAGCCGACAAAACACAACTGCTGGTATTTCAATAATAAGTCATCGGTGGCAAAGTTCTTTGAGATATCCAAAGAATGTTTTTAAAAAAACGCTTTGTAAATGATCATAACATAAAGAGCCGGAGGAATGGCATGGTGGCGCAGAAGTAGAGTTGCTGCCTCACAGCGCTAAAGACCCAGGTTCGATCCCGACTACGGGTGCTGTCTGTATGGAATTTGTACGTTCTCCCCGTAACCCTATGGGTTGCCTCTGTGATCTCCGGTTTTCTCCCACGCTGCAAAGACGTGCAGTTTTGTAGGTTAATTGGCTTTGGTATAAATGTAAATTGTCCCTAGTCTGTGTAGGATAGTGTTAGTGTGCGGGCATTGCTGGTCGGTGTGGACTCGGTGGGCCAAAGGGCCTGTGTCCGTGCTGTATCTCTAAATTAAATTAAACTCAGCGGGTCAGGTAGCACCTGTGGAGGGAATGGACTAGACAGTGCTTTGACTGATTGTTGGAGGGAGGAGAAAGCTAGGAAAAAGAGGTGGGGGCAGGACAATGCTTGGCAAGTGATAGGTGGATATGATCCCTATATTCCGACATAATTCCACTCTCCAACTTTTCTACTTCCCATTGGTTTTTGTTTTCACAATATACTTGAGCCAAACTGGTTTCACAACCTGTTATAAATAGACAGACCTGCTATGTTTTTGTCAAGCAAGCTGAGTTAGTTGATTTCACAATTCACAACCACATATGATTAAATGCTATCTTCTAGGCTAAACAATTATGAAAACAGGGATATGAATATCCTAAACATTCAATTACTTCTTCTTTTTGCGTAGGGCATGTACAGCCTAAAGTTGTAAGACAACTTGTTCTGTTTGATCTTCTGTTTGTGCACGCCGGGTTGATAGCATTTGTCGAAACAGGGTGGATTAAATTACTGATAAAAAGACACTCAAGTTTCAAAACCTCACTAAGCACAAAGTGATGGAGGAACTCAACGGGTCAGGCTGTGTAAGAAAGAACTGCAGGTGCTGATAAAATCGAAGGTAAACACAAAATGCTGGAGTAACTCAGCGGGTGAGGCAGTATCTATGGAGAGAAGGAATAGGTGATGTTTCGGATCAAGGCCCAACGGGTCGGGCAGCATCTGTGGAGGGAAATGGATAGTCAACATTTTTGGTCGAAACTAGGTTGAAGATTGAGGGGGGATCTTATAGAAACTTACAAAATTCTTAAGGGGTTGGACAGGCTAGATGCAGGAAGATTGTTCCCGATGTTAGGGAAGTCCAGGACAAGGGGTCACAGCTTAAGGATAAGGGGGAAATCCTTTAAAACCGAGATGAGAAGAACTTTTTTTCACACAGAGAGTGGTGAATCTGTGGAACTCTCTGCCACAGAGAGTAGTTGAGGCCAGTTCATTGGCTATATTTAAGAGGGAGTTAGATGTGGCCCTTGTGGCCAAGGGGATCAGAGGGTATGGAGAAAAGGCAGGTACGGGATACTGAGTTGGATGATCAGCCATGATCATATTAAATGGCGGTGCAGGCTCGAAGGGCCGAATGGCCTACTCCTGCACCTAATTTCTATGTTTCTATGAAAGAGTTGGGAGGGTGGGGGTGTTGGGGGAAATGTATAGAACATAAATGGGACCTTGTAGGAAGGAACTGCAGATGCTGGTTTAAACCGAAGATAGACACAAAAAGCTGGAGTAACTCAGCAGGACAGGCAGTATCTCTGGAGAGAAGGAATGGGTGACGTTTCGGGTCGAGACCCTTCTTCAGACCCTTTACAGTGTTTGTGCCGAACATGATGCCAAGTTGAACTGATCTCATCTGCCTGTTCATGATCCATATCTCCCTATTCCTTGCACTTCCAGGTGCTTATCTAAAAACCCCTTAAACACCACTATCGTATCTGCCTCCACCGCCACCCCTGGCAATGTGTTCCAGGCCCCACCACTCACTGTGTAGAAAACTTGCCCCAAACATCTCCAATCAACCTTCCCCCTCTCACTTTATAGCTATGCCCTCTAGTGTTGGACAGGCAGCATCTCTGGAGAGAAGGAATAAGTGATGTTTCAGGTCGGAACCCTTCTTCAGACTGAAAGATAGAGGTGAGGTGTGGAGGGGGGGTGGGGGGGGGGACTGGAGGCGAGAAAAGAATAGAACGAATCAGGGCGGGCAACAGATGACCTCAGAAAGGGTGGAGCCCACAATGGCCCATTGTTGGCTGGGGGTGATGTGTTAATGAGAGTGATAGAACGATGGAAATAGTGGAAAGAGTGGGATGACTAGGATGAGGGAGAGAATACAGGATTTCTTCAAATTAGCAAAATCAACATTCAATATTGTGTACCCTGCATAGATCATGGAGTATTTATTCAGTCAGAATGTTAACTCTGACCATCTGTTCTGGCAATGCATCAAAGCAATGAAACAGATGAAAAAGCTCTGACCTAAAATGAATGTTAAAAATTCCCTGGATGTATTGAAGGGTGGTCACTGGTGTATTTTAGTGTCAGCGAGCACAGCAAGATCCCAGATGATAATGGTTTTTAATGATGTTAGGTAATGGAGAAATATTGGCTAGGATAATTTCATTGTCCTTGAACACTTTACCACACTAAGCACCACCTCAGAAACTATCATCTTCTACAGACTTTGCTTTTAGTTGCACTCTGCACTTTGGCTTTCAATGACTATGATTAAGCCCTGTCCCACTGTACGAGTTCATTCCAAGAGCTCTCCCGAGTTTAAAAAAAATCAAACTCGTGGTAAGCACGGAGAATGAACGTAGCGGGTACGTCGGAGCTCGGGGACGTCCCTTAGCGGCTCGTAACGCTAACGGCAGGTACTCAGGAAGACTCGCTAATGGCAGGTAAGCACGGGAAGACTCGTGAAGATTTTTCAACATGATGAAAAATGTCCATGAGAGCCCCGTGTACCGACGAGTGGCCATTACCGTAAATCTCCGAGTTCGAGTCAGGGTAAACTCAGGAGAACTCTTGGAATGAACTCGTACCGTGGGACAGGGGTTTTACTTATGTGTAGACACGAGAGGAATGGGTCGGGTAGACGCACAGAGTCTCTTGCCCAGAGTATGGGGAATCGAGAACCAGAGGACATAGGTTTAAGGTGACGGGGGAAAGATTTAATAGGAATCTGAGGGGTAACATTGTCCCACAGAGGGTGGTGGGTGTATGGAACAAGCTGCCGGAAGAGGTAGTTGAGGCAGGGACCAACGCAATGTTTAAGAAACAAGTAGACAGGTGCGTGGATGGGACAGGTTTAGAGGGATATGGGACAAACACAGGCAGGTGGGACTAGTGTAGATGGGGCATGTTGGTCGGTATTTGCCTTCACCACCGTCCCTGGCATTGCATTTCAGGCAGTCGCCATTCTGTGATTAAGTATCTTTGTTATGTTTGTTTAATCTAAAATATCATTCGATGAAGCCATTTCTCTGCTTTATTCTGGTAATTATCCATGTATTCCCTTTTCAGCTCGATTAGAGTGATAATAGAAGAGATGGACTGTGAGTAATTATGGGCAATGATTGTTTTCCTGAGCTGTGTTAATATGCCTCAGCAATTTGCATCATCCTAAAACATCTCATTTTGTAAAAATATACTACGAAGCAGCAGTTTTCAATGCTTATAATGAGTTCTTCGGGCCAATGATATAGGAAAGCCTGTTTACCAATGCTGACTTTCATTTTCAATGGTGTTCCATCTAGAATTCTAACTGTGTACTAAATGTTTAATTTTCAGCAGAAAATAAAGTTTATTTTGGCAAGCAAAGCAAATTTTAGGGATAAATACTCTCAGAATTAAGGCACACAAATAAAAACTATTAGAATAATTATGGTTTCTTCTTCGAAAGGTTTATTTTGCTCATTAAGGCGATTTCGCATTCCAAGCAAAATCAATTCCTATCAAAATATAATTATAACGCAGAAGGTTTCATTAAAATTAACCTCCTATTTTAATGGTGCTGGATTTCATTGTTAGGGCGAAGATAGACACAAAAAGCTGGAGTAATTCAGCGGGTCAGACAGCGTCTCTGGAGAGAAGGAATGGGTGACGTTTCAGGTCGAGACCCTTCCTCAGACTGCCACAGAGGGGGAGCAGGGAGAGAGGATGTTGCTGAACTCTCATCGGAGAGCGGTGGAGAACTTCCGATTAAGGTTCATATCCAAAATGTTTACTTACTTTTACTGTTTTCATATGAATCATAGCCTTAAGAGAAGTGAAGCAGGCCCTTTGGTCACCTGGGTCCCCATCAATCTTTAACACGAATGTATACCAATCCCTACTGCTACATCAAAAGATAGACTCAAAGAGCTGGAGCAACTCAGCGGGTCAGACAGCATCTCTGGAGAAAAGGACTAGGTGATGTTTTGGGTGGAGACCCTTCTTCAGACTTCAGCTCCTTTAGAGAGAAGGGTCTCGACCCGAAACATCACCTATTCCTTTTCTCCAGCGAAGCTGCCTGACCCGCTGAGTTACTCCAGCTTTATGTGTCGATCTTCGGTTTAAACCAGCATCTGCAGTTCCTTCCTACACGTTTCATTGTCAGAGCTTGGTGTGCATGAATGCATGTGGATGACACCAACCACAACATAGATTTTGGTTTAGGTTTAGGATTATTATTGTCACATGTACTGAGGTACAGAGAAAAGCTTTGTTTTACAGGCAAAAAATAAACACAAGGTGCTGGAGTAACTTAGTGGGTCAGGCAGCATCCCTGGGGAATATGGTGGGTGATGTTTCGGGTTGGGGCCCCAGTTAGGACTGATTGGGGGGGGGATTGGAGGAAGAAAGCTGGTGGAGAGAAGGGGCAGGACAAAGTCTGGCAAGTGATAGATGGATACAGTTGAGGGAGGGGGGGGTGGGGTCATAGTTCATGTGATAGGAGTAGAATTAGGCTGTTCGGCCCATCAAGTCTTTACTGCCATTCAATCGTGGCTGATCTATCTCTCCCTCCCAACCTCATTCTCCTGCCTTCTCCCCACAACTGACACCTAACTAATCAGGTATTAACTTGTACTAATCAGGGGGGTGTTGATAGCCAATTGGTTGAACATAGGCCAGAGATGTAATGACAGAAGATATGAGATTCATAAATTCCTGAGATGCTGTCTGACCCGCTGTAACCCCAGCACTCTGTGTCTTTTCTTGTAACCAGCATCTGCAGTTCCTTGTGTCTACTTTTGTTTTACAAGCGATCCAAACAGATCAGGCATGCCATACAGAATTTCTTTAGTCATAGGGTGGTGAATCTGTGGAATTAATTGCCACAGAAGGCTGTTGAGGCAAGTTGTGCCAAAGGGCATGTTTCCATGCTGTATGACTCTATGACTGTATAAAATGGACATGTTCTTTTAGGTATGTTATGAACAACCGATAGAGAATTGCTGGACCATCATGGTATATAGAGGTATCTCTATATTCGATATTCGTATTACCATTAATTCGTACACCTTAAACCTCTGTCCTCTGGTTTTCGATTCCCTTACTCTGGGCAAGAGATTCTGTGCATCTGCCCATTCACTTCCTCTCATATGGTAGGCATTCGTGAGAAATGTGAAAGGTTGTTTCTGCCTGAACTTGATTCAGTTTTGGTCCCAGTTGGGTGGGACCAGCAATTTTGCCCACAACTCTGATTAACAAAACTTATTACCTGATGAAACGAGATGACGCACTCTCAGGATATCCACTCCCGCAGTTTAGCTCATTTTTTTTGCTCAACACTCTCTCATTAAACACACCAGCTGAATAATAACAAAACTCCCTGTTGTCAGGCACTATAAATATTTGTTGCCTGTCGTGAGAAACCTTGTCACGTGCATTCCAGGATCTGTTTAACCCTTCATACTGCAAACCTCAGTTTAGTTTAGTTTAGTTTAGTTTCTCGTCATATGTACCGAGGTGCAGAGAAAAGCTTTATTGCATGCTAACCAGTCAACGGAAAGACTATACATGATTACAATTGAGCCATTTACAGTGCACAGAAACATGATTAAGGGATAATAGACACAAAATACTGGAGTATCTCAGCGGGACAGGCAGCATCACTGGAGAGAAGGAATGGATGATGTTTCAGGTCAAGACCCTTGTTTCCAGAGATGCTGTCCCTGTCCCGCTGAGTTACTCCAGCATTTTGTGCCCATCTCTGGTTTTAACCAGCATCTGCAGTTCCTTCCTATACACGATCAAGGGAATACGGTGAATAACCTTTAGTGCAAGATCAAGCCCAGTAAAGTCCAATTAAAGATAGTCGGAGGATCTCCAATGAGATAGATTGTAACTGAGAACTGCTCTCTGGTTGTTGGTAGGATGGTTCAGTTGCCTGGGAAGAAACAGTCCCTGAATCTGGAAATGTGCCCGGTTTCAGAGGCTCCTATCATGCGCTTCACCTTGCTGGAGGGATCTGGACCTCACTGGACCCCATCGCCATTCTCCACTCTTGATCCAAACATTGAATTAAAACCAGCCACATTTGCAGTTTCAATCCCAACTGAGCCCGAACTTCACGATACCTGGTCAGAACGACTCGGCTTAAAGAGCTAGGGATTACAGGTCTTTTTTGTTTAGATTGTGAGCAAAAAACATAGATCTTATTGAAACATAAGATTATTAAGAGTTTGGACACGCTAGAGGCAGGAAACATGTTCCCGATGTTGGGGGAGTCCAGAACCAGGGGCCACAGTTTAGGAATAAGGGGTAAGCCATTTAGAACGGAGATGAGGAAACACTTTTTCACACGGAGCGTGGTGAGTCTGTGGAATTCTCTGCCTCAGAGGGCGGTGGAGGCCGGTTCTCTGGATACTTTCAAGAGAGAGCTAGATAGGGCTCTTAAAGACAGCGGAGTCAGGAGATACGGGTAGAAGGCAGGAACGGCGTACTGAATGTGAATGATCAGCCATGATCACATTGAATGGCGGTGCTGGCTCGAAGGGCCGAATGGCCTACTCCAGCACCTATTGTCTATTGTCTATTGCTGAAGGAACTCAGCAAGTCAGGCAGCCTCTGCGGAGTGGAAATAGAATAGACAGACGATGTTTCAGGTCGGGACAATTCTTGGAATTGAAAAGGTTGAGGGAAGGCAGAAGGCCATTGCGGGGAGACCAGAAGGAGGAGCGCTGTTGGAGACGGGAGAACGGCTCATTCCCGGCTGTTATCAGGCACCCAGACAGTCCTCTCGTAAACGCCACTATTGTATCTACCTCCATCGCCAGCCCAGGACCAGTCTCACCGTCATCACGCCCTCTTCGTCCCGACAAGAGACAGGTTTTAAGGCAAGTTCAGGAAAGATTCAATATCCTGGGATTGTGTTCTTTGTAGGTAGAGAGACTGAGGCGCATCAAATCCTGGAGGGACCTGATGAAGTAAATAGTAAGGATCTATTTAACCTTAGCTGGAGGGTAAAAAAATCAGAGCCATAGATGGGACTGCAGACCTCGCTGATAGAACATAGAACACAAATCATAGACCAGACATGGCACAAAGCACTGGAGTAACTAAGTGGGTCAGGCAGCATTTCTGGAGAACATGGATAGGTGATGTTTTCGGGTCGGGACTCTTTGGGTCATCCCATCATGAATCCATCCATGTTCTCCAGAAATGTCGCCAGACCCCGTTGAGTTACTCAAGCACTTTGTGTCTTTTTTTGTAAACCAGCATCTGCAGTTCCTTGTGGCTCAATCATATATATTTCTTTACAGAGATAGAAGAAGACATTCAGCCCATCAAGTCCATACTGGCCCTTCAGCCCACCATGTCTGTGCCAAATTTCATGCCATGTTCACTGATGTTATTTGCCTGCACGATGTCCCTATCCCTCCTTATCCATGTGCCCATCTGAGATCCTCTTAAACGCCACTGTTGTATCTGACCTCCACCGTGATCACTGGTCGCACGTTCTAGGCACCCACCACCCACAGTGTATAACACTTTCCCTGCACATCTCCTTTAAACCTTGCTGCTCTCACCTTAAAGCTGAAGGGTGGTTGAGGCAGAAATTATCAGCACACCCATCACAGTATTATGATGCATATAACAATATTTGGGCTTGTTGCCCAAATGGGGATTTGAACTGAGCACAGTGAGTTGTCCAACACCTTCTTAGCAAGAACAGACTCGATGAGCCACGCGGTTTCCGCCTCGGCAGTCAGTTTTGTGCGGTCCTTTTATTCTATGCTCTATCGCAGGGAACAAATACATTGGATTCCAAGGACATAATGTTAACTAATCGAATAATATAATCGAAAAAATCTATATACATGGAAAAAAAAAAGGAAATTCAAAAAGGCAGCCAGCATCACGAAAGACTCACATCGTGCTCCCATTTCACACCTACCATCGGGAAGAAGGTTCAAGAGTTTGAAAACCCTGAACAGGTTTAAGAACATCTTCATCGCTACAACACTGCAGAACATTAACGTCTTTGGTTGCACTAAAGACTTTTTTGGGGTTATTAATTTATTGATTTTTTTAAAATTATATATTATCTCTGTGTATTGTGTTTACAAGGCTGTCATGTTGTGGCAAGTCAAAATGGTGTCTTATTGTCAGTATATAATCTGAAAAGGGATCTCGACCCGAAACGTCACCAATTCCTTTTCTCCAGAGACGCTGCCTGATCCACTGAGCTACTCCAGCTTTTTGGCAGTGGTAGAGTTGTGTCAACAGGTGATTTAAGCAAGGAACTGCGGATGCTGGTTCATGCACAAAAAGACACAAAGTGCTGGAGGAACACAACAAGTCAGGCTGCATCTATGGAAAGCCATGGTTAGGTGACATTTCAGCTCAGGATCCAAAGACACACAGGTTTGTAGGTTCAGTCTGAAGAAGGGTCTTGACCTGAAACGTCGCCTATTCCTTCGCTCCATAGATGCTGCCTCACCCGCTGAGTTTCTCCAGCATTTTTGTCTAATTTTGAGTTTCTCCAGCATCTGCAGTTCTTTCTTAAACAGGTTTGTAGGTTACTTGGTTATGGTAAAAATTATAAAATTGTCCCCAGGGTGGGGATTACTGGTCAGCACCGACTCGGTGGACCAAAGAGCCCATTCCAGCGCTGTTTCTCTAAAGTCTAAATTCAATGCCTGTTTTGACTGGGCATTTTCTCTCTCCCTCCCGGACTATCTTGATAGATTTGAATGAGCAGCGTATTTATTGAGTCAGCCAATAAGGGAGGGAATGCCAAATGAATCACAGTAAACAATCTAAGTTTGTTCAAACAGCAATTGAAATAGAAACCACAGCAACATCTTTCAAAGAAGGGATGTTTTTCCAGGAAAATGCAGTGAGAATTTTTGATTGTGAAATTGGTGACTTGTCCTCAGTCAGACAGACGAATGCCTGACAGGGAAATATAATTTGATGATCTTTTTGATCCTAATTTAGAAACATAGAAACATAGAAATTAGGTGCAGGAGTAGGCCATTCGGCCCTTCGAGCCTGCACCGCCATTCAATATGATCATGGCTGATCATCCAACTCAGTATCCCGTACCCGCCTTCTCTCCATACCCCCTGATCCCCTTAGTCACAAGGGCCACATCTAACTCCCTCTTAAATATAGCCAATGAACTGGCCTCCACTACCCTCTGTGGCAGAGAGTTCCAGAGATTCACCACCATTTAGACTTTGTTTTCACAAGTTGACTTCTCAATTCAGTCTAGTTTATTGTCATGTGAACCGAGATACAGTGAAAAGCTTTTGTTTCATGTTAACCAGTCAGCAGCAAGATAATACATGATTCTCCTTCTTTTCGTGTCCATCTTGTTACAAATGTTGACCTCGCTGTCATCGTCCGTCCTGAAAAGGACGCAAGCTTCCAGCGACAATCAGTGGGAGCCATCACTTGTTGCAGTAGATGATGGTGGTAGCAGAATTAGCTCAGGATACTTCCAGTTCCCAGCCCCACGATGTGGACACTTCTGCTATGGGGCCAATACATGATTACAATCGAACGATTTACAGTGTATAGATACAAGATAAGGGAATAAAGTTTAGTGCAAGGTAAAGCCAGCAAAGTGCGATCAAGGTTAGTTGGAGGGTAGATATTAGTTTCGGACTGGTCTCTGGTTGTGGTGGGGTGATTCATGTGTCTGATAACAGCTGGGAAGAAACTGTCCCTGAATCTGGTGCTGTGTGTTTTTTCACACTTCCGTACTTTTTCTCTACCTCCAGGTGATGGTTTAAGTTAGTGACCAGTATCAACTCTAAGCCCACGGGCTGCCACAGATATCTTGACTACACCTGGTTCCAACAACAAACAGCCCTGACACAGAGCTGGAGTAAGGTGAGCAAAGGAACGTTCCCAGCATTTTCCATTTTTATTTCTCATTGCCATAATGTTTAGTGTCAGCTGCTCTTTGTACAGCAGTTAAGATCGCAGTCCGGTACAGTATGAACAGTGCAATTGGTTTCCAAGAATGATAAATCAAAAACCCCAAGTGGTAATCAAAACTCAACGATAGACACAAAAATGCTGGAGTAACTCAACGGGACAGGCAGCATCTCTGGAGAGAAGGAATGGGTGACGTTTCGGTTCGAGACCCTTCTTCAGGTCTGAAACGTCACCCATTCCTTCTCTCCAGAAATGCTGAGTTACTCCACCTTTTTGTGTTTATCTTCGGTTTGAATCGGCTTCTGCAGTTCCTTCTTACGCATGTCCTTGTGGGCATTGGTTAGATCAGGTTTCTCACATTTGGTCATAGAAATACTGAGCTGATGTGTTTTTGCAAAGAGAGATAATCGAGACATACACGCACATGGATTGCAGCTTCATAAGTGACCTTCGATGTTCTCCCTCTCCGCAAATTCAAGTATATTTGATCTCACTAAATAGATGCTGACATCTGTTGGCATTGAAGCATTTGATTATTCAATGGAAGAAACTCATGTATTTTGGGGACAAAGAAAAACTCTAGTTGAGCGTGGCATGGCAACAGCTATGGTTCACCCGCACCAATGCCAACTGTGCAGAGATAACCCTTGTTTTATGCTGAATGTTTTCATTGTTAGGATATTACTTCCTGTAGATTCAATTGCACGTTGCTGTTAGAATTATGCAATTGAAAGTATGCAGTTTCCAGTGCCTATTTTTCTTTTATGATGCTCGTGAAATATTGTTGAAGAGCTAATATAATTGAGAACATATCTTGCACTAAACGTTATTCCCTTTATCATGCATCTGTACACTGGGGATGGCTCGATCAGACTGATTCCTGGGATGTCAGATCCCTGGGATCTGAGGAAGGACATTATTGTCATAGAGGGAGTGCAGAGAAGGTTCACCAGACTGATTCCTGGGATGTCAGGACTGTCTTATGAAGAAAGACTGGATAGACTTGGTTTATACTCTCTAGAATTTAGGAGATTGAGAGGGGATCTTATAGAAACTTACAAAATTCTTAAGGGTTGGACAGGCTAGATGCAGGAAGATTGTTCCCGATGTTAGGGAAGTCCAGGACAAGGGGTCACAGCTAAGGATAAGGGGGAAATCCTTTAAAACCGAGATGAGAAGAACTTTTTTCACACAGAGTGGTGAATCTCTGGAACTCTCTGCCACAGAGGGTAGTTATATTTAAGAGGGAGTTAGATGTGGCCCTTGGGGCTAAGGGGATCAGGGGGTATGGAGAGAAGGCAGGTACAGGATACTGAGTTGGATGATCAGCCATGATCATATTGAATGGCGGTGCAGGCTCGAACGGCCGAATGGCCTACTCCTGCACCTAATTTCTATGTTTCTATGATTGTAATCATGTATAGTATTCCCGCTGACTGGTTAGCACGCAACAAAAGCCATTCATTGTACCTCGGTACACGTGACAATAAACTAAATTCAACTCAGTCCAGAGATGCTGCCTGTTCCGCTGAGTTACTCCAGCATTTTGTGTCTATCTTCACTGAGGTTCCCCCCTGTCCTCTCTACTCCACCACACCTCTCAATCAGCTGGACTTTTTCATTCCCAATACCCCTACTTCCCTATTAGCTGGGATGTGATGATGCTCTCTGCTCATGGGCCTGATATTCTCTGTTCAGAGATGCTCCTAAGTTTGGCATTGGGTAGGAAGTGCTGGATGCCACATTTTAGACTTGCCGATGAGTTACATACAGGAGTCCCTTCCTGGAACACAGGATGCAGTTGATGAGGTTGGAGGATTAGCTTTCAAAAAATCCAAAAACTCAAAAGCTTTCAAAAAAGAAAAAGAACATAAGGGAGGCGGAGTGGCACAGCTGGTAGAGTTACTGCCTCACAGCACCAGAGACCCGGGTTTGATCCTGACTTCGGGTGCTGTCTGTGTGGTGTTTGCACGTTCTTCCTGCAACCGGGTGGGTTTCCTCTGACATCTCAAAGACGTGCGGGTTTGAACATGAACATGAAAAGCGCCACTAATCTTTGCCACACATATAACAGTGCCTGGAGGTGATGTCTCAATAAGGTCATCACCCCTCATCTCCTACAGTTTCAACCAGTCTCCATCCCAGAGGCTCAATCATTGTTAACACCTATGGGCCTGTCCCACTTAGGTGATTTTTTGGGCGACTACAAGCGACAGCCGCAAAATTTTCAACATGTTGAAAATCTATTGGCGACAATTTTTGCTGTCGCAGGTTGTCGCCAGATGTCACAGATGAATTCCATTAAAACTAGCCCCTGGTAGTCGCCCAAAGTCGCCTCATGAAACAGGCCCATTTTAGAGCATTTAAATCAGTCATTGAGGATTGCACATCAGCTTAGCGAGTCCTCAATAAGTTCCTACTTGACATTAAATAGCAAGTCTTGAAAGTGAAGCCTCCATGTTCAGAGCACTTTCAACATCATCGATGAACTCAGACGAGCTCAAGACGACCATTGGTGTAATGCTGGGTAAGCCAAACATTTTCACACGGCAACACATCGGAATGTATGCTAATTGTAAATGCATCACATGTATATGGTTTGAGAGGGGAATAAATAACATCACGTTTTTGCCCAAAGTAGGGGAGTCGAGAACCTAAGGACGTAGGTTTAGGATGAAGGAGGAAATATTTAATAGGAACCTGAGGGGCAACTTATTTTACACAAAGGGCGGTGGGTGTAAGGAACAAGCTGCCAGAGGAGGCTGGTGAGGCAGGTACTATCACAATGTTTAATAATTCTTTGGACAGGTACATGGATAGGACAGGTTTAGAGGGATATGGGCCAAACACAGTCAGGTGGGACTAGTGTAGATGGGGCAAGTTGGTTGGTGTGGGCAAGTTGGGATGAAGGGTCTGTTTCCGCACTCTATGACTAGTGTGAGCAAGATAATGACAGCAATTAAAATAGAATGGTCCTTTTGACAAAGGCGGTTTTGGCTCGAAGGGCCGAATGGCCTACTCCTGCACCTATTTTCTATGTATCTATTGACCCTTTTATTCCTGCAAGAATGTGTCCGGCTAAAACAATCTCATAAACTGGCATCTGGCATGTGAATTGTAATACTTGTTAATCCAAGATTTGAAAGAAATCAGCTCACATTATGTCCCAGAGCAGGCAGCTATGTTGGAGGGAGAAACAGCCCTGGAAATTGACTTTCCAACATTTGAATTGCATTACAGCAGTGTTGTGTGTCGCCTTAATGTTATTTCTGAAACTCCCCCAAAGATTTGAGATGTTTAATTTTGAGGTTTGGAGAACAGGGTTGATAAGTTTCACTTTGCAGTTAAAAGGAGAACTCAGTGGGTCAGGCAGCATCTGTGGAGGGAATGGACACATGACGATCAGCACTACGTTATTCCACAATGAGTCAGCTTTGCTGGCGTGCTGATCTGCCAGCTGCTGCCATTTTGCTGAGAGGCTATCACCACAGAAGCTAGACTGACAGTAAAATGCTGGAGTAACTCAGCGGGTCAGTCAGCATCCCTGGGTCGATACCCTTCTTCAGACCCGAAACGTCACCTACTCATTCTCTCCAGAGATGCTGCCTGGCCCACTGTGTTACCTTGTTTACGAAAGAACTGCAGATGCTGGAAGAATCGAAGGTAGACAAAAATGCTGGAGAAACTCAGCAGGTGAGGCAGCATCTATGGAGTGAAGGAATAGGTGACGTTTAGGGTCTAGACCCTTCTTCAGACTGAGGAAGGGTCTCGACCCGCAACGTCACCTATTCCTTCTCTCCAGAGATGCTGTCTGACCCATGGAGTTACCTTCGCATTTTGTGTCCATCTTCGGTGTAAACCAGCATTTGCAGTTCCTTCCCACACACATTGCCTGACCAATGTCTTGTCCTGGACTTAGTGCGATGTGGTTTGGGAGGAATGAGAGGGTAGCACCACACTAATGCAGCTCCATGCATTGAAAATTCTCTCAGCCGTACAGTTCTGACAAGATATTGGGCGTATCGTGCGCAGTGTGTTCTGGATTCCCTGTGGCAATTAGTCTGGCAGTTTGCTTCCCTCCGGTGTGTTATATTGACGGTTCACTGTTAATTATTCTCAGGGTGCTGAGTCTGTGGAGATTCCGTCCAGAGATAGTTTGTAATATCTTGATTATCAGGGGAAGAGATTAACGTAATCAGTTGGTTATTCTGCACACGAGATACAATTTTACAATTTACTGAAACCAATTAAACTACAAACCCGCACGTTACTTCCCTATGGCACATTGGCACAACTGTATAGCTGCTGTTTCACAACGCCAGGGACCCGGGTTCGATCCTGACTACGGGTGCTGTCTGAACGGAGTTTGTACATTCTCCCCGTGACCGCATGGGATTTCTCCGAGATCCTCAGTTTCCTCCCACACCCCAAATACATGCTGGTTTGTAGCTCAATTGGCTTGGTGCAAAAGTAAATTGTCCCCAGTGTGTGCAGGATAGTGTTAATGTGCGGGGATAGTTGTCCAGCGTGGACTTGGTGGGCTGAAGGGCCTGTTGCTGCGCTGTATCTCTAAACTAAACTAAAGAATGGAAGAAGGGTTTCAGCCCGAAACGTTGCCTATTTCCTTCGCTCCATAGATGCTGCCGCACCCGCTGAGTTTCTCCAGCTTTTTTGTGTACCTTCGACTTTCTAGCATCTGCAGTTCCTTCTTAAACATAAAGAATGATCAGCGTGGAATAACTGGACCACTGGTTACTATCTGTAGTACAGCACCACCTAGTGTGAGATGATAATGTAAACTGTACAGCAATCCCTGCCTTAGTGTGATTCTAATTCCAAAATGAGGAAACAAACATCCTCCTCTCTGTGCACAATCATATGCTGCATTAACCGATAATCACAATTCACGAGACTCCAATTTGGATGCATTTATTTTAAGATGTTCACTGATGTTTATATTATTATAAGGTGATTACTATAAGCAGAATTTGTTTGAGAAACAGGCCCTTCAGCCCGCCGAGTCTGCACCGACCAGCGATCACCCCGTATACTAGCACTATCCTACACACTAGGGACAATTTACAATCTTTTTTGTTTAACCAAAGCTAATTAACCTACAAACCTGCACGGCTTTGGAGTGTGGGAGGAAACCGGAGCACCTGGAGAAAACCCGCGCAGGTCACGGGGAGAACGTACAGGCTCCGTACAGACAGCACCCATAGTCGGGATCAAACCCGGGTCTCTGGCGCTGTGAGGCAGCAGACCCACGCGGTCACAGGAAGAACGTGCAAACTCCACACAGAGGTCAGGATCGAACACTGATCTCTGGCACCGCGAGGCAGCAAATCTGCCACCATGCCACCCCTGAATATCTTGAGAAATGAAATGACCTGTCGGAACAGTAACAATACTGTTGTCAGCATGCATTAAATTATCTCCTACAACTAGAGATGAGAATAAAGAATAAAGTAAGTCTTATTTTACATAACTATTGATTTAGAATGATGGTCTGTTTTCAAATATAACTACTTCAGGGAATCATAGCAAACTAATGGCCGTATTTCAGGAGGGCTTTGCCTGCAAGATCTAATTATACATTTAATACTTCATTGACTTTAAAGTGCTCTGAGCTGCCTGAGGTCAGAAAAATCCTTTCCATCTGCTGCAGTGTGTTCTTCAAAAGCAAATAGAGTTATTGGATAAAGGAGGCAATACAGCGACAATGGAAAGAAGCGTAATTATTGGGAGCGGCCATTAAACCACACGTTGCAATGTAAAACAAAAGTCATACAATAAAGAATAAGGCAAGTCTTATTTCACATAACCACTGATTTAGAATAATGGGTTATTTTCATATGCAGCAAGTATATGAACAACCTGTTGATTGTTTTGTGTGTGCGTGTGCGCGTGCGCGTGTGTGTGTATGTTAGTGTGTGTGTGCGTGTGTGTGCATGCGTGTGTGCATGCGTGTGTGTTAGTGTGTGTGTGTTAGTGTGTGTGTGTAGTGTGTGTGTTAGTGTGTGTGTGTGTGTTTGTGTGTGTGTGTGTGTGTGTGTGTGTGTGTGTGTGTGTGTGTGTGTGTGTGTGTGTGTGTGTGTGTGTGTGTGTGTGTGTGTGTGTGTGTGTGTGTGTTAGTGTGTGTGTGTGTGTGTGTGTGTGTGTGTATGCGTGTGTGTGCGTGTGTGTGTGTGCGTGTGTGTGCGTGCGTGTGTGTGTGTGTGAAGGTTTTGCGGAAAAATCTAATCACAGATTTAATACTATTTTTGAAATCACTGTGTCGTCAGATCTATCATTCCCAGAACTTGGCGTAGAAGAGTCTGGTAATTGAGACTGCATTATTGATGAGCTGAGGAACAGGCTACGAAACAGAAGGTAGACACAAAAAGCTGGAGTAACTCAGCGGGACAGGCAGCATCTCTGGAGAGAAGAAGTGGGTGACGTTTCAAGTCAAGACTGAAGAAGAGTCTCGACCCCTTCCTTCTCTCCAGGGATGCTGCCTGTCGCGCTGAGTTACTCCAGCTTTTTGTGTCTATCTCCAGTTTAAGCCAGCACCTGCAGTTCCTTATTACACGGGCTACACAACAGGGCTGTAGAAACCAGGGAGCCACATCTGCATCAATTACAATCGCAAACACTCTTCCACTCACCTTGTTTATTAACGGGGTATGGTGTACAACAAGTTTTTCAATGCATTGAGAGGGGGGAAAGAAAATAGGATTGACAGTCAACGTGACCTTTCGGAAGCAGAAGCTGTAAGTTGTGTTTTAATTCGGCATTGTGAGTGAGTTTCCCACGAGAGGTACATAACCTGTTTAAAAAGCATTAGTGTTACCTGCCCAACATGAGATGCTAGCCATTATCTTTAACAGGCATAAGTGGTGTGTAGTGGTAGCCCGTTGACAGGCTGAGGAGGTGAAATAGTAAGTAGACACGAATGCTGGAGGAACTCAGCGGGTGAGGCAGCATCTGTGGAGAAAAGGAATAGGCGACATTTGAGGTCGAAACCTTCGATTTTTCCAGCATCTCCAGTTCTTTCTTAAATATATGAAATAGTAAATTCACTTCTAAACAAATAGCTCAAGTGTCTGGCTTCCCATTTCAGGTTTAGTTTAGAGATACAGCGCGGAAACACCTACTGATTCTACACTGAACATTAACACTATCCTACACAAATTGGGGACAATTTACATTTATACCAAGCCAATTAACCTACAACTTGTACGTCTTTGTGGAGTGTGGGAGAAAAACAGAAAATCTCAGAGTAAAGTCAGGGGTAGAACGTACGAGGTCCGTACACACAAGCTCCCGTAGTTGGGATCGAACCTGGGTCTCTGGCGCTGTAAGGCAGTAGCTCTACTGCTGCGCAACCGAGCTGCACAGGAGATTTGTTTCCATGACTATGAAGGGTCTCAGGGTTATGGGGAGAAGGCAGGAGAAGGCTGATCCATCATTCCTCCTCAACCCCATTCTCCTGCCTTCTCCCCATAATCCCTGACAACTTTGTTAATCAAGAATCTAGCAGGGTTGAGGGAAAGATAGATCAGCCATGATTGAATGGCGGATTAGACTTGATGGGCCGAATGGCCTAATTCCGCTGCTATAAGTTATGAACTTATGAAAATGTCTGATCACAAATATGAAAACCAATGGTTAAAATTAGTTTAGTTTAGAGATACAGCGCGGAAACAGGCCCTTCTGCCCACCGAGTCCGCACTGACCAGCGATCCCCACACACTAACAGTATCCCTACACACACTAGGGACAATTTTACATTTACACCAAGCCAACTAACCTACAAACCTGCACACCTTTGGAGCGTGGGAGGAAACCGAAGATCTCAGAGAAAACCCACCCGGTCACAGGGAGAACGTACAAACTCCGTTAATGCAACAAATGAAATATTTTCCTCTTCAATGTACAGACCTTTTAGACAAGTTAGTGAGAACCCCCATCAGCTGGTTAACTAATTCTCATGATGCGAGTTGATCAAATGGAAGATAAATTTCCACTGACAATTTTTTTTTAAATAAGCATAACTTTCACATGAATATTATATTAAGGTTCTAATGTGCACCGTGCCTTGATTTGATTGTTGGAAAATGAACTTGAATAATCATAATGTGCAATTAATAATTGATTGATTAATCTGAATTCTCTCTTATTTAACAGCATGTGCTTTGTATTACATGAAATTAATGATTATATTTGCATTCGATTGGGAATTTAATGCTTAGTAAGCAATGCAAAGGATTTCATTTCCCTCTGTGAAATGTACATTGTAATTCAAAATTAACATTGGTTATGATTCATTAAAGATTTAAAATTATAATGTTAACCATTATTATTGATGTGCAACAGATGCATGGTGCTGGCACAATGATCAGCAGATGCTGGAATCGAGTAAAAAACATGTGAAAGAGGGTCCCATCTCAAAATATTGTCTGTCCATTCACCCACAGATGCTGCTTGACCAGCTGAGTTCCTCCAGCATTTTGTTTTGGATGAATGATGCAGTTTTGCATTAACCTGGCTTGAATCTGCTGCATTCTCACTAGGAGGACTAGACTAATGTTGCCACTGAAAACGTTTCAAAACTAGTATTCTTTGAGTAAGTGCAGTCCCATTGCATCCGTTTGTAGACTGGGAACACTAGTGACAATGTACAGTGTCCAAACCACTCTACCAACCAATGATAGACACAAAATGCTGGAGTAGCTCAGAGGGACAGGCAGCATGTCAGGAGAGAAGGAATGGGACATTCTTGACTTTTCAGCAAGTGGGAGGAAACCAGAGCCCATAGAGGAATCCAACAAATCACAGGGTCAACTAGTAAGCATGGACATCAGCGGAGGCCAGGATCGAACCTGGGTTGCAGAGCATGAGGTGAGGAGCTGCCCAGAGGTGAGATGCTAAAGGGGCTGTCCCACTGTGCCGACCTAATTGGCGAGTTTAGAAGAGTTTGCCCTCGACTCATACTTGCAGCATGGTCGACACGAGGTTCTAGGAGATGTTTGTAACTCTCCTTAATGCTCAAGAGTAGTCCCCGCGTACTCGTGGCCTCAGCTAGGTCACGGCAAGACACATAATGCTGGAGTAACTCAGCGGGACAGGCAGCATCTCTTTTTTTGCATGTCTTTCATTCATTTGTTCTAAATCTCTCTACATCATCATCTATATCTCTTGTTTCCCGATGCCTTTCCCGTGACTTTCAGTCTGAAGAAGGGTCTCAACCCGAAACGCCACCCATTCCTTCTCTCGCGAGATGCTGCCTGTCCCGTTGAGTAATGGCCCTGTCCCACAGTACGAGTTCATTCCAAGAGCTCTCCCGAGTTTAAAAAATATCAAACTCATGGTAAGCACGGAGAATGAACGTAGCGGGTACGTCGGAGCTCGGGGACGGCTCTTCGTGCTAATGGCAGGTACTCGGGAAGACTCGCTAACGGCAGGTAAGCACAGGAAGGCTCGTGAAGATTTTTCAACGTGTTGAGAAATGTCCACGAGAGCCCCGAGTACCGATGAGTGGCCATTACCGTAAATCTCCGAGTTCGAATCAGGGCAAACTCGGGAGAACTCTTGGAGTGAACTCTTACAGTGGGGCCTGGCTATTACTCCAGCATTTTATATCTATTTTGATGTTACCCTGTCTTCCTCCCAATAGAGGAAGAATTCTCAGAGTCGGGTTTAATTCACTAAATGACACGCTACTCTTGCCAGCCACACTTGGGTAAATTAGGGGTTAACAAAGGGAACAGCAGTGAATGAATTCTGCTTCCAACTTCCTATTACTGTCTGCTGGTATTAGCGACTGTCATCCAAAGTCTACATGCCAGAAATATTAGCCAAAAACGTCATTTTCCATGTGTAATTGAACGGGGATTAAATGAAGTGGAAAGATGCTGTCTAATCTGATCAATTTGGGGAATACTATTTTGACACATAAATTATGCCTTTGATATATATATATATTTTTTTTTTCAAATTACACTCTCCCCTGTCATGTTTTTGCTTCTGTGTAATTCACATCTTAATCTCCCCTCTCTCTGTAATTGTGCTATCATTCTCTTGCTCCCAACAATGCATGATGATGTCTTATACCATGTGCCACTCATCATTAACATGTCTCCAAAGAGGTATTGGTTTCACTCTGGTTAAATATCTGCCGTGCTTGCTTTGCACAGATTTTGTAAAATATTTTGCTGGTGCTCCTTCCCTGAATGTTTTTGGAAATACGGTGTTTTATTGACATTTTGGCTCTGATCTTCCGTTATCCTGAAAGCGCTGTTGAACTGGTTCAGGACAGAAAGCCCCGCGAACGGGCCGATTCAGCCCTTAGAAAGCGTCTGATAAAGTCCGGATTACAAAATTGTTCCCCACCTCTCAAAGCATGGCGGGATTTATTTCCCCCTTGTCCCCCCCCAGGTGTAAAATGTAATTATTGCAAGTTGTTCATTCCCATGACCACTTCCAACTGGGGTCCTAACCATCAGCGAGTTGGAACAGGCACTGAGGAAGGGTCCCGACCCAAAACGTCATCCATTCCTTTCTTCTCCAGTGATGCTGCCTGACTTACTGAGCAACTCCAACATTTTGTGTCTTGTTTTGTAAACCAGCATCTGCAGTTCCTTGTTTCTATGCACACAAGTTATTCACAGTGGTGAGGCTAGCTAGCATTGTTATGGCAACAGGTAAGAACCTAATGACACCTCTGCCTGTTGGACAACTACTATTGTCCTTGCTAACAGCATGGCATCATGGAGTTTGCAGTGTGGCAACTGGTCTTTCACCTCATCTCATCCATGACAAATGGGCACACGTGCTTCATCAAAGTTTCCCAAATATCACCACAATGACTGTGATTCCGGAATATTTCATTTTCTTTAGTTTAGATATACAGCATGGAAACAGGCCCTTTGGCCATCCGAGTCCGGGCTGACCATGCACCAGTTCTATCCTGCACACTAGGGCCGGTTTACAGAAGCCAATTAACCTAAGATAGATACAACATGTTGGAGTAAATACTCTGACATTTTGTGTCTATCTTCGCTGTGAACCAGCATCTGCAGGTCGTTCCTACACAACGTGCAAACATGCGCGTCTTTGTAATGTGGGAGGAAACCGGAGAAACCCCACGCGGTCACGGGGAGAACGTGCAAACTCCGTTCAGACAGCACCCGTGGTCAGGATCTAACCCGGGTCTCTGGCGCTGTGAGGCAGCGACTCTACCGCTGCGCCACCGTGCCGTCCTGATGTTTGTCACACCCTGGGACGGTGACCGGTGCTGTATCAATGCAAGCTTTCCTTGTAATAACACACTTTCATTCCACGCATCAACTATGGGTCAATTTGAAATTCCATTAAGTGCTCTGATAAACTGTTGTTCTTCTGGTAAATCCCCACTTCACCTTGGATTATTCTAATCCTTAAATCATTCTGAAATAAATCAGTTGTTCTGCATTTCTCCCATCCTGAAACAGGAGCTGGAAGAATCATTTATAATTTCGACCAAACTGCCGCTGTACTTAATAGAGCATTACGGGAATTTATCATGTGATAAAGATTTGCGATGCCTTTTTCCGAATGCATTCACAAAATATTGCATTAATGGCGTTGCTAATAGCCCCTTTGTTACCTAAATTTAACTACCACTTTCAATCTTTCACTGTCAATAATTCCACTTCCTTTTTTTTGCAAGCCGCAGTAATGATTTGTAGCCCTTTATTAATCCAGCTATCCTGATATGGCAGCAACATTACATTTGTATAATTTTATATGTAAATTTGAATATTTTATCTTGAAGTCTTGTTAACAAGTCTGTGAAGTACTGTATCTAATACATCATGTAAATCACTGTAGCTATTGCTGTGCTATAATGATGTATGGAGAATATCCAGTTGAGAACAAGGTCTTGTGTTCAGTGACCTGCTGTGTAAGTGGTTATGAGGTAAATTATAGCGCAAACTATATCACCGCTAATGAATGGAATGCAAAAGGCAATTACGATGTTTTAAAACAAATTCTATAATACAGCGTTGTGAGCGATGAATTTTAGTTTGTTTTTAGAGATACAGCATGGAAATAGGCCCTTCAGCCCGCCGAGTCCACGCCGACCAGCGATCGCCCGCGCACCAGTTCTATCCTACACACTAGGGGACAATTTACCAGAAGCCATTTAAACTGCAAACCTGCACGTCTTTCGAATGAGGGGGGGGGGGGAGGAATCGGAGTACCCGTGCGGTCATGGGGAGAACGTGCAAACTCCGTACAGGCAGCGCCCGTAGTCGAAAATGAAATCGGGACTCTGGCGCTGTAAGTCAGCAACTCTACCGCTGTACCATTCTGCTGCCCCTCAATGATTTTGTCTTAAACAATTGCAGAACAGGAAGGTGTCGGAAGGAACTGTAGATGGGTGGTGTAGGTGGCAATGGGGAGAGTTGAAAAGGAGACAATTGATTTTGTCCGCATTTCACGGCACTGGGCCTCTACTCGCTGGAGTTTAGGTTGAGGGGAGACCTCGTTCTACTGGTGGGAGAGTCCAGGACCAGGGGTAATAGCCTCAGAATTAAAGGACGCTCTTTTAGAAAGAAGGTGAGGAGGAACTTCTTTAGTCAGGGGGTAGTTAATCTGTGGAACTCATTGCCACAGAGGTCAAGTCAGTGGACATTTTTAAGGCAGAGATAGACAGATAGAATGGGTTAAGGGTTGTGGGGAGAAGGCAGGAAAATGGGATGAGGAGGCAGAGATCAGCCATGATTGAATGGCGGCGGGAACTCAATGGGCCGAATGGCCTAATTCTACTCCTATAACATGTGAGCGCAACCACTTGGGTGTCAGCAGAGGGGAGGAGAGAAGGCGGAAAATCAGATTCAGATTCAGATTCAGATTCAATTTTAATTGTCATTGTCAGTGTACAGTACAGAGACAACGAAATGCATTTAGCATCTCCCTGGAAGAGCGACATAGCAAACGATTTGAATAAATAATAATAAGTGTCCGGGGGGGGGGGGGGGGGTGGTGATTGGCAGTCACCGAGGTACGTTGTTGAGTAGAGTGACAGCCGCCGGGAAGAAGCTGTTCCTCGACCTGCTGGTTCGGCAACGGAGAGACCTGTAGCGCCTCCCGGATGGTAGGAGGGTAAACAGTCCATGGTTGGGGTGAGAGCAGTCCTTGGCGATGCTGAGCGCCCTCCGCAGACAGCGCTTGCTTTGGACAGACTCAATGGAGGGGAACGAGGAACCGGTGATGCGTTGGGCGGAATGGTGGAAGACGAGAGGGAAAGGGGAAAGATGGGGATAATAGGGGGAATGGGGGACTTGAGGATGGGAGATGAGAAATCGAGGAAGAGAAAGGAGCTGGGTAAATGGGATATGATGGAAGAATGTGCGCGTGGGGGGGGTTAGTAGGGGTTCCTTTCTGTGCTTGGCCTCCAACATTACCAGCTTGAGGCCACGTATTAACTAGAGGAACAGGACCTCACATTCCACTTGGGTCCAACAGGTTGGACATTGAATTCTCCACATTGCAGGAGTTATGGGAAGAAGGCAGGAGAATGGAGTTTGAGGAGGGAAAGATAGATCAGCCATGATTGAATGGCAGAGTAGACTTTAGTTTAGTTTTGTTTAGTTTAGAGATACAGTGTGGAAACAGGCCCTTCAGCAATCCCTGCTTACTATTCTACACACACGGGACATACTTACAATTTTATCAAGCCAATTAGCCTACAAACCAGTGTGTCTTTGGAGTGTGGGAGGAAACCGGAGCTCCTGGAGAAAACCCACGCAGGTCACTGGGAGAACGAACAAACTCCACACAGGCAGGACCTAAAGTCAGGATCAAACCCAAGGTGTCTTGTACTGTAAGGCAGCAACTCTACCACTGTGTCCCCCTTGAGGGGCCGAATGGCCTAACTCTCCTCCTATAACTAGTGAACGTATGAACTAATGCTTCCCCTCCACCCTCTCACTCTCTCCCTGCGTTCCTCCTTAACCTCAAATTTTTGTCTCCTCCTCTATAGTCCTTTCATTCCGTGAAACTGCATCCTTTACACCCCCCCCCCCCCCCCCCCCCCCCCCCCCCCCCCCCCCCCCCCCCCCCCCCCTACCCCATAATTTATGGTTCATCTTCACAAGGAGTTTCCGGTGGATGAGACAATCGCATCAGAGGGCACAGATTTATGGATAATCAGAAATAAAATTGGCCTCTCCTTCTGCTCTGCTTCCCATTTCAAAGTTAGTTTGGGGGTCAAAGAATGTGAGCGATCCATCATCTGAAGCGGGTGACTTCATAGAATCTGAAGTAGATATTATTCCCCTTGACATGTCAGTCACGAAAGAGAAAGGCATTGCCTTGCTGCCGCAGTTTGTAATTTCACACCAGCCTTGCGCGCGCTCATTATAGCCTGGACTCTTCTCAACTTTGAATTAGCGGTGGTCAGGTATTGATATAAATGTGAGTGGACTTGACATTGTGCAACCTGTATCAAGGATAGTAGGTGTCAGGGTGACTGATGAATCCTTTTACTGTTGAAGTGTGCACTGGCAATCACATTGATACCCTCATCACTCCAGCTAATGTCAAGCACCACAATGACAGGTGGTCATCTTAGACTAATGAGTTAATATTGTGTAATGAATCCATTAATATAGACAGAAATTCTAAGCCAAAGCAACTGTAGCACCTACAATGTAGATTGACTGGAACACCTGACTTAATTTTGCGCCACCTTTAAACAAAGGTCTCAGAAGGTTTATTAACTTCCCCCCCCTTAATCTGGACTGTGTGTCCTTCAAACCAAGTTCCACTTGAGAAGGCGATTACTTTAAGGGATGCGTCAGTTCTTAAAGTGCGTGGCAGATTGGGGCAATCAGCCAACCCGAAACATCACCGATCCATGCCCTCCAGAGATTCTACCTGACCCACCGAGTTCCTCCCGCACTTTGTGTCTTTTGTTTAAACCAGCATCTGCAGTTCCGTGTGTCCAGATGCTCCTGTTTCCTCTCACGCTCCAAGGACATACAGGTGTGTAGGTTAATTGGCTTAGTATAAATGTAAATTGTCGCTAGTGTGAATGAATGAATGAATAAGTTTATTGGCCAAGTATTCACATACAAGGAATTTGCCTTGGTGCTCCGCCCGCAAGTGACAACTAGGCAGCATCACCTAGGATAGCGCGAGGTCAGCATGGACTCGGTGGGCCGAAGGCAATGTTTCCGCTCTGTACCTCTAAACTAAGCTAAACCCCTGTATGAGTGTATTCCAGTAATGTGTCCCTGGGGGCACTAAACCACTTCACAGGTGCTATATAAATGCAAATGTTCCTTGTTTTAATTAAACTGTATTTACTTCCCAACAGCTCACTTTACACTCATTCATAATCTTAGATAAAGTTCAGAAGAACATGTTCACCATTTAATAAAGAAAATGATGCTGTAATTGCCTTTGTATGTGATTTCCATTTTACCAGGGAGATTCAATTTTGTTTATTGGGACATATATGGCGATCCAACTTTCAATTAATGCCATTTTAGATTTATCTTCATTAAATCTCCTTGCTTTTTGCTATCAGCAATTGATTTGGGGTGGATGTGATGATCATTGATACTGATTTTATTAAAGTCTAAAATAAGGCTGTTGGATATGTTATGTCAGATACACAAATACCCAATAATGTGCTGAGAACAGCTGGATATTTGCTAAACAGCATTAAGAATAGATTTTGGGGATGAATTAAAATATGCCGCAGATGATTACCAGCTGAATTATCAACATGATAAATTGCCATCTGTTTCTTTATTTGAAACATATGCATATGTATCAAAGCAATAATGTGATTTCATCCAGGAAAATTTTCAAGAGATTATATATGTGTGTGGGAAATACTTTACATGTCAGATACAGTTTCACAAAAGCTGAGAGTTTTGCAAACTACAGTCCACTATCTGTCAAATTATTTCCTTAAAGTCATGTTCTTTTAATATCCTTTTCTATTGTTTTATAGAGTTTAGTTCAGAGATAGTGTGGGAACAGGCCCTTCAGCTCACCGAGTTCATGCCGACCAGTGATCCCCATACACTAGCACTATCCTACACACTGGGGACAATTTACAATCTTTACCCAAGCCAATTAACCTACAAACCGGTATGTCTTTGAAATGTGGGAGGAGACTGGAGCACCTGGGGGAAATTCACGGGGCGAACGTACAAACTCCGTACAGACATCGCCTGTAGTCGGGATTGATACTGGATCTCTAGTGCTGTAAGGCAGCAACTCTAGTTCCGCTCCAACTAACAGGGCTCTCGTTCATGATAGACACATGTCCCAGTGGGATCCCACTGGAATGATAGGTCCCAGTTTGAGGACGGGTCTCGACCCAAAACGTCACCCATTCATTCTCTCCAGAGATGCGGCCTGTCCCGCTGAGTTACTCCAGCATTTTGTGTCTATCTGCAGTTCCTTCCTACACAAGAGGTAATTTTACAGTTTTAACAAAGGTTTATGTTGAACTGAATAGCCATTCACCCTGTTACACCCTTCCTTCAATATAGCATGCACCCTTGTTCCAGTTCCACCAATGTCATACTCGTTCCTTGATGACGAAAATATTTCCTTTCATCGTTCATTCATCTCACTTGATTCCTCAAATAAAAAGTCACACATAATCAAAGATAGATAAAGAGGGAAGCACAACAGCATTGTGCCGCGATAATATTC
This sequence comes from Leucoraja erinaceus, assembly GCF_028641065.1. Lineage (NCBI taxonomy): Eukaryota > Metazoa > Chordata > Chondrichthyes > Rajiformes > Rajidae > Leucoraja > Leucoraja erinaceus. The sequence goes on from NC_073409.1 coordinate 4,191,887, forward strand.
ACACCAGATACAGTTTTGCAGTAATTAAAGAAAAAAATAAACAACGCATTGGTTTTGTTGTGTTTGAAACTTCTTGAAGGAGGACTGACTTGATGTAAAAGCTCTGCTTTCTTACTGTTCTGAAACACAGTGATGCCAAATGAAGAGAAAAGAATCAAGAGTAAAAAAAATTACATTTGGAAAGATAGGTTAGAGGGGTATGGGCCAAAGGCATGCAGTTGGGACTAGTGTAGGAGGGGCATGTTGGTTGGCATGGGCAAGATGGGCCGAAGGGTCTGTTTTCACACTCTATGACTCAAAGTGCAGATGATTGGGTGCAGCTTAGTTGTTGCTGTCTCCTGATCCCCAGAGAAAGGCTGCAAGAGCAAAACCCAAGGAGTTCAGTTTAGTTTAGTTTAGAGATACAGAGCGGAAACAGGCCCTTCGGCCCACCAAGTCCGTACTGACCAGCGATCCCAGGGCTGCCAACATTGGGTGAGAGTGGAGAGTGAGAAATCTGGACCCAACCTACGTCAACAACAGTCGGCGACAACTGAAGACGTAAATTCTGTGATCAGCGTGAGAGCGTGAGAATTGAGTGAAATGCGTGAGTCTCACGCTCAATGCGTGAGAGTTGGCAGAGCTATGATCCCTGCACACCAACACTAGCCTACACACACTAGGGTCAATTTACAATTTTATCCAGCCAACTTGCCTTCAAGCCTGTACCTCTTTGGATCTTTGTAGTGTGGGTGGAAACCAGAGCGCCCGGAGAAAACCAACGCAGGTCACCACAGGGAGAACGTACAAACTCCGTACAGACAAGCACTCGTAGTCTGGATCGAACCTGGGTCTCTGGCACTGTGAAGCAGCAACACCACTGTGTGGCCCTTGCTGTGCGATTGACAGGGCTGGGGTGTGTGGGTGACTGAGAGATGCCTGCTGGCATCAGTAGATTCCCTCCCGTCCAATCTAAACAATGACGGCAGGAAGATCTGCCCCATCGCACGGGTCACCTGAGCATTCTACCCCGACACCACCATCTACTGATCCACGCGAGCTACTTCATTCCACTCTGAATCAGAGCAAGGCACCACTGCCTGAGACACAGGCAGATAACTAAAGTCAGTCACCGAAGGAAATTATGATTAAATACTGTTTTCAGAAGATTCACCTCAAAATGGCAGAGGTTAATGTGCCTGTATCTATTCAATATGCAATCAGTAGCTTTGAACGCTCCACTACTAAATCCTAACATGTACTTTATCTGTCCTTATTTTAATATTCTAAATAGACACCATCACCGGAAATATATCAAAATGAGACTCCTTTAAAGAGTGTCTCACCTTTTAATAAATTTCAAGACCCAGACATTTTTCCGGTTGTGATGTGTTAATATTAGTCTGTCAGCATGTACTGGGCGAGGTAAAGCAGTTTTAAATGTCAATTCATCTCCATCCATCTTCCCCTGTTTAACCCCCAGTCAAGACATCACTTCCTCCCATCATCAGCGGATCAAAAGCTGACCGCGGACTTTGACACCAGTCTGCACAATGCCAGATTTACTAATTAATGGCTTTGTTATTTGATTTTGACACTTTTTAAAAATGCAAGAGGCCGTTTGCAAAGGCAGGAGCTCAGGAGACAGGAAGTGATTACGCTGAATGTCAGTGCAAAGTTCGCAAAGACGGATCCTGCTTGAGGAATTCTGTTTGGGAATCTTCGATTTGCTGCAGGTTTGATACTTGTTTATTTATCTACGGTTATTTATCTACGGTCTCCAACACAGATTTCACGGTGGCGCAGCGGTAGAGTTATTGCCTTGCAGCACTTGCAGCGCCAGAGACCCCGGTTCGATCCTGACTCTGGGTGCTGTCTGTACGGAGTTTGTAGGTCCTCCCCGTGACCACGTGGGTTTTCTCCGAGATCTTCGGTTTCCCCCCACACTCCAAAGAGGTACAGGTTTGTAGGTTAATTGGCTTGGTGTATGCAAACCATGTTGTCCCTAGTGTGTAGGATAGTGTGAATGTGCGGGGGTCGCTGGTCGGCGCAGACTCGGTGGGCCGAAGGGCCTGTTTCCGCGATGCATCTCTAAACTAAACTAAAACTAAATGTACTGATGATAGTATGTACCGAAGTGCTGGAGTAACTCAGTGTGTCAGGCGGCATCTTTGGAGATAAAGGATGGGTGACCCGCTGAGTTACTCCAGCACTTTGTGTATGTCTTCAGAGGTTTTAACATCACAAGTGAAGCTCTGGTTTATCAGTGAGACATAGTGTTATTTACTGATTCATCCTTATTCAAACAGTTCTCCATCCACCCCATCAGCTGCCTTGACGTCGTGATGCCTAAGATGTCAAAACCACAGGGCTGCAAATGTCGACTCCGCTGGCAACCCAGGAGTGGAAGAGGCCACAAATGGATAAAAGAGTTCATAAGTTCTAGGAGGAGAATTAGGCCATTCGGCCCATCAAGTCTACTCCGCCGTTCAATCCTGGCTGATCTATCTTTCCCTCTCAACCCCATTCTCCTGCCTTCACCCCATAACCCCTGACATGCTTTCTAATCGGGGATCTATCAATCTCCACCTTAAAAATATCCATTGACTTGGCCTCCACCGCCGTCTGCGACAATAAATTCCACAGATTCACCACCCTCTGGCCAAAGAAATTCCTCCTCGTCTCCTTAATAATGGTGCGTAATTTTATTCTGAGGTCTGGCCTCTGGTCCTAGACTCTCCCATTAGTGGGAACATCCTCTCCACATCCACTATCCAGGCCTTTCACTATTCCACGGGTAACGAGTGTTTATCACATGTACTGACAGCGGAACAATGGAATTCTAAACACAATGCAGTAAACCCTTGATTTAATGGACCTACTTGTAACGGAGTTTGGTTGCAGTGGACAGACCTGCCGCTGGCTGCTGATGTGTTGGCATATGATGAAAGAATGGGTCGACTGGGCTTGTATTCACTGGAATTTAGAAGGATGAGGGGGACTCTTATAGAAACATGTAAAATTCTTAAGGGATTGGACAGGCTAGATGCAGGAAAGATGTTCCCGATGTTGGAGGAGTCCAGAACCAGGGGGTCACAGTTTAAGAATAAGGGGTAGGCCATTTAGGTCTGAGATGAGGAAGAACATTTTCAACCAGAGAGTGATGAATCTGTGAAATTCTCTGCCGCAGAAGGCAGTGGAGGCCAATTCACTGGACGTATTCGAGAGAGTTGTCGGGTTAATGGAATCAAGGGAGATGGGGAGAAAGCAGAAATAGGGGTACTGATTTTGGATGATCAGTCATGATCATATTGAATGGTGGTGCTGCCTCGAAGGGCCGAATGGCCTACTCCTGCACCTATTTTCTTTGTTTCTATGCCACTAGCAGGCCAGGGCCGTCAACTATTGCGAACAGGCGCATGTTCACAAGTTATCGGAGTAGAATCAGGCCATTCAGCCCATCGAGTCCACTCTGACATTCAATCATGGCTGATCTCTGCCTCCTAATTCCATTTTCCTGCCTTCTCCGCATAACCCTTGACACCCGTTCTAATCAAAAATTTGTTTATCTCTGCCTTCAAAATATCCACTGACTTGGCCTCCACAGCCCTCTATGGCAAAGAATTCCACCGTTCTCATACATGAGTATGCACATGTTGACAAAAGCCTTCAATATGATTAGGCTCATTGGCTCCTTTGCTCAAGTGACTGGTAATGTATAGTTTAGTTTAGAGGTACAGCGTGGAAACAGACCCTTCAGCCCACCGAGTCCGCGCTGACCAACAATCACCCGTTCATTAATTCTACCATTAACTTCCAAGTTTTACAAAAGCCATTTATGGTCACATAAATAATGATCTCGGGGCACTATTTTCAAAATTTACTCGTTTTCCTTCACACACTATATACATCTTTCTATCCTTTACAAACCTTTTTCTTATTCTCATCTTTTTTCAATGTAAAAAAAAAAAAAAAGAAGTTGTACATAAAATGTATTATGAAAATGGGGTGCCAGACTTCTAAAAAGGAAATATAAAAAAACAAAAAAAACAAAGAGAAAACCCATGGGAGAGGAAACAGGAACACAGGGAGAACATGCAAACTCCGTACAAACAGCAGTGGTAGCCAGGATCGAACCCGGATCTATGGCGCTGTGAGGCAGCAACTCTACCGCTGTGCCACTGTGCCAAATAAACTACAAAGAGTTTAAATCTTAAGATGACAGGGAACGGCATGATATGGAGTGTGGGACGGATTATGGTAAATTCTTCCCTGTGAGGCAGTGAAAATGATTATTGTAACACGTTGCAATGGTAACCAAAGACAAGATGACTCTCCGAACGCTTCTTAATTGCCACAGAAATCTGCTCATTGTTTCATGCTCCACAACCTGAGAGATGTGAATATGATTAGTAATGGGTAAATAACGAGGGTGGTATCATCTATGCTGGGTAGCTGTTGGACTTTTTGGAAGAAAAATACTTTTTTTAATTGAGAGTTAAAGAGGAGAAAAGTTTGTCATTAGCTTTGCAGCTGCACGATCTCGAAAGACTGACACCCGCAAAGGTTTCTACGCTTGCAAGGAACTAAACAGGAAAATAAATTACATTTACCCAATCCTGAAGGTCTGATTTAATTTTGTTCAGTTTATTATTGTCAGCTATACAGTGAAAAATGACACAAAATGCTGGAGTAACTCAATGGGTCAATGCAGCATCTCTGGAGACATGGGTGATCATAAGGTCATAAATGATAGGAGCAGAATTAGGCCATTTGGCCCATCAAGTTTACTCCGCCATTCAATCATGGCTGATTTATCTCTCCCTCCTAACCCCATTCACCTGCCTTCTCCTCATAACTCCTGATGTTTCAGGTCGAAACCCTTCTTCAGACTCGAAACGTCACCTGTTCCTTCTCTCCAGAGATGCTGCCTGACCCTCTGAGTTACTCCAGCATTTTGTGTCTATCTTCGGTGTAAACGAGCATCTGCAATTCCCCACCTACACATCTAGGCATCATGTTTTGTGAGGACGCTGTGGGCCAAAGGGACTACCTCTGTGCTGTACTGTTCTATGTTCTTTGTTCTAGACTTGGAAAAAGACAACAGGGTACGGATTTAGAAATGGTTTCAGAGCCATTTGCTAGCCATTCTATCTGAGCACCAGTAGCTATTTCCCAGTGTACTCCGGTGCTGGGACTTGTCTTTGTATCCAAATTTAGCAACAGGAGTTTTCCAAGATTTCCTTGCCCCTGTGCTGTGATGCGTCCACTGGGATCCTGTGTTGGATGTGAAGGGGTCAGCGGTTGGTTATGTGGCTTCAGGGGAAGAAAGGCATGAATGAAAGAAATTCAATTTTTTTAATTATCTGTGTTTGGTTCAATATTTTTAAATTATTTACGTGTGTTGAATATTTTTAGTTTTACGTTTTGTAAAAAAAAAAGGTTCCACACTATTACTGCTAATTTTGTTTGTCCAGACTATTGTTTCCCAAGGTGACTTGTGTTACCCATGTTACCAGTGCTTTGATTTATTGTGTAGGACTTTAACAACCTGTGAGAGGAGATGGCTGTAATGGGTGAGGAAAATCCAAACTGTAATGTCTTGTGATAGGAACATAATGCTGGGGTAACTCCGCGGGTCGGGCAGCATCACTGGAGAAAAGGAATAGGTGACGTTTCGGGTTGGAACCTGTCTTCAAACTTCAGACTTCAGTCTGAAAAAGGGTTCTGACCAGAAACGTCACTTTTTCAGAAGTTCTTGGGTTCTAAGAGCAGAATTTGGCCATTTGGCCCATCAAGTCTACCCCGCCATTCAATCATGGCTGATCTATCTTTCTCTCTCAACCCTATTCTCCTGCCTTCACCCCTTTTCATTTTTTTTCCAGAGATGCTGCCTGACCCGTTGAGTTAAGCCCCTGTCCCATTTTCCCGAGTTACTCAAGAATTCTTCCAAGTTTTCCCCTTGATTCAAACTCAGAGAATGTCCGTAGCGAGTCCGTAGAGTCCGTGGATATATCGTAGCAGCTCGTAATGCCAGCCGGAGGTACTCGGGACATCAGGTAAGTCAGGACGTTTTTCAGCATGATGAAAAATGTCCACGAGTAAAAAAAAAGCCCCGAGTAGTACAGCTGGCTATTACCGTAATTCTCCGAGTTTGAATCAAGGGGAAAATTCGTGAGTAACTCGGGAAAATTGGGACAGTGCCTTTACTCCAGCATTTTGTGTCTATCTTTGATTTAATGTGTTCTAATGTCTGGCTCCTAAAAGATAGTTGTCACCAATAATATTAGTTCCCTTTGCTATTATATAACTTCATCCAAATGGTTTTTATGTCATGAATGTCCAACCTAAGACCCTTTCTCTCCACTGCTCTTTCTTCCCCATTAGGTCTATCTCTTCTAAACGATAAGCAACACTTTTTTTTGTGTTGATATGGCATACTGGCACATCTAAAAAGTTAAACATAATTATTTTATTTTTAGTTTAGTTTAGAAATACAGCGTGGAAACACCAAGGTCACGCCAATCTGTGATCACCTGCACACTAGTTCAATGTTATCCCACTTTCCCATGTTACAAACTCGGGGCAATTATCTTACTAATGCCTCTTGTAATTTTATATACTTCTATTAGGTTTCCCCTAAACCTTAAAGTTATTTCTCCCATTCATAATTCTGTGTGATTTAACTTAAAGGCAACACAAGAAAGATTTTACATTGATACAGAGCTTTCCATGACATAAGGGCGGCATGGTGGCACAGCGGTATAGTTGCTGCCTTACAGCGCCAGAGACCCGAGTTCGATCCTGACTACGGGTGCTGCCTGTGCAGAGTTTGTACGTTCTCCCTGTGACCACGTGGGTTTTCTCCAGGTGCTCCAGTTTCCTCCTGCGCACGCAGGTTAATTGGCTTCAGTGAAGATTGTAAATTGTTCCTAGTGTGTAGGATGGTGCATAGGATGGTCCACTGGTCGGCGTGGACTTGGTGGGCCGAAGGGCCTGTTTCCGCTCTGTATCTCTAAACTACACTAAAACTAAGACTCGTACAATGACACTTGATCTCCCTTGTACATCTCCCTTGAATGGAGAAAGACAGGAATGTTGTATATATTTATACTTCCTGCACAGTCTATATAACATTGTCACACTGGCATGGAACATTTTCAATCACATTGTTATTATATAATACAAGAGATCCAGATATAAATGAAGGATAACATTGCGATAAAATGAGAGGCAAATATCTAACTGTAGAGATAATTGTTGGGTGAATATGGAAATTTGACCATAATAAGCAAGGAAACACATTTTGCAGCCCATTTTCCTGCTCTCCCAGTTATTATTTTTTATTGAAGTCGAGGATCTACTCCACGAAGAGATGGTCAAGGAATGAGGAGCATCCATACAAAGACATATTAGTAACATTGCCTCCCATCCTATCATTAAGTGAAGACTGGAAAGAAGAGTTTAGTTTAGTTTTTTTTAGTTTAGTTTAGGGATACAGAGCGGAAACAGGCCCTTCGGCCCACCGAGTCCGTGCCGACCAGCGATCCCCGCACAGGAACACTATCCTACACACTCTAGGGACAATTTACACATACACCAAGCCAATTATCCCACAAACATGTACGTCTATGAAGAACTCCCAGGGAAAACCAAGCAGGTCACGGGGAGAACGTACAAACTCCGTACAGCCAGCTCCCCTAGTCAGGATCGAACCCGAGTCTCCGGCACTGCAAGCTCTGTAAGGCATCAAATCTACTGCTGCGCCATCATGGCTGGACTTGCAGGAGTTGTAAATGCAGGTGGAGACTGCAAGCTAAATTAACATGCACTGTTCTGCCTGAAGCATCGTGATTAATGATTTGTATTGTGCTGGTGACAACTTGAATCTGTCGTAATGTTTGGTCTTATCTTCTCCGAGCAAAAGCCTCAAGCACTTTTGTTAGCGTTGCTACTGGGGTCCAGCGATGATGTAATCTTGGCTACTCCCGGAAATCTCACTCTCTATATTAATTTAGCTCGGTTTAAAATCGACTGAACCACCCAGCGCCAGAGACCTGGGTACGATCCCGACCTCGGGTGCTGTCTGTGTGGAGTTTGCAGGTTCTCCCTGAGACCGCATGGGTTCGTTCCGTGTGCTACAGTTTCCTCCCACATCCCAAAGCGGTGAGAGTTTGTAGGTTAATTGGCCTTCGTAAATTACCCCAGTTGTTGCAGAGAATGAATGAGGCAGTGGGGATAACATAGAACTAGTGTAAACGAGTGATCGATGATTGGCCTGGACCCGCTGGGCCGTGCTGTGTTCATGCTGTATCTCTAATTCCATCTCTAAATTAAACTAATGTAAAATAAACTGAAGTGAAGTAAATTAAACTAAACTAATATCTCGGTCATTTTAAACCATTGCAGTCTGCATATCAATAGACAATAGACAATAGGTGCAGGAGTCGGCCATTTGGCCCTTCGAACCAGCACCGCCATTCAATGTGATCATGGCTGATCATCCCCAATCAGTACCCCGTTCCTGCCTTCTCCCCATATCCCCTGACTCCGCTATTTTTAAGAGCCCCATTTAGCTCTCTCTTGAAAGCATCTAGAGAACCTGCCTCCACCGCCCTCTGAGGCAGACTCACCACTCTCTGTGAGAAAAAGTGTTTCCTCGTCTCCTTATTCTTAAACTGTGGCCCCTGGTTCTGGTCTCCCCCAACATCGGGCACATGTTTCCTGCCTCTAGCGTGTCCAAACCCTTAACAATCGTATATCACTTCCTGGTCCCTCTATATTATCTCTTATACTTATGATAATAACACTTGATCTGGGATGCTTTCTGGCACGGCTAAAATACGGCATGTTGGTCAGATACCCTGATCTAAAGTTGGTGAATATAGCTGCCAGGATGAAGCTGATTGTGAGGAATGGAGCAGAATGATCCTGAAGACGTTTGGGTTAACGTATGACGAGCATTTGACGGCACTGGGCGTGCGCTTGCTGGGGTTTAGAAGGATGAGGGGACACCTCATTGAAACTAACATAGAACTATTGTGAATGGGTGATGGATGGTTGACGTGGACTCGGTGGGCCAAAGGGCCTGTTTCCATGCTGTATCTTTGAATCTCCCAATCTTTCAAACCAGCCGCAAAATGTATAACAGTCTCTGGGATGTGTGTTCGACCTAATTTCTGAAGGGTCATATTTAGCCGAGAAGCTGTGACAAAGTGGCTCACAAAGACCGCCCTTGTCATTCACAATTCTCCTGCCTGCTGGTTTTGTTGTGTATGGACTCTGTCGGCCCGAGGTCTCCGAAAGGAACGTTTAATAAGACTGTTGCAATATTGGGGAACAAACTCCAAATAAAAACACTGAGATCCAATGGGTGACAACAAACTAACGAGGAGTGGGAGTGAAGAAATGTGCATTATTCCGGAGGGCCCTGGATTGTGACTCACAGAGGCAGAAGCTCGTTATTTATTATAAAACGTGAACAGTTCCAAAGCAGAAGAGGTTAACGGGAAGCCGTGGACCTTGGAGGGAAATTGAGAGACACAATGAATACGTTTGTGAGACAACGTTCTTCATCACACAAACTAACCTCTTTTCCATTGACTCCAATGACACCTCGCATTGCCTCGGCAAGGCCAGCAGCTTCATCAAGGACGAGTCACACCCTGGCCACAAGCTCTTCTACCCTAAGGTCAGAAGTGATAGGAGTAGAATTAGAATATCAATGGATATTCATAAGGCAGAGATTAACAGATTCTTGATTCGTACGAGTGTCAGGGGTTTTGGGGAGAAGGCAGGAGAATGGGGTTGAGAGGGAGAGATAGATCAGCCATGATTGAATGGCGGAGTAGACTTGATGGGCCAAATGGCCTCATTCTGCTACTGTAAATTATAAAAGTCTGAGGAAGTTAATGGCTTAAGAAAAGTAGAAAAAGTGAAAAACTGCTCCCATAACAGAAGTTACAAAATAAAAAAGCACTTTGCATTTCCACGGCTCCAATGGAGGCAATGGATGCAGTGTCAGACTTTTCCGCAATGCGCCCATTGTAATGGGCACGTGGCTTCCACAGCTGGATGTACTTGTAACTTCAATGTCAATGACTAAGTACTCAGCTTTAAGTACCGTGTTCTTGTCCATGCCTAGAAGTTGAATTTTGGCTGTGACATTATTTGAACGGTTTGACAGATTAAGAACAAACTCACGCTGGTTTAGTAAAATGAAAGGATCGCCATGGTAACGAGCCTAATGGGGGAAATTGTTGCATGTGCTTAGGAAGTCTGAGAGAAAGGTTTATTCCTGCTGAATTTAATAACAGATTTTATAGTGTCATTCCCTTTTATGTTTTTTCTGTTATTTGACTGAATTAAAGGTTAATCTGTATTCTAGGAGAGCAAGTTAGTCTATAATGATGATTTGGCATTCACTTCTATCTTGTCAATGCATGAAAATATGAGAAGTTTAGCTTAGTTTGGAGATAGTTCGTGGAAACGCAGATATATAATGAATATTTCTCTACATCAAAGACACCGACTGGCTATACACTTTGAACATGTACATTAAATCAAACCCAGGGAAGAAAGGCAACAAAGACCCAAAGCGCGGGAGTAACTCAGCAGGTCAGGCAGCCTCTCTGGAGAAAAGGGGTAGGTGATGTTTCAGGTCGAGACTCATCTGAACCCAGGTTTGAAGAAGGGTCCCGACTTGAAATGTTACCCATCCTTTTTTCTCCAGAGATGCTGTCTGATTCATTGAGTTACTCCAGCACTTTGTCAAACCAGGACCCGCAAATCCTTTTAATTGCAAAAATTTCATTGTCCTTTGGGACACATGACAATAAACTCTCTTGACTTGACTTGACTCTCTACACACAGCCAGAGATAAAGATTGTATTTAGTCATTGACTGGTGGACTTTCCGTGTTTAGGGCTAAGTTGTATGTCAATATTGGGTGTAATTTTGGATACAGTGAATGTGGAGAGGATGTTTCCACTAGTGGGTCAGGGTCAGAGCCTCAGAATTAAAAGATGGTCCTTCTGGAAGGAGATGGGGAGGAATTTCTTTAGTCAGAGAGTGGTGAATATGTGGAATTCATCTCCACAGAAGTCTGTGGAGTCCAAGTCAATGGATATTGAGAGAGGGAATGCAAGGGTCACTTGAAATTTGAGAATTAAACGTTCATACCACTAGGGTGTAGATTGCCCAAGGAGAATACAAGCTGATTTTCCTCCAATTTGCAGCCTGGCCTCACTCTGACAGTGGAGGAGGCCCAGGACAGAAATGTCTTTGATGTAAACCAGCATCTTCAGTTCCTTCCTACTCACTCTGTGAGTGCCTCCTCTGCCTCACAGCAAGTCAGCCCGCCCCAGAGATATAACAGCGGCTCTGCGGTACAGCGATAGTGTTGCTGCCTTTCAGCGCCAGAGACCCAGGTTTGATCCTGACCTTGGGCGCTCTCTGTACGGAGTTTCCCCGTGACCTGCGTGGGTTTTCTCCGTGTTCTTCCCACCCTCCAAAGACATACAGGTTTATATGTTAATTGGCTAGGGTAAAATTGGAAATTGTCCCGAGTGTGTGTAGGATAGTGTTAGTGTGCGGGGATCGCTGGTCGGCGCGGACTCAGAGGGGGCCTGTTTCCTCGCTGTATCTCTAATCTAAACAACCTGCCTTTGTTGTCCACTACTGCCATGCCAACTACTCCAATATCCACCAGTGACCCCTGTTGCTCTGATAGATGTGTTTGCAATAAACATGGAAGAAGGAGATCTTTGCCCAATAATTGATTTATTAGTTATTCGCAAAAAATACCATTCCGTCTATTGTCAGCATTTTCTTAACCAGGTTGGGCAAAGAAACAAAGTTGAAAGTCGAGAGATGCAAACAAGATAAACGATCAGAGCACAGAAACAGGAGATTTTGCCAAAAAAAAGGAAATAAAGAGATTGTAATGAAGGATAAGAGAACTGACTGTTCCTACAAACTTGAAATGGTTATCATGTGAAAGACCATGAATCATTTTCTCCAACCAATTAATTCAAGATGCATCATTGAAAATAGAAAAGCAGGAGGAAATACTGGGAATAATATTAAAAAATCTGTACAAGTTATTGTGGACGGAACCAACATAGAAACATTCAAAATAGGTGCAGGAGTAGGCCATTCGGCCCTTCGTGACAGCACCGCCATTCAATGTGATCATGGCTGACCGAAAACATCCAGTAAATTGGCCTCCACTGCCTTCTGTGGCAGGGAATTCCACAGATTTACAACTCCTTAGGTGAGAGTTTACAACTTTCTTAAACCGTGACCCCTGGTTCTGGACTCCCCCAACATGGGGAACATTGTTCCTGCCTCTACCCTGTCCATTCCCTTAAGAATTTTGTGTGTGTCTATAAGATCCCCTCTCATCCTTCATAATTCCAGCGAATACAAGCCCAGTCGACCCATTCTTTCATCATAAGTCAGTCCCGCCATCCCAGGAACTAACCTGGTGAATCTACACTGCACTCTCTCAATAGCAAGAATAGCAATACCAAGCAGTACAGGTGCATAAAGTAATTGCTAGATTGCCCGGAAGACAATGTAAAGACTAAGCAAAGTGATTCTCTCCCCTCCTTTTCCTGTGTCCCTGTGTCCCACCTGAACTCGCACCCATTTCTAAAGGGCCTGTCGCACTTGGGCATTATTTGCGCGTCATTAATGCGACATAATTTAGTGTCACGATGCACGACGCGACATTATTTATGCGTCACGCACGTGTTGTGATGCACATGTAACGCGCGCATGGCACGTGGTGAGGCGTGGTGGCGTAGGCAGTAACACGCGGTCACGTGCGGTTCCCCAGGATTTGCGGATTCACAAAACCTTCACGTGCCACCTGGGTGATGCGCAAATGACGTCCAAGTGGGACAGGCCCTTAACCTTCCACCTATATTACTTCCTCTAGCTTCACAATTCGCACCGCTGCAATCCTTATAATACCCTTTTGTCTTTTCATCTCTGGCCATTGACCAATCATCTGCCTATCAAAACCCCCCATCAGCCGTATACACCTATCACTCACTGGGCTTGATAGCTCAAATGGCCTAATTCTCTTCCTATCACTTATGACCTTATGACTATCATAACATTATAAAAAATATCTGGACTTCTTCTTTTCGTGTCCATCTTGTTACAAATGTTGACCTCGCTGTCATCGTCCGTCCTGAAAAGGACGCAAGCTTCCGGCGACAATCAGTGGGAGGGAGCCATCACTTGTCGTATTAGATGATGGTGGTAGCAGAATGAGCTCAGGATACTTCCAGTTTCCAGCCCCGCAACTTGGCCAACATTTGGACAAGTACATGGATTGGACGGGTTTAGAGGGATGTGGGCGAAACACAGGCAGGTGGGACTAGTTTTGATGGGACAGGTTGGTCAAGATGGGCCAAAGGGCCTGTTTCCATGCTGTACGACTATGACTCTATGATCTGAATTGTCACCTGTCCATGTTCTTCAGAAATGCTGCTTGACCCACCGAGTTACTCCAGCACTTTTTTTATAAACCAGCATTTGCAGTTCCTTGTTTCTCCAAAGATTTCTATTAATGGTTTGCAATGGTATTGATAACGTAACGGTAAGATTAATGGCATCAGCAAATTTGAAGTCCAGGCATGTGAATAAACTCCTGTAACATTTTTGGTACAAGCTTTAGAATTGCAAATAAATCAGAAGACAGCACATATGGGAGATAACTTTGTGTGCAGACAAAGAGGGCCAAGATCATGTCATTGGACATTTCTAGGAGATTTGATCATTACAATTTTATACGATGCAGATGAACTGATAGAAAAAAACATTTGTGCATGATAACTTGTTACTGTAGAGAATAGGTCATAACAATGGTTGCATAGGATGCCTTTTGAAAGATTAAGTTGTTATGAAAGGCTAAAGACATCTAGGTAAAACAGACACAGTGGTAGAGCTGCTGCTTTACAGTGCCAGAGACCCAGTTTCGATCTGCAGGGAATTTTTGGTGAAGGTTATCATCAAAGCAAGTTCAATGGTTCCTTTATTATCATATGTAGCAAGGTACAGTGAGACTTTTTTTGCATACAGATCAGTGAGATTATTGCCATATGTTAGTACAATCCCCAGCTCAGTACATAATGCATAGAAATCACCCACTGAGTCCATATACAAGAGTCGCCAGGTTATGGCAGCATTTCACAGCCCCAACTGCATCTGGGCATCGAGACAGTCAGCACCCCTGTCCGGTCACTCTGCGAACCGCCGTCCTAGTACTTGTTGGCGGCATGGTGGCGCAGCGGTAGAGCTGCTGCCTCACAGCGCCAGAGACCCAGTTTCGATCCAGACCACGGGCGCTGTCTGTACGTTCTCCCTGTGATCTGCGTGGGTTTTCTCCGGGTGCTCCGGTTTCCTCCTAAATTCCAAAGACGTACAGGTTAGTAGGTTAATTGGCTTTGGTAAAATTGTAAATTGTCCCTAGTGTGTGTAGGGTATTGTTAGTGTATGGGGATCGCTAGTCGATGCGGACTCAGTGTGCCGAAGGGCCTGTTTCCGTGCTGTATCTCTAAACTACTTGCCCAGACACCTTTGACCTTCATGCCCTGACCTTGCCATCCCTTGTCCAGCGCCCGTCGCTCTCACCATCTCTGCCCCCTGCCACCTCCTCTCCAGTTCCTGGTCTACAGGACAAGCAGGGGCCGAGCTTGGTGGTGATGAAGGGAATAATGTGAATAACGTGTCATGCAAGGTAAAGCCAATAAAGTCCGATCGAAGATAGTCCAAGTGTCTCCAAGGTGGTAGATAGTAAATCAGGACTGCTCTCTAGTTGTGGTAGGATGGTTCAGTTGCCATGGTGTAATAACAACATTGGAAAGGTACATGGATAGGAAAGGTGTGGAGAAATATAGGCTAAATGCAGGCAAATGGGACTAAGGTAGATGGGCCATCATAGTTGGCATGGGTGAGTTTGGTCAAAGACCCTGTTTCTGTGCTGTCGGGCTCTGTGACTCTAGGAACATTAGTACATTCAATCTGTCACGAAAATACTTAAAGAGATATTAAATCAGATGCCTAAAAGTTCAGTGCCTTTTACGGTGGGTTTGATGAAAAGAGATAAAGATGTTTCAGCTAGTGAATCCAGCGATTAGGACCTGGTGAATAGAAACACTGTCGGTCGCGACTGGGGCAATCAGTCCAATCACAATGCTGGGACTACGTTGAAGAACGTCAATGTGTCTTGTAATTATCTGCTTGGGGGAGATCACACAATTTTTATTTCCATGTTAAATTTTATATCTTCACTTCGTTCCTCACTTATCTTGTCGGCCTTCTCTAGAATCATGAAGTACAGGGTAGAAACAGACCAACTCATGTATACCAACCAAGATGCCCCATTTAAGTTGGTCCCATTGCATGCATGTGGCCCACATCCCTCCAAACTATTCCTGGACCAGTCTGAAGAAGGGTTTCGGCCCGAAACGTTGCCTATTTCCTTCGCTCCAGAGATGCTGCTGCACCCGCTGAGTTTCTCCAGCAATTTTGTGTACCTTTTATTCCTGTACACATACCTGTCCAAATATATTTTAAATGCTGTTTATGGTACCTGCCTGAACTATCTCCTCTGCCTGTTTTCTCTCTCTTAGACCAATCTACCATTCCTTCTTGTTCCATAATTCAACCTTCTTTGTGTTTTGCCACAGCAGTTCCTTGTGCTCCTATACTACAGTCATCTTTATTCCCGCTCCAATCATTTTCAGATCCAGACATAGGATGTTGCCGGGACTCGAGAGCCTAAGCTCTAGGGAGAGGTTGAGCAGACTAGGTTTATCATTCCCTTGAGCACAGGAGGCTGAGGGGTGACCTTGTAGACGGGGTATAAGGTCATGAGAGGAATAGATTGGGTGAATGCATAGAGTCTTTTACCCAGTATAGGGGAATTAGGAACACTAGAGGGCATAGGTTTGAGGTGAGAGGGAAAAGATTTAATAGAAACCTGTGGGGCAAAGTTTTCACACAAAAGGTGGTGGGTGTATGGAACCAAGAGCGGAACTCGCTATCAAAACATGGAGGGGACGGGGAACACAATTATTTGGCGGCCACGCGCGCATGCGCACACTCACACACACACGCGAGGCTTCGGAGGCTCAATCCAGCGCTAAAAGTGGAGATTTTAAAATTGGGATTACAAAAACTTGGGGGGGATGTCCCCCACCTCTCAAACCATGGGGGGGACGTGTCCCCTCTGTCCCCCCCCCCCGGGTTTTCCGCCCCTGTATGGAACAAACTGCTGGTGGGAGTAGTTGGGGCAGGCACGATATCAACATTTAAAAGGTGCTTGAATGACAACATTTAATAGGCACTTGGATGGGTACATGGATGGGAAAGGTTTCGATGGATATGGCACAAATGCAGACAACGGTGGCACAGCAGTGGAGTTGCTGCCTTACAGCGCCAGAGACCCAGGTTTGATGCTGACTACGGGCGCTGTCTCTACGGGGTTTGGACGTTCTCCCCGTGACCTGCGTGAGTTTTCTCCGAGATCTTTGGTTTCCTCCCACATTCCAAAGTTGTAAAAGTTTGGAGGTTAATTAGCTTGGTATAAATGTAAACTGCCCATAATGTGTGTGGGATAGTGTTAATGTGCAGGGATCGCTGGTCGGCGCGGACTTGGTAGGCCGGAGAGCCTGTTTCCGCGCTGTATCTCTAAACTAAATTAAATGGGACTATCTTAGATGGGGCATCTTGGTTGGTATGGACGAGTTGGGCCGAAGGGCCTGCTTCTTTACTGTATGACAATGACTCATGCTAAAATAAGCAGCAGACATGTATTTTTAAACCTGATGGGAGAAAACATCACCAGCTAACAGTTCTTACACAATCTATTCTAGATGGTTTGTTCCATCTTGTACTGTACATGAGCTGATTTCTATTTTGACATCAACCAGCCCGAGGCAAAGATTTAATATTACGTCATATTTTCCGTGTGGCAATTGCTGGGGATAAGCGGAGGAGAGTAGAGACTGGGTATGGGCCAAACGTGGGTAAATGGGACTAGCTAAGATTGGGCACCTCAGTCGGCATGGATGAGTTGGGCCGAAGGGCCTGTGTCCACCATTGTCTGATTTTGTAAATCTGTGACAGAACAGAGACACCATTCTGGTAACCACATCTTTCAGGCAAGGTCAAAGATGACAGAAGTTTGTGGCTTGATGCAGAGGACAGCAAACTCTTTGAATCATGGGGAGAAGTCCGTGTAACACATCGTCTCTCAACAGACGACCGGCTCTCAAATTACTTCAGCGGGTGCCACTGATGAAGAGACACGACTGCCACCATTTGTATCATAAGGGCATTCATCAAATTAATTACCAAAAGAAACACCTCTGATATCTCTTCATTTAGGCCCCCTATAAATGAGGCTGCCTTGGGTTGACACCGGACTAATACAACCCGAGCCACTCTCACATAATTAATTGAACGGCATAAGCCTGACAAATTGGAATGATGAATCTATCTACTATGAATAGCAAAAGGGAAGGAAAAAAAAAGCTTAATCAGTCAAGGATCTCGCTGTCTCTGTCTCTGTCCCTAACTCAACTGCGCATCGAAATCCATTAAAACCAGGAAGAATTTTTTTCCAGAAACAAAACAAAAGTCATGTGTCTTTTATCGAATCTGTAACTTTGCTTTCGCTACTTTGATTAATGCTGCACTAAGGTGCGAGTGTGTATCCACAGTCTTTAGGAAGAAGAATCTAGTTATTCATCAATCGTCTAAATCTCACTGTGGCTGGTTGGTCCCAGCTGTTGGTAGGCTTGCAAAATGTTCGCAAGTTAATGCGTCGGGATGTTGTTCCTGTCAAGATGGAAAGTTGGGATCCTGCTAATGACCTTTCCTTATGAGGTTTCTCAATCAAAGTTATGGGAAAAGTGGGAAGGGGAAAAGACTGCTTTCCCTGTTGAGTAGAAAGTCAAACACTTGTCCCTATGGTCTAGAGGTGAAAAGTAATCCTTTTTAATCATCTGATGCGCACTGGATGATGAATGGTTTGACACTTCCTGTATTCATGTTCATATCAGGGAGCCTCCTGTTTCAATAAATGATTAGTATGAGCAGAATGTATTAAAATGAATTATAACAACATTGATTTCAGCCAAGTTGGCAAGGCTGCTTTATCATGGGTGACAGCTGCCTCCCTTGAGCCCAAACCTGTACATAGTCTGAAGGTGTAGTTTGGGTATATCTGAAAAATCTCAGGGCTCAAGAAGTGACATCTATTTAAGAGAGAACAACAAATTGCAAGGTTGCGGATAGGGGGAGGAGAGGGGGGGGTGGGGGAATAACAATTCTTCTCAGGAGAAAAAATGAACTAACTGAGTAAAAAAAAAAACAATCCTATCTTAATTGGACGAGATGAAAAACAGGAGGCCTAAGAAAATGTGCCAACAGCACTTCGTTATGTGAAGGACACATTATCCTTTACAGTTCCCATGATTCAGCATAGTAAGTAGTCATTTTTAATAGGTTTAAAGCTGGCTGTGAAATATTGGAGTCGCGTTTTCATCTGCCTCTCTAACCTCCCCAGGGAAGGTTGAGATTGTTGTGAGCATAAAGGGGAACTTTGAAGGACAGAGGGTATAAATGCACACTTACTTGGAGAGATACTACCTCTAGTGGTCTCTAAAGCAATCAAAGGCCCAAACAACTATTAGTTAGAGCACATCACTATTAGGATTTATATCAGGTTATAGTTAGGTAATTTTTTTTTTTAAATTATTGAATTGAATGCCATGTCTAAGATTGATTGGAACGCTGGCAATTTGGAAGTTGATCAAATGTTAATAAGCCATTCTGTACGTGTGTAGAAAGGAACTGCAAATGTTCATAGGTTATGGGAGCAGTATTAGGCCATTCGGCCCATCAGTTTTTTTAATTCCGAGGGTAGTGAGTCTGTGGAATTCGTTGCCACAGTGGAGGCCAAGTCAATGGATATTTCTAAGTCACAGATAGACAGATGCTTGATTAGTACGGGTATCAGGGGTTATGGGGAGAAGGCAAGAGAATGGGGTTAGGCGGGAGAGATAGATCAGCCACGATTGAATGGCAGAGTAGACTTGATGGGCCGAATGGCCTAATTCTGCTCCTATCACTTATGAACTTTTGATAAGGATCCCATTGAACACGTTGAACTTTTACACACGCTGATGATTTTTTTCAGTAGAAACAGCCAAGTTTGCTCTTTGTTGAGTTTATGGTATTCGGTTTCGCTTCTCAAAGTCGTAATTTTTTTTGTTCACATATCACAGGCTTATTACATTGTAATAAGAAATCTGTGATCTATCACAATGATCACAAGCTGAGGTTTCATTTAATAAAGTTATTAGAACTCAACATTACAGAAGATATCAAACTGGGTGATTCAACATGTTGCTGTTCTACAGCAGTGAACAGCTTTCCTTCCTAGTCTGGTCTCGGGATGTTAGAATGAGAAATAATTAGATTTGCAATTAAAATCAAATGATACATTTGCCTTTCGTTGTTGACATCGCATCTTGCAATATCATGGTGCCATTAAATTCCATTAAAGTAGATCAATGTCGAACGTCACCCATTCCTTCTCTCCAGAGATGCTTGCCAGACTTTGTCCCACCTCAACCTCTCTTTTCCAGCTTTCTTTCCTCCCCCCCTTCCCCCTCTCTCCCCTGCCCCCACCTCCCCCTCCCTTCCTTCCTCCCCTCCCCCCCTCAACCATGTCTGAAGAAGGATCCCAACCTGAAACATAGCCTGTCCATTGCTTCCACAGATGCTGCCTGACCTGCTGAGTACTTCCAACGCTTTGTGTTTTGGTCAAAATTGCGCCATCTGTAGTCCCTTGAGTCCACACATCTTAATCTCAAGAGGAGTGAAATCCAACCAACAGGAGAGGATAAAATTCAACCTAGAGTTCCCATTCCTGGAAATCTGTTGGAAAAAATGGGAAGCTGTAGGTAAGATGGGATCACATAAGATCAGTCAGGCAGAATGTGCCTCCATCTGAGCTGAAATCGTGGGGGTGGGAGATTGCAACCTTCACATAGTCCTCCCTGTTTCGGCGAATGCAATCAACCCGGCGTGCACAATCAAATAAGACCAAGCAAATAGAACAAGTTGTCCTACAACTTTTGGCTGTGCATGTCATACGCAACAAGAAGAAGCTGCAATTTTGAAAGATAAAGACTAGATGTGACTGCTTAACTAGCATAACTAGAACTATTACAAATAAAGGCACATTAAAACTGTATAACTATAGGGGAAGCAGAATTACATAAAATTATTCCAATTTAGGAATATTTTATTAGAAATCAGAAAATAGGAATATTTAGGCAATTGTACCTACTGCCGATTGGAACTAGGAACTGTACTGAAAAGGAACATGTTTTTTCCATTTCTGGGCTATTTATTATTTGAGATTTGTTTTGGGCCACACAGCTTGTAAGCAGTTCATTGATTAGGTGAACTCTGATATATATGATAATTAATTATAGCCACTTACACAGTATTGACTTAAAAGATAAACATAATCCTTTATAGTCAGTAATAATGCTATGGATTATAGATCAAAAGGTTGTGGTAAAAAACATTGCAGATGAGATAAAAATGAGAATAGGCAAAAGCAGAGAAGCAAACCAATTTAAATGAGTTACAGCAAAGTGTGCAGCATTGAATATCAAACACGATGTATCCTTGGAGACACAAGGAACTGCAGACGCTGGTTTAACAAAAAAAGACACAAAGTGCAGGAGTAATTCAGCAGGTCAGACGGCATCTCTGAATTATGTGAATGGGTTGGGACCCTTCTGATTATGGTGAATTGACCAATATATCTCTAAACCTATCCTATCCATGTACCTGAGCAAATAATTTTTAAACGTTGTGATAGTACCTGCCTCAACTACCTCCTCTGGAAACTAGTTCCATGTACGCACTACCCTTTGTGTAAATAAAGTTTCAACTCGGGTTCCTATTAAATTTTCCTCCTTCAGTCACTTGTGCCAAAAAAATATTCTATTCCGTTCCAACCTATGTTAGACAATAGACAATAGACAATAGACAATAGGTGTAGTAGTAGGCCATTTGGCCCTTCGAGCCAGCACCACCATTCAATGTGATCATGGTTGATCATCCCCAATCAGTACCCCGTTCCTGCTTTCTCCCCATATCCCCTGACTCCGCTATTTTTAAGAGCCCTATCTAGCTCTCTCTTGAAAGCATCCAGAGAACCGGCTTCCACCGCCCTCTGAGGCAGAAAATTCCACAGACTCACCACTCTCTGTGAGAAAAAGTGTTTCCTCGTCTCCGTTCTAAATGGCTTACTCCTTATTCTTAAACTGTGGCCCCTGGTTCTGGAATCCAACATCTGGAACCCCAACATCTGGAACATGTTTCCTACCTCTAGCGTGTCCAAGCCCTTAACAATCTTGTTCTTATTCTTGAATCCCCAAATCTGGGTAAAAGACTGTGCATTTATCCTGTCTATTCCTCTCGTGATCTTTTGCACCTTTAGACGATTACCCCTCATCCTCCTGCACTCCAAGCCTGCCCAACCTCTCCCTATAGCTCAGGCCCTCAAGTCCTGCCAACATCTTCATAAATCTTCTCTGCACCGTTTCCAGCTTAACAACATCTTTCCTGTAACAGGGTGACCAAAACGGAACCCAATACTCCAAATGCTCATTAGTTACAGGAGGAGAATTAAACCATTCGGCCCATCAAGTCTACACTGCCATTCAATCATGGCTGATCTCTGCTTCCTAACCCTGTTTTCCTGCCTCCTCCCCATAACCCTTGACACTCGTTCTAATCAAGAATTTGTCTATGCCTTAAAAATATCCACTGACTGGGCCTCCACATCCCTCTGTGGCAATGAGACCCACAGATTAACTACCCTCTGACTAAAGAAAATGTGGCGGATCAGCTGCTCCTTGAGGTACCAAGGTCTAAGCGGAAGCTCAGAGGGGATAGAGCCTTTTCTGTTGCTGCCCCGGCTCTTTGGAACACCTTGCCGCTGCAGATCAGACAGGCCCCTTCACTGTCCATCTTTAAATCCTCCCTAAAAACTCACTTTTATTCACTGGCTTTCGACACTGGCTGAGACATTGTTCCTGTTTTTAGTGCTTTTAATGTCTTTTAATTTTTTACTGTTTTTATAGTCCTGTCGTCTTAATGGTTTTAGTAGTTTGTAATAACTTTTTGTTGACTTCCCATGTACAGCACTTTGTGGTAACTGATGTTGTCTAAAAGCGCTTTATAAATAAAGTTATTATTATTATTATACCAATGTCTTGTACAGCAGCAACTCCCAACTTCTACAATCGATAGTCTGAATTTTCCATTCCACAGATGCAGGCCATTACACACATTCGCCCTGATCACAAGGGGAGTGTGAGTATTGGAGAATCTGCAGATAGGTTAACCAGAACTTACCAGGGTATTAGCTACAAAGAGAGGTTGCACAAACTTGGAATGTTTTCTCTGGAACGTCGGAGGTTGAAGCAAGACACGATAGAAGTATATTAAATTATGAGAGGCACCAGTAGGGTAGACAGGCAGAAACTATTATCCAAGATTGAAATATCAAAGACTAGAGGGCATAGACAGGACGACAGATAGCACAATGGGCTAAGAGTTCGGCTGGTGACCGGAAGGTAGGCGGTTCAAATCCCGCTTGGAGTGCATACTGTCGTTGTGTCCTTGGGCAAGACACTTCACCCACCTTTGCCTGTAATGGAATGTTACGGCGGCAGGCGCGGGCACACCGCGACGCCCTGTGTCTCCCTTTCAAGGGAGATGCTAAAAATGCATTTCGTTGTCTCTGTACTGTACACTGACAATGACAATAAATTGAATCATTTCATTTTCATTTTTTCATAGCTTTAAGATGACTATGCCAACGTTTAAGAGACCTTTAGACAGGTACATGGATAGGACAGGTTTAGAGGCATATATGGACCAAACACAGGCAGGTGGGACTAGTTTCGATGGGACATGTTGGTTGGTGTGGGCAAGTCGGCCCAAATGGCCTGTTCCCATGCTGTATGACTCTCATCGAGAGGGATAATGTTTCAAGGAGATGTGCGGGGCTAAGTTTTTACACAGGGAGTGATGGGTGCCTGGCACGTGCTGCCAAGGGCGGTGGTGGAGGCAGATACACCAGTGGCTTTTCAGAGGCTTTTGGGTAAGCACATGGATATACAGGGAATGGAAGGATAATGAGTCACATACAGGCAGAGAAGTTTAATGGCATCACAACTGGTATGCACAGGTCCTGTTTCCTGGAAGGTATTGTTCATGAAATGTACCCAGTTTAGAATCCATAATTTTCCCAATGCATTTTCTTCAGCAATAGTAATGATTTTAAGTTCCTATCCGACGTTAGATCATTTCCACTACATTTATAGTGTCTTGTGCACTGAATAAAAACAGCATATGCAAAATCACGTTAATTACCTGTCGTCATTTGAGATAATCATTACATTTGATTAATACCTGTGGGGCCACTAATTTGAATTCCACCTGTTCTTATTCAAATCAAATCAACCCATAACCATCCAGTTAAATGCAAACTCATGACCAAAGACATGCTATTCCTGTTGCCCTGTCTGCAGAATGATTGCCTTTTAAACAATCTAATTTAAGCTAATGTGATGCAATTAGTGCATACATTTAAGAAAAGTCCTTTCTATGGACGTGGTTGGGTATGTTAACATTATACTGAAAATTAGTTTGAACTTTGTTCTTTATAGCAGTCATCCAATGAAGAATTTAACACAGAGATTCAGAAAACCCGTGTGTAGGAAGGAACTGCTGATGCTGGTTTAGACACAAAATGCTGGAGTAACTCAACGGGTCAGGCAGCATCTCTGGAGAAAACGATTAGGTGACGTTTCAGGTCGAGACCCTTCTCCAGACTGAGAGTTAGGGGAAAGCAATGCTCGCATTTATTTCAAAAGGGCTAGAATACAAAAACAAGCATGTAATGCTGATAGATGTTGGATCAGCAATGATTGAATGATGGGGTAGTCTTGATGGGCCAAATGGCCTAATTCTGCTCAAATCACTTATGACCCAAAACATCACAATAGACAATAAACAATAGGTGCAGGAGTAGGCCATTTGGCCCTTCGAGCCAGCACCGCCCTTCAATGTGATCATGCCTGATCATCCCCAATCAGTACCCCGTTCCTGCCTTCTCCCCATATCCCCTGACTCCGCTACCTTTAAGAAACACCTACTTCTTTTCTCCAGAGATGTTGCCTGACCCGCTGAGTTACTCCAGCATTTTGTGTCTATCATCAGAAAACCCATTCTGAACGACAAACGAGAGGAAATCACCTCAGAGGTGACTGCCCAATAGTTATGCCTGATCAACGTTACTGTACATGGGTACATAAACTAAACTGAAGGAGATGAAATATTTGGACTAATCACTCTGGTACATCGTATTGCATCAAAGTTCTTGTTTCTTTTCCCTGAATTCAATCCTGTAGAATGCAGAAGCATGATCTCTCTTGGTGCTCCTCTACATTCGGGCCATCAAATCTAGTCCTCCGATCAATCATGGATGATCTAACGCCCCTCTCAATCTCATTCTCCTGCCTTCTCCCCGCAACCTTGGACACCCTTACTAATCAAGAACCCAGCAATCTCCACCTTAAAATATCCATTGTCTTGGCCTCCACCGCCATCTGTGGCAATGAATTCCACAGATTCACCACACTCTGGCCACCGAAATTCCTCCTCATCTCCATTCTAAAGGTACGTCCTTTTACTCTGAAGCTGTGCCCTCTGGTCCTTAGTGGTTTTGTACCATTCTACATGCTTTTGTATTCCAGACTGAAGAAGAATCCCAACCCAAAACATCACTTATCCATGTCCTGCAGAGATGCTGTCTGACCTGCTGAGTTACTCCAGCACTGTGTTTCCTCACTCCATCCATTCTGTCACTCATTTTATGTGGTCTATTCTGACTCTTGCACTAACCGCTTTCTACGATGCGATACGATACGACATGACTTTATTTATCCCAGGAGGGAAATTGATTTGCCAACTGTCTTAAAACACAAGGTGAACCTCCAGATGAAACGCTAGTAATGATTTGAATGGTTGCAACCTTTTACCACATCATCAGCTGAATTCCATCCAATTCTCACCCTATATTCTCCCGGAATTGAAATATGAATGGCTGGATAAACTCAGCAGTGCGAGCAGCAGCTGTGGGGAGAGAAGCTGAGTTAACATCTTTAGCCTTGCATCAGACCTGGCTGAACTATTTGCCTGAGTTGGCCTTTATTCATGTTGCTATTAGCTTCGTGATATTGCCCTCTTTTCAGCTTTAACCAGCTGCTTAGTTTAATTTAGAGACACAGCATGGAAACCGGCCCTTTGCTCCCCCGAGCCCACGCCATCCATCGGTCACCCGTTTACACTAGTTCTATGCTATCCCATTTTTTCATCACTCCCTACACATTAGGGCAATCTTACAGAGGCCAATTAACCTGAAAACTGTAACATCCAGGTTCAGGAACAGCTTCTTCCCGACAGCCATTAAGCATTGCAACCTGCAAATAAGCTCTGAACTACATTGACTTGGGATCATTGGTTTTATCTTTCTGCACTATTATTGTTTGTTTGTTTGTTATAAAATGTACTTTTGTGTTTGTGTGTGGGTGTGTGTGTGTATGTATTATATATATATATATATATGTATATATATGAAATATGTATGCATGTGATATTTATACTGAACTTTTCTCTTGTTTATTATATTATTTACAGTGTACTATCTTTACATATTCTGTTGTGTTGCTGCAAGTAGGAATTTCATTGCTCTGTCTGGGACCCTCTTGCCTCTTAACCTACAAACCCGCACATCTT
Organism: Leucoraja erinaceus; assembly: GCF_028641065.1. NCBI lineage: Eukaryota > Metazoa > Chordata > Chondrichthyes > Rajiformes > Rajidae > Leucoraja > Leucoraja erinaceus. Next base: position 4,217,783 of record NC_073409.1, read on the forward strand.
TGGGATGTGGGAGGAATCCTGGAGGAAACCCACCCTGTCACAAGGAGAACATGCAAACTCCACACAGACGGCACTCGGTGTCACGATCGAACCCGGGTTTTCGGCGCCGAGAGGCAGCGGTTCTACCAGCTGTGCCACCGTGCTATTTTTACACTGTATACCAAGCAGCAACAGAGTCACAGATCAATGCACCTTAGACCAAGGCGTGCTTGCCTTGATTTATAAAATGCTGAAGCAAACTTGTTGTGAGAGGCCACTACTCCCAGCTGGATACAATGATCAATACGAGATGGTCTTCTAACTGTTGTAATCCCTGTAGCTAACCCCAAGAAAGACGAACAATCTAATTAAAATGGGGATTATAATCAGGAAAATCACAGCACTGCACAATCACCTGCTTCTCTTGCCATTAATTTAAAACCAAGTCACTGGGCATTTCTCCCCATAACTTTATTCCCAGGTAACAGCCTCTCAACTGGTGTTTTACCTCAAAAGCAGAAGGTGTCTCTTTTTATTTGCTACCTTTAAAAAGGCAACGTTTGTTGACAGATTCACAACCCTGAATAGCAAGTAAACTCATCTCTGCCACCGTACCACATGGTTCCAAGTGATCGTTACAACAGGTGAATTAATTGATCAAGTCATCAACAGCTGATTTGCCATTCTGCAATACCTTCACATAGATCAGGTCAGTAAGTATAATTAATTATTGATCTCCAACCTAAAGTCATAGTTCATTTGCCGTTCTCTGCTTTTATGAAGTTGCTTGCTGCATCCCAAGCCATTTGTTCCCATCTGCAATAATACCATTCCATAGTTGGAACCAAACTTTACAATTAGAATGAGGTTATTTGGGGCAGCGAGTTCATTCCTGGGCAGCCGAGTGTCAAATATCTGGGTATTCAATTTCGGGAAGAGTAGATAGGGTTAACAGTCAGAACCTTTTTCTCCGGGTTGGGAACGTTCAACATTAGAGTGCACAGCTAGAAGGTTGGACTTTAGATTTTAGACTTTTTGTACTTTAGAGATACAGTGTGGAAACAGGCCCTATGACCCACCAAGTCTGCACTGACCAGCGATCAGACTGTAATCTGGCACTATCCTACACACTAGGGACAATTTACAATTTACAGAAGCCAATTAATCTACAAGCCTGCACTTTTTGGAATATGGGACGAAACCAGAGCACCCGGTGAATGAGTGGCAATGAGTTTCACAGATTAACTACCCTCTGACTAAAGAAGTTCCTCCTCATCTCCTTTCTAAAAGAGTGCCTTTTAATTCTGAGGCTATGACCTCTGGTCCTAGACTCTCCCACCCGTGGAAAAGCCTTTCCACATCCTCTCTATCTACGCCTTTCATTATTCAATGAGATCTATCCTCAACCTTCTAAACTCCACCAAGTAGAGGCCCAGTGCTAACCCACTCATTCCTGGAATCATTCTTGTAAACCTTCTCTGGACCCCCTCCAGAGCCAGTACATCCTTCCTAAGATATGGGGCCCAAATTTGCTCACAGTACTCCAAATGTGGCCTGACATGTGCCTTGTAGAGCCTCAGTATTACATTTCTATTTTTGTATTCCAGCCCTCTTGATATAAATGCTAGCATTGAATTTGCCTTCCCTACCACCAATAGTATTAGGAACCTTACTAATAGGAACCTGAGGAACAACATTTCCACACAGAGATCCAAGATAGACTCATAATGCTGGAGAAACTCAGCGGGACAGGCAGCATCTCAGAGTGAAGAAGGGTCTCGACCCAATACGTCACCTATTCCTTCTATCCCGAAATGCTGCCAGTCCTGCTGAGTTACTCCAGCAATTTTGTCCACCTTTGGTTTAAACCAGCATCTGCAGTTCCTTCCTACAGATACATTTTCCAGGATCAATAAATATAATATTTGTAATTATGGTTTATACTTCTCTAAATAAAACAGAACTCAAAGTAGTAATAGAAAATTTACAGCAAGAAGAAAATTTCTTACAAGTTTTATTATTGAACATAACCTACATATTTAACCAAGTGCCAACATTGTGGCGTTGTTATTCACTGGTAAAATACATACATGTAGAGTCCATGTATAACACTCTCTTTGAGAGACATATGAAAGCTGGTTGGAATAGATAGCGTACAACAGAGAGTTTTTATCCGGTTTTAATGAGAGAGTCATAAACAATATCTATCAAACTGTTTCTGTGAGGAGATGGTGCTCTGAATAATTTGTTACTTGAGGGACTGTGTGGCAAGCTGCATTGGAGGACAGTTCTAAAAAAAAAAACCCTGCGCTTTCACCTTTTGCTATCCAAGTTTGAATCTGATCCAGACAGAGATGATGAGGGTCCCTGCTTTCTGACAGTTGTCAGGTATCACAAGCAAAATGAGTCTGGGCAGCCTCAGCCTTGTTCCCAGCGGAAAAACATCCAAAGCATAAAATTACCATGAATTTGCACTAATTGGCAGGAATCCAGCGACAACCCTGCTCGACGCGGCAGAACGGATAACATGGTAGATAGTGTGTCGCAGGGGTGCAGTGGGGATGCCTCTGGCATGGCTGGGGTTCAGGTGCCTTGTGAGGGGGGTTTTCCAGAATCTCGACATCATCCCTTCCACGCCTGACACATGCACGCTTCACATTGCCACCAAAGTTCGAGAGAATGTTCCTTTTCCCCTTCATTATTCATCATCTTGAAAAGCATTAACCTCTGAATCTTCTCCTAAGTTTTTTTTTTAAATCAACTGCTAAATAACATCACCAAATGACGAATATTTGTTAACCAATTGCACGACTAATATTCTATAAGTTATTTTCCAGTTATCCAAATGTATGACAAGTTTATTGGCTACATTAAAATAATTTAATAGTAAAAAAACTACTATCTACCTCTTTGGTGACCCTTGGACTATCCTTGATCGGACTTTGCTGGCTTTACCCTGCACTAAACATTATTCCCTTATGTGTCTGAAAATGGCTCGATTGTAATCATGTATTGTCTTTCTGCTGACTGCTTAGCATGCAAAAAAAGCTTTTCACTGTACCTCAGTACACGTGGCAATAAACTAAACTGAACTGAACGTTTTTATAAAACATTTAACCTCCAGGGATTATTTAAAGAATGCTTATGATGAAAAAAATTGCAGATTACATGAAGTGCATAAGGCAATCTTATTTGTATTGTTGGTAAAGTGACAACTGGATGTTTCATGTTCCAATATGAATTTAAATATTTATTGAAGATGAGAGAACTTAATTATCTAAGGTGCAAAAAGTGTTTCCCAACACAGTCACTGAATGAGAAGGGCCTAATGACCATTGAGACCATAATTAATATCACAGGCACCAGCAAGGCACAGTTCGTTCAGTGTGATTGCAACTTTAATCACCAAGGTTGTGTGTCAGCTAGAATTATAATGGCATTTGCAGCAGAGCTAATCTTTCTTCATCACGTTTGTGTGAACAGGAGTCATTGAGGTGTGACCAATAATTAATCATCTGCTCTCAGCTTCCAGGACCAGGTCTCCTCTCCTTTAGAAATCTGCTGCATTATTTGATTATAATAGCGTTCATTTTAAAAAATGCCCGTGTCTTTTGGCTGTGGAGCAAGGACTCGGAATTTCTTTGAGGATGCGTTTTAGTTCTATATCCACTGCCGTTTAGTTTAGTTCAGAGATACAGCGCGGAAACAGGCCCTTCGGCCCACCGAGTCCGCACCGACCAGCGATCCCTGCACATTAACACAAGCCTACACACACTAGGGACAATTGACACACTTATACCAAGTGTACAAACCCAAGCCAATTAACCTGCAAACCTGTACGCCTTTGGAGTGTGGGAGGAAATCGGAGCACCCGGAGAAAACCCACGCGGTCACAGGGAGAACGTACAAACTCCGTACAGACAGCAACTGTAGTCGGGATGGAACCCGGGTCTCCGACACTGCATGAGGTGTAAGGCAGCAACTCTACCGCTGCATCACCGTGCTGCTTCAAACAAATTGCTTAAAATAGCCAACTTCCTAATAGCCAGCAAATGAACTGCAGTGCAAATGTAGGAAGGAACTGCAGATGCTGGTTTATACCGAAGATAGACACAAAAAGCTGGAGTAACTCAGCGTCTCTGGAGAGAAGGAATAAGGTGACGTTTCGGGTCAAGACCCTTCATCAGACTGAGAGTCAGGGGAAAGGGAAATGAGAGATATAGACGGTGATATAGTGAGATCCCAGACAGAGCTCTGCAACATCCTCTCTCCTGCACCCCCTGTGTGTGTGATCTTAGCAGCAGTTACTCCAGCGTGTTGTGTCTATCTGCAGTGTATATTTACTTGCTTTAATGGCATCTCCCTTGCAAACAAACTTTCACTCTCAGGAGGTTTTGGTATTGTTCTGACTTTCATTTTTCTTGGCTTTTAACAGACAGCATCTGCTTCCTAATAGCCAAGTTTGTTGCATGTATTAAATGATAGATGGTAGATGATTGTATTTGTGTGAAATCAGTGCGAAATCCCTTTGTTCAATAATAGTGCAAAATCAAATTAAGTTGATCTTTATTTAGATTCTAAAATATAATAAGTGTGCGGCACGGTGGCGCAGCGGTAGAGTTGCTGCCTCACAGCACATACAACGTCAGATACCCCGATTCGATCCCGACTACGGGTGCTGTCTGTACGGAGTTTGTACGTTCTCCCTGTGACCTGCGTGGATTTTCTCAGAGAACTTTGGTTTCCTTACACACTCCAAAGACGTAGAGGTGTGTAGGTTAGTTGGCCTTGTGTATATATATATAAATTATTCCCGAGTGTGTGTAGGATAGTGTTAATCAGATTCAGATTCAGATTCAATCTTTATTGTCATTGTGCAGTACAGAGACAACGAAATGTAGTTAGCATCTCACCCAGAAGAGCGAACATAGAATAATGAGCAGTAAAATATATATATATGTACTAAAATATATATATGTATATATGGATTGCTGGTCGGCATGGACTCAGTGGGCCAAAGGGCCTGTTTCCGCGCTGTATCTCTAAACTAAAGCCGAGTTGGATTTTATTTAAACATATCAGATCTATTTGTCATGCTGATTACCAACAATGTTTGAAGTGGAACATCTGCTCTGTGAAAGAACCAGTGAAAACACCAAGTCATATAAGCCGACTGCTACAACAGTGTGGCAGACTGCAGCTTAGATCTATTGACTCTCGATCAAATGATCAAGCCCATTTCTTCATGTTTTCTTTCGTCCAACAATTTCTCCTTCTACACTCCAAGGACTTTAAGTTTTTTTAATCATTCCCTAACTAAAATGACCAAATATCGATTATTTCTTAACCAACAGCACATCTAACATTTTACAAGCTTGGAGTCTGGGTAGTGATAGAGATCTCATCGAGGTGTATATAATGATGAGGGGAATAGATAGAGTAAATGCGCAGTCATTTTTTCAGGGCAGAGGGGTCAAGAACCAGAGGGCATAAGTTGAAGGTGAGAGGGGAAAGATTTAATAGCTGAATTTGCCAGTTCGTTCCATATACGTACCACCCTCTGTGTGACAAAGCTGAATATTAATCACCTTCCCTTCTTTACTATTAAATCTAAATTTAATGCTCAACACAGTATTGTGCCAAGGTTTATTGCAACTACATGGTTATACAATCAATCTAAGCTGGTTGCAAGTAGTGCTGGCTCAAAGTAGTGCTGGCTCGAAGGGCCGAATGGCCTACATCTGCACCTATTGTCTATTGTCTATTGTCTATTATTGTCTATTGTCTATTATAAAGCAGCCTTATTATTTTCTGCTTAGAATCTAGTAGTCAGAAATTCATGGACTTGAGTTGAGTTGAGTTCTGTGTAGTGATTCGGCACGATGGCTCAGCTGTGAAGTTACTGCCTTACAGCGCCACAGACCCGGGTTTGATCCCGACGACAGGTGCTGTCTGTACGGAGCTTGTATGTTCTCCCCGTGACCACGTGGGTTTTCCCCGGGTGCTCCGGTTTCCTCCAACACTCCAAAGACATACAGGTTTGTAGGCTAATCGGTTTGGTAAAATTGTCCCTAATGTATGGCGGATGCTGGTCGGTGTGGACTCGGTGGGCCAAAGGGCCTGTTTCTGAACTCTAACTATAAACGAAATAAACTAAAGATACGGCGTGGAAAAAAGGCCTTTGTCTAGTATGTCTAGTATGTCTGGGGGCTAGTGGAGTCAAGGGATATGGGGAGAAGACAGGCACGGGTTATTGATACGGGACGATCAGCCATGATCACAATGAATGGCGGTGCAGGCTCGAAGGGCCGAATGGCCTCCTCCTGCACCTATTTTCTATGTTTCTATGCCCACCCTGACCAATGATCACCCTTACACCAGTTCAATCCAACATACTAGGGACAATTTACAGAAGCCAATTCACCTACAGACTTGCACATCCTTGGAATATCGAAGGAAACCGGAGCACCCGGAGGAATCTTATGAGGTCACAGGCAGAACGTACAAACTCCATACAAGCAGTATCTGTAGTCGGGATGGAACCCGGGTCTTTAGTGCTGTAAGGCAGCAACTCTACCGCTGTGCCACCACTGTGAATCATTGAGTGTGCAGCATAGAAGCAGGAGGTATGACACACCAGGTTTATTTAACTCTCTATTTTGGGGTGAAAGTAAGTGTGGTGCTAAATATCTCACTGACCTTAAGTCGCCCCTCTCCTGTCTGATTTGCAACGTTGAGCCTTAGTGACCTAATTCCACTCGTATGGTCCTGTGGTCTTATATTTGACATGGGCATTGTCGGCTATAGGAACAGTTCCTGTGCTGTACAGTGTAGCAAGGAACTGCAGATGCTGGTTTACTCCCAAGATAGATACAAAATGCTGGAGTAACTCAGTGGGAGTTGGGAAACATCTCTGGATAGAAGTTAAGGGTGCGTTTCGAGTCGAGGCCCTTCTTCTGACTGAGAGTCAAGGGAGAGGGAGGTGCAGAGATATGGACGGGTAAAAGTGTGGGACGACAGATGGCGCAATGGGCTAAGTGTTCGGCTGGCGACCGGAAGGTAGCCGGTTCGAATCCCGCTTGGAGTGCATACTGTCATTGTGTCCTTGGGGCAAGACCCTTCACCCACCTTTGCCTGTCCTGTGTGTAAATGTAATGTAATTATGTGAAGCACTTTGGGGTCAATGCAAGTTGACTAAAAATGTGCTATATAAATAAGATTATTATTATTAGATTATTAAAATAAGAAACGAGATCAGATGGGGACAAAGATCAAGGAATATGTAAAATCTATTTTCTAATGCGAGAAGCCAAAGTGTGAAGCCTTTAGATGATCAGTGCCAGGCTGTCAAACGTAGAAATATAGAAACGTGGAATATAGTTGCAGGAGTTGGCCATTCAGTCTTTTGAGCCAGCACCGCCATTCAATATGATCATGGCTGATCGGATTCCTCCCAAACACCAATTGCAAGTTAATCTATAAATATTGCTAAGAAGCATTGGAATAGAAACATAGAAATTAGGTGCAGGAGTAGGCCATTCGGCCCTTCGAGCCTGCACCGCCATTCAATATGATCATGGCTGATCATCCAACTCAGTATCCCGTACCTGCCTTCTCTCCATACCCTCTGATCCCCTTGGCCACAAGGGCCACATCTAACTCCCTCTTAAATATAGCCGATGAACTGGCCTCGACTACCCTCTGTGGCAGAGAGTTCCAGAGATTCACCACTCTTTAGGTAAGTTATGAACTGCTTTGCAGACTAATTGCCGGCAAGTCTAGCTGCAAAGATTTAATTCAAATTCAACATAGCTTTTTAAGAGTTTCCTCAAAACAAATGATACCAGTGACACCCATTATGTGCATTAGGATTGCAATGTTTACGTTTGCGGAGCCATGTCAGTACTTCACAGCTAATTAGTTATTTTACAACATGGAGCATAGAAACATAGGTGCAGGAGTGGGCCATTCAAACCGTTGAGCCAGCACCGCCATTCAATATGATCCTGGTTGATCATCCACAATCAGTACCACATTCCTGCTTTTTCCCCATATCCCTTGATTCCATTAGCTCCAAGAGCTAAATCTAACTCTCTCTGAAAACATCCAGTGAATTGGCCACCACTGCCTTCTGTGGCAGAGAATTCCACAGATTCACAACTCTCTGGGTGAAGAAGTTTTTCCTCATCTCAGTCCTAAATGGCCCACCCCTTATGGTTAAACTGTGTGACCCCTGGTTCTGGACTCCCCCAACATCGGGAACATTTTTCCTGTCAAAGGAGCTCTTTTCATTTCTCTTAAGCTATGTTTATGTCAATAATCAGCCTAATTCTTCAGAATTAAAGGACGTTCTTTTGGGAAGGAGATGTGGAGGAATTTCTTTAGTCAGAGGGTGGTGAATCTGTGGAATTCTTTGCCACAGAACGCTACGGAGGCCAAGTCGGTGGATATTTTTAAAGCAGATAGACAGATTCTTGAAGAGTACAGGTGTCAGAGGTTATGGGGAGAAGGCAGGAGAATGGGGTTAGGATAGATCAGCCACGATTGAATGGCAGAGTAGACTTGGTGGGCCGAATGGCCTAATTCTACTCCTATTCCTTATGACCTTGCGACCTTGCCCATCACTATTCCGACCACAGAATTATCTTTGATTGGCATTTCTCTGCTCCCATTGAGGTTGGTTAGTGTGTTGTCTTGTTTTGCCCAATCTTGGACAGATGATATAATGCTACTTTCTCTCTGGAAGATGGGTGTAAAAGGATCCTGAGAACAATAATCTTAAGAGCCTGTCCCACTTAGGCTATTTTTAGGCACTGCCGGCGACTGTCATAGTCGTAGCAGGTCGCCGAAAAACCAGCGACTGGACCCCCCCCTTCGACATAAAATTTGAAATAGAATCATTACTTTATCAACAACAAAAATGGTCAGCAAAATAAAGATTTTCTTTTTGGTGATTGATATAGAAACATAGAAAATAGGTGCAGGAGTAGGCCATTCGGCCCTTCGAGCCTGCACCGCCATTCAATATGATCATGGCTGATCATCCAAATCAATATCCCATACCTGCCTTCTCTCCATACCCCCTGATCGAGATGAGAAAAACAATTTTTCACACAGAGAGTGGTGAATCTGTGGAATTCTCTGCCACAGAAGGTAGTGGAGGCCAGTTCATTGGCTCTATTTAAGAGGGAGTTAGATGTGGCCCTTGTAGCTAAAGGGATCAGGGGGTTTGGAGAGAAGGCAGGTATGGGATACTGAGTTGGATGATCAGCCATGATCATATTGAATGGCGGTGCAGGCTCGAAGGGCCGAATGGCCTACTCCTGCACCTAATTTCTATGTTTCTATGTTTCTATCCCTTTAGCCACAAGGGCCACATCTAACTCTCTCTTAAATATATACACTGAACTGGCCTCAACTACCTTCTGTGGCAGAGAATTCCACAGATTCACCACTCTCTGTGTTAAAAACTGGTTTTGTTTGTAATAAAGTGTTTGTTATATCACTTGTTTAATCGCAAATTCACCAAATTGCTCTCGAATAGGGTGGGAGCGCCTGACAAACAATGATGATTTAGTTTGACCAGAAAGTTGCCATCTCTATGTCACTGACAGGATAAACTAATTTTGACCTTAATATACTTTATGCCTGAGCAGCAAATGTGATGTTCAAACTTTGAAAGATGTCTTGATGTACTCACCACTTCTCTGGAGAGTGTGTAGGCCATTAAACCTCTTGTTTGAATACTTGGCGCCATTGATTAGTGAGTCATCTGCAATTCACTTACCTTAACCCCATAGTAATTATTCAGGAACTGCTACTTCAGAGTAAAAACCTTTTAGCCTGCCTGCTTTACAAGTGAATGGGAGACACTTGACCTCCCAGACAGAGATGTATGAATACCACCATGATAACAGACTGCCTTTGGGTTTCCAGGGAAATTATGCTGCAATGGTGGCACGGACACCCGGCTTGGATCCTGACCTCGGCTGCTGTCTGTGTGGAGTGTACATGCCTGGACGTCCTTGGAGTGTGGGAGGAAACCGAATATCTTGGAGAAAACCCACGCAGTCACGGGGAGAACATACAAACTCCGTACAGACAGCACCCGCATTTGGGATCGAACAAGGTGTACAGATCAGTTATTGGGATAAACTACATCAGAACTCTTTGGGTTAAGAAGAAGGGTCTCGACCCGAAATGTCGCCTATTTCCTTTGCTCCATAGATGCTGCCTCACCCGCTGAGTTTCTCCAGCATTTTTGTCGACCTTCAGAATCTTTTGCAACACTACAATCATATTTTAATTTAATCCTAAACAGAACCTTTCAGTAATTCCATTGCACGTGATAACCAGAGAAGTTAGAATGATAAATATAGATTATGGTGGCGCAGCGGTAGAGTTGCTGCCTTACAAGTTCACAAGTTATAGGAGTAGAATTAGGACATTGGGCCCTTCGAGTCTACTACAACTTTCCACCATGGCTGATCTCTACCCCCTAATCCCATTTTCCTTCCATCTCCCCATAAGCCTTGACACCCGTTCTAATCAAGAATTTGTCTATTTCTGCCTTAAAAATGTCCACTGACTTGGCCTCCACAGCCCTGTGTGGGAAAGAATTCCACAGATTAACTACCCTCTGACTAAAGAAGTTCTTCCTCCTTTCTAAAAGAGCGCCTTTAGTTCTGAGGCTATGACCACTGGTCCTAGACTCTCCCACCAGTGGAAACATCCCTTCCCACATCCACTCTATCTACCCCCTTCATTATTCTGTAAGTTTCAATGAGGTCCCCCCTCAACCTTCTAAACTCCAGCGAGTAGCGGCCCAGTGTTGTCGAATGTTCATCTTACAGCGCCAGAGACCGGGGCTCGATCCTGACTTTGGGTGCTGTCTGTACGTAGTTTTTATACGTTCTCCCCGTGACCGCGTGGGCTTTCCCCAATAACTTTGGTTTCCTCCCACATTCCAAACACGTCCAGGTTTGTAGGTTAATAGGTTTTGTACAAGTGTAAATTGTTCCTCGTGTGTGTAGGATAGTAGTGTGTGGGAATCGCTGGTCAGTGCGGACTCGGTGGGCCTGTAGGGCCTGTTTCCGCACTGTATCTCAAAGCTAAACTAAACCATGCAGGTAAACAGCACCTTGTTGATGATAAATAAATGATTTTTACCGTGCTGGCAAACAACACCTCCTTGACAGTTACCGTACCATAAATGTCTTGAACAGGATGCTATGTATAGCTGCAATAATATTATTCCATATATGATTACCCATGGATCTTCCCAGCCCCAACCTCAGGAGAGATGTAATGTTAATATGGCAGATCACTAAGGCAATGATAGATTAAGTTAAAACACTATTAAGTGCAGTTTCTTCACTCTAGCTGTGTGCACAGGAACTCACAGCTATAATCCCACATCTATAAATTAAAGTAAGAACGTTTGAACTAAGAATTTGTAACTGTTACAGGCAGGTAATTGCCAGGTGGGCTACTGACTATAGTTCAACGAAGGATTAATGAATAGCAGTTTCCCATTTTGTGATAATTGTCGACCACGGTTGAGTATTTATGAGCTGAGAGAGTTTTGTAAAGCTGATCATGGCCAAAGCTTTCCCCATTCATTATGTTTATTGTAGTTGGAGTGAGTATTGCGATATGCTTAATGCTAAATTATGACAGTGAGAGATGATAAAAAATATAAGAAGGAGTCCCTCTATTCCCCATTCTGTCTGAAAGAGCATTTGAATAAATGCCCTGATCATGATTTAGCAAGTAATGTGGAAGGAGGGTCGCCAAATTTCAAGGCTTATTTGTAGAGTTGAATCAAGATTGATTGTTTTAAAAACCAAAACTAGACTTGCAATGTATCTCAAATATGTTAACCTCTGTGTTGTGGGGTCGGGAAGTACAGGATGGTGTTGTGTGTGCTTTATCATCATTCCTTACAATGCTATGTACGACAGTGATCGCAACTTCTACTGAAGTGTGGATGGCCGTTGGCTCGCTAGGAGCTCATCCGCCCTTTGACAGGCCTTGTTTTTGGTCCTGCTGGGGGTCCACAGCCCCCTCCTCACCTGGCAAACCAGGTGGGGGAGACGGTTTAGTCGCCGACTGTCCGACCATGGAGCAGGTGGTACGGGATTACATGGTACCCGTGGCGGGGGAAACTCACCCCGACCTGACCTGTTGGGAACAAGCTATATTGAAACCTGTTGCTTGTAGTTTTCAGGCTCCTGTATCTTCTTGCTGACGGTAGGAATTAAATGAGAGCGTTTCCGGGGTGGTGTTATCTTTAATGATCTTAGCTGCGTATTTGAGATAATACACCTTGTAGATCCCTTTGTTATTGGGGAGGTCAGTACCAGCGATGGACTGGGCATTGTCAAGTACTCCCTCTGATCTCCTTCATTCCTGAGCGTTCGAGGTTTTTAGAGATACAGCACAGAAACAGGCCCTTCGGCCCTCTGAGACTGCGTCGACTTGCTATCCCCGCACGCTAACTCTACTTATATACACACACACACACACACACACACACACATACACACACACATACATACACACACACATACACATACACACACACACAGAGCAATTTACAATTATACCAAGCCAATAAACCTACAAACCTGCACGTCTTTGGACGGTTGGAGGAAACCGAAGATCTCGGAGAACACCCACGCAGGTCACGGGGAGAACATGCAAACTCCGTACAGACAGCATCCGTAGTCAGGATTGAACCTGGGTCTCTGGCGCTGTAAGGCAGCAACTCTACCGCTAAGCCATCACTAAACTAAACTAAACAAAAACTAAAACTAAACTCAAACTAAAGTCCGTGAAGACCCCCAGTCAGGATCGAACCCGGGTCCCTGGTGCTGTAAGGCAGCAACTCTACCGCTCGTCTAACGTGTCGCCGTGGAGTAGCTGAACCAACCATAGCACAACCCGTCAGTATGCTCTCTGCCGTATACCTGCAGAATAGAGTCTTTGTCGACATTCTGAATCTCTTCTGTGGATGAGCTTTCTTTGGTGATATGTAGAACATGGGCACTGAATGTGTTTAAGAAGGAACTGCAGATGCTGGAAAATCGAAGGTAGACAAAAGTGCTGGAGAATGGGCAAAGTTTCGGAACAAAACGTTGCCTATTTCCTTCGCTCCATAGATGCTGCTGCACCCGCTGAGTTTCTCCAGCACTTTTGTCCACTGAATGTGTATGGTTATTCCTGCCCAAGATTCAGATTCAGATTCAGATTCAATTTAATTGTCATTGTCAGTGTACAGTACAGAGACAACGAAATGCATTTAGCATCTCCCTTGAAGAGCGACATAGCAAAGCTTTTTGAATAATAATAATAAGAACATGGGCAGTCACCGAGGTACGTTGTTTAGTAGCGTGACAGCCGCCGGAAGGAAGCTGTTCCTCGACCTGCTGGTTCGACAATGGAGAGACCTATAGCGCCTCCCGGATGGTAGGAGGGTAAACAGTCCATGGTTGGGGTGAGAGCAGTCCTTGGCGATGCTGAGCGCCCTGCGCAGCAGCGCTTGCTTTGGACAGACTCAATGGAGGGGAGTGTGGAACCGGTGATGCGTTGGGCAATTTTCACCACCCTCTGCAATGCCTTCCGGTCGGAGACAGAGCAGTTGCCATACCATACTGTGATGCCCAAGAAAGTCGATGTTTCGAGTTTCACCTCTATTAATTTACCGACTGAATTTTTCCATTATTTTCTGCGCATATTTTGGATTTCCAGAATCAACGTTATTTTGCATTTTGACAATAACGTCAACACCAATGACATCTTGTTCTGAGGAGATAAACCGCATATCATCTTTCATTCATCATGCATATTAACTATCAGCCTACTGAGGCTTCATAAACAAGTGTCAGTTTGACAGCAATTCACAAAAATAAAGCAGATGTTTGTCGACCAGTATTGAAAGTCGTCAATACGGAAGAAATCAGTCAGGAAGCACAAACAGAAGCTGTCAGAATAAATCTGATTAATATTAAAGAGTTAAGGGCCTGCCCCACTTAGTGATTTTTTTTCGGGGACTGCGGCATCATTGACTGATGTATCGGGTCAGCGAAAAATTGCTGGTGCGTCACGACACGTTACCGTGATGCGCGGTGATGTGTCGTGACGCGACCGTCATGTGGCGTGATGACGTATTGACACGCAGTGTTTTTTCGAGTGTCGCAACATTTTTTGTCACCGCTGGATTTTGAAATGTTCAAAATCTTTTGGCGACACTGATATGACGCGGGCAGTTGCCAAGTGGGACAGACCCTTTAGCTGATAGAACCAATTGCACACAAGGTTGAGATGTCGAAACAAACAACTGCAGATGCTGGTTTATACGAATGATAGGCACACAGTGCTGGAGTAACTCAGTGGGACAGGCAGCATCTCTCTGGAGAAAAAGGATGAGTGACGTTTCGGGTCAGGACGATTCTTCAGACCTCTTCACACAAAGTTGAGTTTGAAGAAATGTTGGGGTTTTTTTGGCGAATCGCACTTAAAACAACCCTTCTACCCCATGTTTAAGAAAGGAAAATCGAAGGTCGACAAAAATGCTGGAGAAACTCAGCGGGTTAGACAGCATCTATGGAGCAAAGGAAAAGGGCAACGTTCCGGCCCGATAAGGTCGCCTATTTCCTTCGCTCCATAGATGCTTCCTCACCCGCTGAGTTTCTCCAGCATTTCTGTCTACTTTTTACCCCATCATCACCCATACAAAAAAATGATACAGATGCTCCTCGACTTAAGATGCTTCGACTTACGATATTTCGATTTCACGATGGTGCTAAAGCGATACACATTCAGTAGAAACGGTATTTTGAATTTTGATCTTTTCCCGGGCTGGCGGTATGCGGTACGATACTCTCTGGTGATGCCGGGTAACGGCAGCGAGCCGCAACTCTACAGCGTAGAACTTTCCAATGAGGAGCTGATCGACCTGGAGGAAGAAAAAAGTAAAGAAGCTGAGGCAGAGGCAGAGAAGTAATAATCGAGGCTTAAACCGAAAACGTTCACAACAAAGAAATTGGCGGAGGAGATTGGCAAAAACTACCAGGCGGATACAGGATGCTCTTGCCCGCTACAGTGAAATAAATAATGAAAAGAAGAAACAAAATTAATAGTCAAAATTTGAAATCTTCCTGAAGAACACTATGCCTGCTAAGCAATCAATAAGTGTCAATGCCCCAATGACTTCTCCCACTATTCTCGAGCCTTAAAGCCCTGTCCCACTGTACGAGTTCATTCAAAGAGTTCTCCCGAGTTTGCCCTGATTCGACCTCGGAGATTTACGGTAATGGCCACTCTTCAGTACTCGAGGCTCTCGTGGACATTTTTCAACATGTTGAAAAATCTTCACGAATCTTCCAGAGCTTACCTGCCGTTAGTGAGTCTTCCCGAGTACCTGCCGTTAGCGCTAAGAGACGTCCCCGAGTTCCGACGTACCCGCTACGTTCATTCTCCGTGCTTACCATGAGTTTGATTATTTTTTTTTTTAACTCGGGAGAGCTTTGGAATGAACTCGTACAGTGGGACAGGGCTATTAAATTGCAAAAGGGAGGGGGGCTGTATAAACTCGATTTAATTCCCTCGACCATGAAAGAATGAAAGATAATATGATCACTGTGTTCAAAATGTTTTGGGGCTCAGATAGTGAATACAAAAAAACAATTTCCACTAGTGTGAGAATCCATAGGAACATGTATCTTGAGTTGGGGTATTCAAGCAAGAAACTAGAAGTATTTTTCATTCAAAGTAAATAAAGGAAGTGGGATATGAATCAAAAGACTTGATCTTGCTGAGCGACAAAACAAGTTTGGACGACTTACAGTAACAACTTAATTGTCAATGAAAAAGCATGTTGGCTGTTACAGTTTCAGCTTGTAACATCTTCCTTAGTCCAGCAGGCAGGAGAGTTAAAACGTTGAGCAGTCAAACAACAAGCATTTCACTGGGAATAAAATAATAAATGTACATCATTGAAGCGGTTCCTTTCAGTAAAATATACCTGTCACCATTCTACATGGTTTTCATACTCATCCCTTTGTATCTATTATGGTGACATACTTACATAAACCCAGTGGACCATGTTGGCCAGTATCTATGTCAATTATTTCAGAGACTCGTAGACCCCTATTATAGAAGACTGTATACAATATTCTTCTTGATTAGGAATATGCATGGAGGTATAGTATATGCATTACGCCATGTTAAGGGGCAGTTGCTTCCCAGCTGTTATCAGGCAACTGAGCCATCCTATCACCAACTATAGATTGGTCCTGACCTACCATCTACCTCATTGGAGACCCTCGGACTATTATTAATCGGACTTTACTAGACTTTTTCTTGCACTAAATGTTATTCCCTTTATCCTGTATCTGTGTACTATAGACCAATTGATTGTAATCATTGTAATCATGTATAGTCTTCTCATTGACCGGATAGCAGGCAGCTAAAAATCTTTTCATAGTACCTCTGAATCGAGAAACAGGGGACATAGGTTTAAGGTGATGGGGGAAAGATTTAATAGGAACCTGAGGGCTAATTTTTTTACACAACGGGTAGTGGGTATATGGAACGTGCTGTCGGAGGAAGTAGTTGAGGCAGGCACTATCGCAACATTTAAGAAGCATTTAGACAGGTACATGGTTAGGATCGGTTTAGAGGGATATGGACCAAACGCAGGCAGGTGGGGCTGGTGTGGATGGGACATGTTGGTCGGCGTGGGTAAGTTTCCACGCCCTGTGACTCTGTGAATCTTTGACACATCCCAGTATTGGACTTCAGCTGGAGGGACTCCCATTACCAACTTCATTCCTCTCTGAAACGTCATGGCTTCAACAAATTATTTTGTCTCCTGAGAATGATAAGAAACCTTCGTTATCATTCTCAGAAAGTAAACTTAATTGAAAGAATAGAATCAAGAGAGGCCACAGCAGCAAGTAGAATAATTCGGAATTATAGGTCCCCTTCAGTTCTGATAATGGGCACCGTATTATTATTATATAAGTCGGTTTATGGAAACCACGGCATTGAGATCCATAGCCATAAAAAAATAACCTTTGAATTACCAATACAAAAATAAACAGTTCCATTAATTTTCCTTACAGATTATAAGCTACCTGGTTATGCTATTTAGACATTTATGTGAACTCTTTAATTTCTGAATTCACAGGCATGGCAAAATTATTTTCCTAAGTCACAAGCTGCAGCTTTAGTGGCAAGGCAGCAAAGACTGCCCTTGAGATCTTACAATTAGTGCTGTGCCATACAAGGTGTCACTCCATGCTGTAAGGCAAGTCTAACTACAAGCCGAGCCATGTGGAGAATATATGACAAGATGTCCCAAATGTCTAGTTGTAGGTGGTGTTACGGTGCTAACTAGTGTATCTTTAATGGATGATAAATGTACAGAAACTGGCCTTATTAATGCAATGGTGTAGAATCAGCTGGCATGCTCCATCCTTTCATTAGTCTGGGCTGCTCAATGAGCATGGCCACATTTTAGTAATCCTACTGTAACAACGGCAGAAGACTTATTGTGAATATTTATTTAAGATTTTCTTTTACAAATTACACCTTCTAATAATGATAGGAACAATCCTATGATATTATGCTGGCTAATTATAATATCATGATTGAATGATCATTCAAGTCGTGTTTAATGACCATACTGTACGTTTTCTCCTGCCTGAAGTTGATTGGCATTTCCCTCGCCTCCTTAAATCTTGTTTCCATTTATCCTGGTTGTTACTCTGGTTACAAATAGTTGAGGTGCTCTGTTATATTGGATATGAATGAATGAATGAATAAATAAATAGTTTATCTCGGTCATACATTAGGAAGAACAAAACTTTACAATCTATGTGACTATGAACCAACACTGTATCCTATTCACACAACGTTCACATATCCAATGACCAAAAAAGGAATAGGCTGAAGCCACAAAGCTTATTTTTGCCTATCCTATACAATCCATAAGATAACCCAGAATATCAGCATTACAAAGGAAAGGAAAAAAAAAAACTCTAAATTGTAATCCTTACTTATTTTGCATTTTAATCATTTTGCACTATAATCCTTAATTATTTTACATTTTAAGGCTTCTTTGAAATTCATAAAACTGAATGAAGTGGTCATGTAAAAACTAAATAAATATATACAACTTAAACTTCTCCCTGCTGAATAGCACTAAGACATGCGATACTGGGTGAAAATGTGGCCTTTTTAAAATTTTGACAATAGAGTGATGTTAAACCTGTCTCTTAATTTTGGTATATTGTAGTCAAAAGTTGAGTTCAACCTGTAGAAGTATCTGAATATAGATACAAAATGCTGGAGTAACTCAGCGGGTCAGGCAGCATCTCTCGAGAAAAGAAATAGGTGATGGTTCTCGTCGAGAGCCTTCTTCAGACCCGTTATTCTAGACCTATTCCTTCTCTCCAGAGATGCTGCCTGACCCGCTGAGTTACTCCAGCATTTTGTGTCAATCTTCGGTTTAAACCAGCATCTGCAGTTCCTTCCTATACATTTTTTCAGCATATACATTTAGCATGAAGGTCAGAGGATCTATTTCTTCTCTCTGGAGATCCCATTGGGTACTTGGATCATAGATCATAGAACATAGAAGAATAAGGCACAAGAACAGGCCCTTCGGCCCACAGCGTCCATGCTGAAAATGATGCCAAATTAAACTAGTCTCCACTGCCTGCACTTGATCCATATACGGTACCTCCATTCCCTGCATGTGCACCTGCTTGTCTAAAAGCCTCTTAAATACCACAATCGCACACTCACACAACAAGTTCACTAACAAATCTCCCCTCCCCAAAACACCTGGAACCATTTCACACTTCTGACAAACCATAAATAAATTAGATGTTAGTAGAAAATATTTTTTCCCCTCAGGACAATTATTTTTGACATTTGAGAATTACCAGCGAATCTGTTCCCTCTGTCCTCATTATTCCACATTCCTCATCTTTCCAGGATTAGATTAGAAACACTACAAGAGTAGTGGATTAAAGTGACTCCAATGAACAAAAGCCCTTCTAACGTAGCGTATCTTTACACAATATAAATATTAGTTTAGGAAGGAACTGCAGATGCTGGTTTACACTGAAGATAGATACCAAATGCTGGAGTAACTCAGCGGGACCCTTCAGAAACAGGGTCTCAAAACGCAACGTCACCCATTCCTTCTATACAGAGACGCTGCCTGTCCCACTGAGTTACTTGAATATTAGTTGAGTTTAATTTCATTTTGAGGTATAGCGTGGAAACAGGCCCTTCGGCCCACTGAGTCCGTGCCGACCGACAACCACATTGTACACTGGTTCTATCCTACACACCAGGGTCAATTTACAGACACCATTTAACCTCAAAACCTAAGGTAGACAAAAATGGCTCTTAGCTCCATAGATGCTGCCTCACCCGCTGACTTACTCCAGTATTTTTGTCTACCTTGGGGTGGAAGATTGCAACCTTCACGTGGTCCGCCCTGTTTCGACTAATACAGTCAACTCGACGTGCACAAACGGAAGGTCAAATAGAACAAGTTGTCCAACAACGTTAGGCTGTGCACGCCACATGAAAGAAGAAGAAGTCTACCTTCGATTGTGCCAGCATCTGCAGCTCCTTCTTAAACCTACAAACCTACATGTCTTTGGAATGTGTGGGGGGGGGACCGTAGCACCCGGAGAAAACCCACATCACAGCGACAATGTAGAGACTCCGCACAGACAGCATCTGTGGTCAGGATGGAACCCGGGTCTCTGGCGCTGTAAGGCAGCAACTCTACCGCTGCGCCAGTGTGCTGCTAGCCTTCTCTCCTACTGCTTTCTTGCTACTTCAAGAGTCAAGAGATCCAAAAGTGGTTTATTGTCATATATCCCGAAAGGGAAGAATGAAATTCTTACTATCTGCCCATTTCTGACATTTACAGATAATGTTTTAAAATGTTCCAGAAAAAAAATATTTTTTCAATTTAGCAGGAAGCAATACGTAAGGATATATCGTAAACCATTGGGATCAGAGGATGCATGTGATGACGTTGTTAGTTTTAGGGCATGTACGCTTCACTACATTAATGAGATTCGTTGAATTCCTCAGGGTTCATGTTTAAATAAAATCTCGCCTCTGACAAAACCTGTTGGCAGCACATGCAATGTGCAGTCTCCGAGAGACCTCTGCCGATGGAACACTTGATCGGTCGCAGAAGAGGCAGGTTTACAAACGCCACCCCCATTGAATTTCGTGGGACATGACAGAGGCAACTCAGACAAGGGCAAGCTTGTTGCAATTAAAATAGTCCTCTTCATCAGTTAGAAACTTACTTAATTAAAGGTGATGAGTGTGTCCTGTGCAGCAACTCATTAACTTATTGAGTTTTTAAATAGTTAGCAGACTGATATGTCAAATTGTCCTGAGCAATGATGGCAAATGCTGCTTGCTGGGGGAGGGGGGGTTAGAATGAATTTGCCATTTCATGAAAATATAATCAGGAAATATAATTCAGGAAAAAAGGGCTAAAATTACTATAAAGTATGCTTTTTTACCAAATCCTTGTCGTATACAAAATAAGTAAAATTTTTACAAGAAGCATAATGTTCCTATCGACCTCTTGTAGCACGGTTTGCACCTGTAGTGAATTGCAGAGAGACTTTGAAGCTCTTTCTTAGAGTCATAGACCAATAGACCAATACAACACAGAATGAGGCCCTTTGGCCCACATTTTCCATGCTGACTAAATTGATGATTTGGGCTATTCTCACTTGCCTGTGATTCATCCAGAGCCCTGTAAACCCTTCCTGTTCATTTCTCTGTCTAAATGTCTTAAAACTCATCATTGTATCTACAACTTCCTCTGGCCAGATTAAGATCGAATATCAAGAATATATTGGGTTTTTTTGTATAGGAAGGAACTGCAGAAGCTGGTTTACACCGAAGATAGACACAAAATGCTGGAGTAATGCAGTGGGTCAGGCAGCGTCTTGAGAAAAGGAATAAGTGACAGTTCTGTTCCCAAACCATGTTGTGCTGCATCCCCATGTGAAGGTGGAAAAGTATTACAATGTCACAATAGACAATAGGTGCAGGAGTCAGCCAGCACCGCCATTCACTGTGACCATGGCTGATCATCCACAATCAGTACCAAATTCCTGCCTTCTCCCCATATCCCTTGACTCTGCTATCTTTAAGAGCCCTATCTAACTCTCTCTTGAATGCTTCCAGTGAATTGGCCTCCACTGCCTTCTGAGGCAGAGAATTGCACAGACTCGCAACTCTCTGGGTGATGAAAACCATCTTTCTTCTGATCTGCAGGAGAGGGTCCACTTCTAAAGGCTTGACTGAGGCAGCAGGAAATCAGCGGCTAAGTACCCCAAACAAATAGACCCATTAGGTCATGTGTAGGAATCTCCTCAAGGTACGCTTACATTGAAGAAGTTTTGCGACATCCTCTCTCGTTGCTCCCCTCTGCGGCAGTCTGAAGAAGGGTCTCGACCTGAAACGTCACCCATTCCTTCACTCCAGAGATACTGCCTGTCCCGCTGAGTTACTCCAGCTTTTTGTGTCTGTCTCCCATGAGATCACGTCACAGCTACTGCTTCCCCTGAATACCATCACTGAGCTTTATGTGTGATTTTGACAACAAGCCTGTTTGTCTCCGGGCAGAAGTAATAGCAGAGACAGTAAAGGAATAACTATTGTGGTGAAAATCCATGAAGATAGGAATACATTTTAAATCTGCACAACTCCCTTCCTGATGTCAGTCCACATGTTTTTCCCCTGCTTGCCCTCTTCAGGACAGCTTCCGTTTCTTCGAGTGAGAGAGAGAGAAGAGAGAGAGAGTAAAAAATATGGAGTGTACCAGCAATTGCATAATAGGGCAAAGGGTTAATAGCTCTTGCATATTTACGGTGAAAGCAAGGGTTAATTGGTTTCAAAAACATTTTCTTCAAAAACTACCATCTGTTTGGAGACACGTGACCGTGTAGATGAACATTTTCACCAGAATGATTTCTTACAAGAGAGTATCTTGACCAGGAGTTGACCCTACATAAAGCCCACACTCGCTCATCTCCAAGGAGCTTAAATGCTTTTCATAAGAGCAGAATTACAACGGAATTCATTGACAGCAGTTTGACCCCAGCGGTAGCTAAACTGATTTTATATCAGTAGACAATGAGTGTTTTTTTAATGTCGCCAACCATGATGTACAGGGGACAACTGCGAGAGAAATGTCACACTGTGTAATGCGCTGGAGCAGAAAGAGCTGCTCTCCCATGGCGCCCCGGGTCTCCAACTGCTCCCTCTATGCCCCTGGTGAAATGATCTAAGTGATTCTGGCCGCCTGCCACAAATCTAGTTTGCTGCTCCACAGAAGCTAGTCCTGAATCGTGAACATGGTGCTGTCTTTGTTCGTAGAGAGACAAAGGCAGAATCTAAATGTCGGCGTGCTCTCTCCCATCTTCTTAGAGTCGTAGTGTCGCTGAGCATAAAAGCAGGCCCTTCGACCCGACTTGACCATGCCAACCCAAGACACCCCATTTCCTTTTGTCACGGTCCGGGCTACAGAACAATCAAAACTGACTGCAATGGTGTAAAATCATTATGTTTAAACAATGCAAGCGATGGGCAGCGCAGCAGTGCAGCGGTAATGTTGCTGCCTCACAACGCCAGAGACCCGGGTTCGATCCCGACTACGGGTGCTGTCTGTACAGAGTTTGTACGTTCTCCCCGTGACTGTATAGGTTTTCTACAGTTGTTTTGGTATCTTCCAAATTCCAAAGACGTGCAGGTTTGTAGATTAATTGGCTTTGGTAAAGTTATAAATTCCCCTAGTGCGTAGGATAGTACGAGTGTACAGAGATTGCTGGTCGGCAGGGACTTGGTGGGCTGAAGGGCCTGTTTCTGCACTTTGTTTATCTAAATCTAAAGTAAAGTCTAAATAGCCTAAAATAGAGTAAGAACACACCAGAAATGCATGGTTGGCCTGTCTAAAAACCGGAGCACATGGAGGAAACCCTCATGGTCAAAGGGAGAAAGTGCAAACTCCACTCAACAGCATCCCAGGTCAGGATGGAACCTGAGTTCATATGTTCATAGGAGCAAAATTAGGCTATTTGGTCCATCAAGTCTACTCCACCATTCAATCATGGCTAATCTATCTTTCCTTCTAAACCCCATTCTCCTGCTTTATCCTATAACTCCTGATCATGCTGACCAACATGCCCCATCTACACTAGTCCCACCACAACAACCAACATGCCCCATCTACACTAGTCCCACCACAACAACCAACATGCCCCATCTACACTCGTCCCACCTTCCTGTCTTTGGCCCATATCCTTCCAAACCTTTGAGGGGAGACCCAATAGAAGTATGTAAAATTATAAGGCATAAATATGGTGGACAGTCAGAACCGTTCTCCCAGGGGGGTAAACTTGAGGGCATAGTTTAGTTTAGTTTAGTTTAGTGACACAGAATGGGCATAGACCCTTTGGCCCACTGAATCCGCACTGACTAGCGATGCCTGGACATTAACACTATTCTACACACACTAGGGTCCATTAACATTTTTTACCCTACAAACTTGTATGTTTTTGTAGTGTGGAAGGAAACCGAAGATCTCGGAGAAAACCCATGCGGACACGGGGAGAACATACAAACTCCATACAGACAGCACATGTAGTCGGGATCGAACCCGGGACTCTGGTGCTGAAAGCGCTGTAAGGCAGCAACTCTACCGCTGTGCCACCGTGCAGCCCCGCTTTAAGGTGAGAGGGGAGTTTACTTTATAGAGAGGTGAGTGCCTGGAACACGCTGTCGGGGGTGGTGTTGGGGACAGATACAATAGTGGCAATGAAGAGGCTTTTAGATGGACACTAGGTTATGCAGAGGATGGAGGATTATAGGTATTGTGCTGGCAGAAGATATTAGTTTATCCAGGCATCATGTGTGGCATGGATGTTGTGGGCCGAAGGGCCTGTTCCTGTGCTTTACTGTTCTATGAGCAGGTACATACTTGGGACCTTTAGACTGAAATCCAAGAGCACTGTATCATATTCTGTGGGGCTGTGACAAGCAAGGAAACAGTGAATTTCAGTGTGACCCAATTTCCTCTTTAATAGTGTTTAAGAAGGAACTGCAGATGCTGGAAAATCGAAGGTACACAAAAATGCTGGAACTAGGCAACGTTTCGGGCCGAAACCCAAGGGTTATGCCTATTTCCTTTGCTCCATAGATGCTGCTGCACCCGCTGAGTTTCTCCAGCATTTTTGTGTACCTTCCTCTTTAATAGATCATGTTTCTAATAATCAGGCCTAAAATGGTAAATAGTCACATAAATTTAGTTTAGTTTAGAGAAGCAACGCGGAAATAGGCCCTTCGACCCACCGAGTCCACGTCGACCAGCGATCCCCACACACTAACACTATCCTACACACTTGGGACAATTTACAATCTGCACCGAAGCCAATTAACCTACAAACCTGTACGTCTTTGGAGTGTGGGAGAGGAAAATGGAGCACCCAGGGAAAACACATGCAGGTCACGGGGAGAAGGTACAAACTCCGTACAGACAGCACCCGTGGTCAGGATCGTACCTGGGTCTCTGGCGCTACGAGGCAGTGACTCTACCGCTGCGCCACCGTGCCGCCCCTAGGCAAAACCGATTATTTCTACCACGGGGTTGTTGCAGAAAGTCACAGCTTTCTCTTCAAAAGATGAAACTCCAATTAGCCAAACCTTTGAAAATAAATTATTATTACAAAACTTCTTAAAAGTCTTTGTTGATGGTAGCCTGTGATTTTTTATTAATTAGGCCACAGAAGTAGTTTAATAAGGCTGTAACAATTAGCCATGCAAGCTGTTCAAGTAATTTCCAAATGTCAAGCTGTTATTGAGGCCAATTAAGAAAGACAATGTCCAATTCCATTAGTTTTTTGAATCAACCAGTTATTTTTTGACCCCCCTCTATCACCAGCATCTTGGGTGAAATATGTTACTTTCCGAAACTGTGCACAAAAGTCTAAATGCTCTCCGTATGGTTCATGTCATTTCGACAATCTGAGTCTTTGTTTTGAATTGTGGGAACACAAAGCAATGTTCTGATCGCAGGTAGACACAAAATGCTGGAGTAAGTCAGCGGGTGAGGCAGCATCTCTGGAGCAAAGTAATGGGTGACTTTTCAGGTCTCCAATGGAAACTATATGATTATTCAGCCCACTGTCTCTGCCTCTTTCTTTCTTCTTCCCCCCCCATCCTCACATCAGTCTGAAGAAGGGTCTCGACCCGAAACGTTGCCTATTTCCTTCGCTCCATAGATGCTGCCTCCCCGTTGAGTTTCTCCAGCACTTCGATTTTCCAGCATCTGCAGTTCCTTCTTAAATATTTAGTTTGGGCAATCGCTTGAATTATTCCCAGTGTACAGGTTCTGGTTGCCCTTCGACTATCTGTGGTTGTGGCCGTTCAGCTTGGGGGAAGGGAACTAATAGTTCTCACAATAATTATTTTAGGGTTTTTAATGAAATATCTGCCTTGGGACAACTTACATCCTCAGTTCAATTTATTGTCCAGAAGGAAGGTTTATTATCTATTTAATTGCAAGCCATTGCACAGTTAGCCAAAGCAAAGGCTGTACAGCACAATAACATGGCACCCATATGTTTTAACTAACTGGTTTGTTGCGTAGTGTTGGGTGGGTCCCATAGCTGGTGAGATAGAGGGAGAAAGGTAAGGAGCAGGTAGACATCATCCCAGGGCAATTGCTATGTATGTAGCGCTCCATACCAATATCATGTGAAGAGAGGGGGCTTTGCATTCAAGTATGTGGACCACATTGTTTCCTCAAACGTCCCTTAACTTGGGCACGGTTAAGTCTGTGAGAGGTGATAGTTACCCTTGTACGGGTGGGAGAGGAGAGGGAACTGTGCTTCGGCCCACCACGCCCTTGAGCTCGGCTTCGGAAGGTGCCTCCGGGATGGACGGGCAAGGAGAGGGATGTGGGTTCGCAGGTCGACCCGCACGTCTAGGGGATGGCGCCGGCTAGAGGCCTCGCGGCAGCCTGGGACTCGCCTGGAACAGGCACCGCTCATAATACCTAGAGAGTGGACTGGACTCTGAAAATGGCACCAAAACATGGCGCCCCTTGCATGCAGGATCAGTGGACTATTTTTGTGCATTTTGCTAATCGGGGATGTGCTTGGGTGTGGCAATACTCTACTGGACTGTTTGTAAGAAAATAATTTCAGTTTGCATTTTCACTGAGCACATTTGATAGTAAAAGCACCAATGACCATTGACCATTGAGGTGTGGTGGTGGAGGTAGATACGATAATTACTATTGGTAGTTTACTTTAGTTTAGTTCAGAGATACAGCGCAGAAACAGGCCCTTCGGCCCACCGATTCCATGCCGACCAGCAATCCACACACACTAACCCCCACACACTATCCCACACACACTAATAATAATAATAATAATAATTTTATTTATAGAGCACTTTAAAAACAATTATAGTTGCAACAAAGTGCTGTACATCACTAATCATTGGCAAAAAGTTAATACACACCAAAAATAATCAAAAGAAATAGTAGGAAAAGATATGTAAAATAAAGAAACATTAAAAACACACTAGGGACAATTAACAATTTTATCAAGCCAATTAACCCACAAAACCCGTACGTCCTTGGAGTGTGGGAGAAAGCCCACGTAGGTCACGGGGAGAATGTACAAACTCCTTACAGACAGCACCCGTAGCCAGGATTGAACCCGGGTCTCCAGCGCTGTCAGGCAGCAACTCTACCGCTGTACCACCCTCCTGATACAAGAAGATTAACATTTACCTTCAAATTAAAAGTGCTGACAAGAATGGTCTCGTGATTGGAACTCAATCTACTGTGTGCAAAAAAAAAAATGAGACTAAGTAATTTGGGCACTGTCTCCTTCATGGATTTGTTGTATGGACCAGCCAAATATAAAATCGCTATTTGGTGGAGTAGGCAAGTCAAAAGTAGAAGCCAGACGGTTTGAAGAACTTGTACATGTGTACGAGACAGCAGAGATGTGGACAGCTGCCTGGAGAGACCTCCGAGGCAAACTCATTGAGAGGCTTTCAGTGATGTCTGATCACGTTATTGCAGTGTGTCATCTGCGATGAGGAGGAGGCTCGGGATAATTTAAATGTACATCCTGTCAGAGGACTGAAGGCCCTCCAGGGACACAACATTTACAAACATCTTCTCCTGTTCCACGCGTGCCTTTGTACCTCCAATGGAAAAATAAATGACTTTGCTCGAAGGATGTGAAACTTTGTTAACAGAGATTGAAAGCGACCACCATATATTTTCCTTTGTCCATGTTTGAATCATTTTACCTGAGGACTGAGCATGGGATGTAGTCAACAGTTCTCTGTGATCATCAACAATTTGGAACAGAGAGCTCTATCCCTTACGTTTGGAGATGGGCTATGGGCGGCAGGGTTGAAGTTTGCTAGGCTTCCACTTAGTAAATTCAGTGCAGCAAACCGACCTGTTGACGTTTGTCACCCGTCTAGGCATCTGACACATACGGCACAGTGGCACAGAAGTAGAGTTGCTGCCTTACAGCGCCAGAGACCCAGGTTTGATCCTGACTACAGGCACTGTCTGGACGGAGTTTGCACGTTCTCCCCGTGACTTGCGTGTGGGTTTCCTCCGGGTGCTCTGGTTTCCTCCCACACTCCCAGGATGTACAGGTTTGTAGGCCAGTCGGCTCTTGTAAATTGTCCCCAGTGTATGTAGGATAGTGCTAGTGTATGGGGTGATTGCTGGATGGCACAGACTCGCTGGGCCGAAGGGCCTGATTCCGTGCTGTATCTCAAAAGTCTAAAGTCCTGGTGCACTGGGCTTCAGTCTAATAAAATCACTGTAGCAAACCAACCTGGCCACTTTGGTCACCTGTCTGGGAACATACACATCGTAAACATCCGTTCTACATATCCACCATAGAAAATAATTGAGAAAGACTTATTATAAGACAATTAAACCATGACATTGGAACAGAATAAGGCCATTCGGTCCATCAGGTCTATTCTGCCATTCAACCATTGCTGATTTATTTTTCCCTCTCAACTACATTCTCCTGCCTTCTCCCTGTAAACTTTGATGCACTTCCTAATCAAGAATTTATCAACCTCATCTTTAGAAACATCCACTGACTTGGCCTCCGCAGACGTCTGTGGCAGTGAATTCCACAGGTATGCAACCTAATTGTCCTTAATAAATGTTTGCAAACAATATCCCCGACTCTGGTTTCGCTGCCTGCTTGAATAGGGATGGGGCATAAATGTGTTTATGTGAGGTCTTGTGTCATATTTATTGGCTCCTGTCACAAGTGTGTGGATCTTATGACCCCTATGGTTCTAGAGGCATTGTTTCTTCCACTTCCCATGATACATTAGATCAAACTAAATAATTTTTGTCCAGACTTTAGAGATACAGCGCAGAAACAGACCACCGAGCCTGTGCCGACCAGCGATCAGCCACACGCTAGTATTATCCATACAGTATCCAAGGGCACTGTAGCATATTCTGTGGGTCTGAGCCAAGTAAAGAACCAGTGAAATTCAAAGTAACCCAATTTCCTTTTTAATAGATCATGTTTCTAAACGTCAGGCCTAAAATCATAAATAGTCACATAAGTTTAGTTTAGTTTTGAGAGACAGAGCGGAAACAGGCCCTTCGGCCCACTGAGTCCATGCCGCCCAGCGATCACCCGCACCCTAGTTCTATGTTGTTCCTCTTTCACATCTACACGCTAGGGGCAATTTACAGAAGCCAATCAACCTGTGCACATGCACGTCTTTGGAATGTGGGGGGAAGCCAGAGCACCCGGAGTAAACCCACACGGTCACGGGGAGATGATACAAACTCTGTACAGACAGCACCCGTAGTCAGGATCGAACATGGGTCTCTGGCAGTGTAAGGCAGCAACTCTACCGCTGCGCCACCGTGCCGCCACTTCAAGTTGACGGCGAATGGAAGATGGGAGAGCGGGTGGGAGATTTTGCAGATTCCACCGGGGGGGGGGCGAAAAAGGAGGACCTGGGGTGGAATACTTTGTAACTCTGTCAATGCCCTTTACGTGGCGGCCCTTTGCATACCTTGGGTAGGCAAAATAAAGAATATCACTGACAATAAAGCAGTCATTCATTCATTCATGCATTCATACATTCATTCATTCAATCAATCATTCATTCATTCAAATTTCTGGGGCAGGACATGAACTAGCATGTGCGTACACAACGGAGACAGGATTGGCTGTGATGATCCAGTCAAACGGCCTGCTAACACTCACTGTCACTTGGAATAATGGGCA
The DNA here is from genome assembly GCF_028641065.1 of Leucoraja erinaceus. NCBI lineage: Eukaryota > Metazoa > Chordata > Chondrichthyes > Rajiformes > Rajidae > Leucoraja > Leucoraja erinaceus. Next base: position 4,247,140 of record NC_073409.1, read on the forward strand.
ACAGGGAGGGGGTCAAGTGGATGATTAGTGTCAGGAGAGCACATGAAAAAACCCCATAAGACCACATCATAGTTTGAAGAAGGCTTCTGACTCGAAACGTCACCTAATCCTTTTCTCCGGAGATGTAGCCTGACCCGCTGAGTTACTGAGTTACTCCAGCATTTTGTGTCCAGCTTCCATGCAAACCAACATCTGCAGTTTCTTTCCCAGACGTGTGACGAGGTGATACTTATGAATTGAATAATGAATGTTAGATAAACAAATAGGACTGATACTCATCTATGGGGAAACAGCCGATGAAGATTAACTAATGGGTTGCCTGACCCTGCGGAACCTGTTCTGCCTTTTGAAAGCAAGAATAGGAGGTCTGAGGGACCCCGTGCAGAGCTCATCAGTCTCACAGGGTAATAAGGTCATTGTGAAATAACTGGGAGGCACTTTTCCCAGTAAACATGTGCTGAGTGGAGCTGCCTGACCTTATGTTGTAGAATCCAAATCCATCGACTCAATTGCCAGAAAACATGACATGACCTTTCAGATTCAGTAAGCATCATTTTGGAGCAGGCAGCATGCTCTTTCCATTTCACATCTGCCCCCAGGGCCTTAAGTCACTGGGAATAATGACTCTAGCTCTGATCTGAAGTAAATTAATGAAATGTGCGCGGAAGCCAGTTTGACCCTGGCAGCTTTTTTTTTTTCGTCACTAAGCAATATTACTGGAATAAATCATGCCTCTGTTTTGTTAAAATGTTGCTATCTCTGAAAATTATCATTCTTGGTTCAGGTTAATTTTACAAAACCCTGCATTATTTCCAGCCCACTGAATTATTTTATCCCGACCCGTGGTATATAACATGCTGAAGGTATCGGGGGTTATGGGGAGCAGGCAGGAGAATGGGATTGAGATGGAGAGATAGATCAGCCATGAGTGAAGAGAGGATTAGACTTGATGGGCCAAATGGCCTAATTGTGTCCCTTTAACTTATGAACTGATGATAATAGCTTAGTTTAGAGAGATATAACATTGGAAAAGAAATAACCTTCGGCTCTCTGAATACACACCAACTATCGATCGTAACTATCGAACACTAGTTCTATGTTATGCCATTTTCACATCCACCCCTTACACACTAGGAGGCAATTTACAGTGGCTGATCCACCTGCAAACCCACATATCGTTGGGAAGTGGGAGGAATGTGCAAACTCCATACAGACAACACAATCAAGATCGAACTGGGGTCTCTGGCATGGTCAGGCAGCAGGTCCACCAACTGTGCCACCCTGTTGGTGAATGCGGACTTTAATATATTAATAGCCATATAGTACAGTACAGACAGCACCCTTAGTCGGGATCGACCCAGATCTCTGGCGCTGGATTTGCTGTAAGGCAGCAACTCTACCACTTCACCATTGTCCCTAGTGTGTAGGATAGTGCTAGTGCATGGGGTGATAGCTGGTCAGCATGGAGTCAGTGGGCCGAAGGGCCTGTTTCCACGCTGTATGTCTAAAGTCTAATAGTCCACTTGACCCATTATCTACTATGGAAATTGACCTCAATAAAATCAAATTTGGGTATTGGGCTCCAATCCTCTCAGAATTGGACCATTTCCTCTGGAATGCCAGAAGTTGCGGGATACCTGATAGAAATATAGGCCTGTTCTTGCAAAGTACTTGGACTATCTTTGATCGGACTTTACTGGCTTTACCTTGCACTAAACGTTATTCCCCTGTCGTATCTGTACAATGCGAATGGCTCGATTGTAATCATGTATTGTCTTTCCGCTGACTGGTTAACTCACAACAAAAGCTTTTCACTGTACCTCGGTACACGTGACAATAAACAATAAACTAAACTGCTCTATGTTCTATCTATGTTCTCTGAACTTCTGTAATGCAAATGATCAAAGTGAAATTAATGGCCAAGTTTTGAATTATGTATAAACCGAGATTTAATTTGCATTATAAGAAAGCTCTCGCTCATCACAAGCTTCAGTCCCTGATCCTATCCACACTACATGAAAATGTCTATTCTGCACTATGTTGTAACATTTGATTATGAAATTGCTGCAGATGTTAAATATGTGACTAACAGCTAAATATTACTTGAAGTAAGTTAATGCCATTGACCAAATCCTGCAACTAATTGGCATCTCTGTTTAAGAACTTTGCAATCAGATTTTGTCCATTTGTTTGAACAACCTCGGAAACATTTTAGTCAGGAATGGACCAATTCATACGGAAGATTTGCCCTGCACCTCACAGCCGTGGCTCACTGTTACACAGAGTATTTTGGTCTCACAGCCACAGGCATGCGGATAGAAACTTTTAATAGAAAATTAAAAATTAAAAAATAACACATTTATTTAAAACTTCATTCAACATTTAAATTAATTAAACCATTAATATTAATTACAAATGAAATGAATACTGCCTGCCTTCACCTACCCTTTTTAGTGAAAGCTGGTGATCCTATACAAATAAATGCAGACTTGGTAAAATGTACCCAATGTCCAGTCTAAAGCTGAGGGGACAGATATAAACGCCTCCTGAACACTCCTTGCATTGCATAACAATGCACGGCTGTGTAATTTAGTTTATAGTTTAGAGATACAGCGCGGAAACAGGCCCTTCAGCCCACCGTCCCCACCGACCAGCGATCCTCGCTCATTGACACTACCCTACACACACTAGGGACAATTTACACTTACTGTATACCAAGCAAAGTAACATACAAACCTGGACATCTTTGGAGTGTGGGAGGAAACCAAAGGCCTTGGAGAAAATCCATGCGATCACTGGGAGAGCGTACAAACTCCCTACAGACAGCCCTAAATCGGGATCGAACCTGGGTCTCCGGTGCTGCAAGCGCTGTAAGGCAGCAACTCTACCGCTGCGCCACTGTGCCGCCCTGTGGATTTTCTCAATTTATAATTGCAGCCAAAAGGTAGGAAGGTTCAGCAAGCAGCAGGAGGTGGTATCATACGCCAGGAGAAAATTCACAAGACACGGAATACAATAACATAGCCATCTCACCAGACTATCTCGCAGCTGGAACAGTGGCCAAATAACTTACCTTTGAAGGTGTGCAAGGAAACATTTGAAGTAATATTTGGAGTATTGTGAGCAGTTTCGGGACTTATACTTGAGGAAGGATGTACTGGCATTGGAGAGGGTCCAGAGGAGATTTACAAGAATTATCCTAGGGATGATTGGGTTAGCATATGATAGCATTGGGCAAAGAGATGATCAATAATTTTCCACAATTCTGGAAAGGGACCCCAAGTCAATGAGTTATGGCTCGGGGCAATGTATTTAGGGCTAATACATGTGGTGAAGATAGTCCTCTCTCTGATGGTGCCATGTCAATGGGAGATCATCCTGAAGGAAACAATGAGCAGCTCAAGCATCCTGCAACGGGGCGTCATATGTCAGGATGGTCACGGTGATGCGGAGGTAGAGTTGCTGCCTTAAAGCGAATGCAGCGCCGGAGACCCGGGTTCGATCCCGACTACGGGTGCCGTCTGTATGGAGTTTGTACGTTCTCCCCGTGACCTGCGTGGGTTTTCTCCGCGATCTTCGGTTTCCTCCCACACTTCAAAGACGTGCAGGTTTGTACGTTAATTGGCTTTGTATAAGTGTAAAACAAAATTGTTCCTGGTGGGTGTAGGATGGTGTTAATGTGCGGGGATCGCTGGTCGGCACGGACCCGGTGGGCCGAAGGGCCTGTTTCCACGCTGTATCCCGAAACGAAACAAAACCTTCTAGCTACATCATTGTCCCCTCACTAGTACCGGTTGTGAGATGATATCTCCTCAGGCTCTCTCTCCTCCGAAGCTTCATTGCATTGCAAAATTAGCCAGTGGGCATCCAGTGACAAGATGCTGGTGTTGTTGGTCAGCCCATCAATGTAGTTCAATCCCCCAGTCTGGCCTTCAACCTCTAGTTCAACACCCCTCTGGCCATGCCCAATAATTGCTTGATTCAAGTATGTATCCAGTAACACACTGGGCTGTGGCGAAGATGTTAACCGTATATGTGGTGACATGTTGAGCTACATGTTGGCAAGTTACCCATCGAGAACAAAAATGTACAAAGGCCTCGCTCATGAAGAACACTCTACAAAGAAAGACCAAAAATAGATAAATGGACCCTGAGCCAAAGATTCTGGTTCTTGTGTTGTTGCATATCTAAAGTTGTTTCAAAGGCCTCCTCCAAATAAAATGGGGGCATGGGGTCATATAGCATGGCAACTGGCCCTCTGCCTAACTTGACCATGCCAACTAACATGCCACATCTACTCTAATCCTACCAACCTGCGTTTGGTCCATATCCTTCTAAACCTGTACCTGTCCAAACGTTTCTTAAACTTTGTGATAATACCTGCCTCAACCACCTCCTCTGCAGTCCGTTCCACATATCTACCATCCTTTGCATAAAAAAAGTTGTCCCTCGGGTTCCTGTTAAGTCTTTCCCCTCCCATCCCCCCCCACTCCCTCAACCCCCCCCCCCCCCTCCCAACCCCACATCCCCCCACTCCCCCCCACCCCCCCACCCCCAGTCACCTTATACCTATGTCCTCTGGTTCTTAGAAACATAGAAACATAGAAATTAGGTGCAGGAGTAGGCCATTCGGCCCTTCGAGCCTGCACCGCCATCCAATATAATCATGGCTGATCACCCAACTAATTATCCAGTACTTCCCTTCTCTCCATACCCCCTGACCCCCTTCGCCACAAGGGCCACATCTAACTCCCCCTCTTAAATATAGCCAATGAACTGGCCTCAACTACCCTCTGTGGCAGAGAGTTCCAGAGATTCACCACTCTCTGTGTGAAAAAAGTTCTTCTCATCTCGGTTTTAAAAGGATTTCCCCCTTATCCTTAAGCTGTGACCCCTTGTCCTGGACTTCCCTAACATCGGGAACAATCTTCCTGCATCTTGATTCCCCCTACTCTGTGTAAAAGTGATTTAGCTATCTAACCTTCTCCTGATCTTATACACCTCTATAAGATCACCCTCATCCTCCTGAGCTCCAAGGAATAAAGTTGTATCCTACTCAACCTTTGTGTATAGCTCAGACCCTCGAGTCCTGGCAACATCCTAGTAAAATCCAGTGGAGGTGACTGAGCCCAGAATGTGGCCAAACATTTGACAGCAGCACTAGAATACAGAGTGGCACCAAACCAAAATACATCTGTAAAATGTGTCCCCAACTGTCTCCAATAATTAAACTAAAAAAAATGACAGCTGCTCTCTAAATGCCCACATTCTTGTTATCAGTGAACCACATCACATTGTAGGCCAGCCCCTATTTTACCAAAGTGGTCGAACCCACTACACTATTAACCTTGATGATTCAAAGTCTGGAGTAACTCAGCGGGTCAGGCAGCATCTCTGGAGAAAAAGGATGAAGTTTTGGGTCAAGATCCTTCCTCAGACTCTACGAAAGGTTCCCGACCCAAAACATCACCATCTGAGGAGGTTTCCGGACCCAAAACATCACCCAGGGGTCTGAGGAAAGGTCCCGACCTAAATCGTCACCCATTCATTTTCCCCAGAGATGCTGTCTGACCCGCTGAGTTACTCCAGCACTTTGTGTCTATCTCCATTGTAAACCAGCATCTGCAGTTCCTTGTTACATTGATGATCCGAATGTGTATTTATCACAGTGTCATCATTGCATTTAAACATAGGCCTCGGCTGCTGTTGGTAAGAAAGAGCAATCTCTCTCTCGGTCGGGACTGAGTCGGTACAAGTGGCATAAAGCATTAGGAAAGTCAATAGCCCAGTCTCGCAGGAAATATAACAGGGCAGGCCTTTGCTCTGATGGCCTCTTTGGTTAACCTGTCAACCTTCATTGTTGAAGGCTGTTAATGAAAAGTGGCCTCAGGGGAGAAGTTCTGAAGTATACCAGTCCCCAAGGAACTGAAACCAAAGTCTGCATTTCTCCTGCCCTTTGATTCCAGGTGCCAAATTTATAACTCAGAGTCAAGAGTGTTTAATTGTCAGATGTACAAAAATGGAACAATGAAATTCTCACAGCACATCAGGTTTGGCTGAAGAAAGGTTTTCGGCCCGAAACGTTACCTATTTCCCTCGCTCCATAGATGCTGCTGCACCCGCTGAGTTTCTCCAGCACTTTTGTCTAACATCAGGTTAGTAAACCTCGACGCCGTTTCAAATCACTAAGGATTCAGATAATGCTCCAATTATTGCATTGCTTCTGTCAATGGAACATCTTTATTTTCAGAGCAGTTGCCAGATTATTAAGCATGCAAATGATCCCTAAGCCAATGACTGTCAATAGATTTCTCTCCTGCAGTTTCTAGTGTTTGTGCATATTCAACGTGATAGAGTCTTACAGCGTGGAAACAGGCTCTTCAGCCCAAATAGCCCACACAGGCCAACATGCCCCATCTGCACTAATCCCACCTGCATGTATTTGGCCCATAGCCCTCCAAACCTATCCTATCCAAATGTTTCTTAAACGTTGCAATAGTCCTTGCCTCAACTACCACGTCCGTCAGCTCGTTCCACACACCCACCACCCTTTGTGTGAAAAAGTTACCCCCTATTCCTACTAAATCTTTGCCCCCCTCACCTTAAACCTATGTCCTCTGATTCTCGATTCCCCTACTCTGGGCAAGAGACTCTGTGCGTTTACCTAACCTATTCCTCTCATGATTTTGTACACTAAATCGTTCCTCCCTTACCTTAAATTATCTTCTACTTTAATAATATTACTACCATTAAAGAACTTTTCCATCCGTTCCACTGATGTAATGAACAATGTGCATGCTTGATTGCACATTTTCACTGTCTGCACTTCAGCTGCCATTTTGCCCGATTCCTAATCTAACCAGTGATGCTTTTGCACTTAGGTAGACAAAGGTGCTGGAGAAATTCAGTGGGTGCAGCAGCATCTATGGAGCGAAGGAAATAGGCAACGTTTCGGCCCGAAACGTTGCCTATTTCCTTCGCTCCATAGATGCTGCTGCACCCGCTGAGTTTATCCAGCACTTTTGTCTACCTTCGATTTTCCAGCATCTGCTGTTCCTACTTAAATGCTTTTGCATTTAAGCATAGAAACATAGAAAATAGGTGCAGGAGTAGGCCATTCGGCCCTTCGAGCCTGCACCGCCATTCGATATGATCATGGCTGATCATCCAACTCAGTATCCCATCCCTGCCTTCTCTCCATACCCCCTGATCCCTTTAGCCACAAGGGTCACATCTAACTCCCTCTTAAATATAGCCAATGAACTGGCCTCACCTACCTTCTGTGGCAGAGAATTCCACAGATTCACCACTCTCTGTGTAAAAAATGATTTTCTCATCTCGGTCCTAAAAGACTTCCCTCTTATCCTTAAACTGTGACCCCTGGTTCTGGACTTCCCCAACATCGGGAATAATCTTCCTGCATCTAGCCAGTCCAACCCCTTAGCCTTCTCCACCCTATGCTGCCTGGTCTCCTGCATGTTTATGTTCAGTGCTGTTATCAACATCTCTTTCAGTGCTGCTGTAAGTCACTGTGGCTCTTATAATTGCCGCTACATGTGCATTATCATCTCACTGCACCCATCCAAAGCATTTTGCCGTTGAGTTGCTTTGTCTACCCTGCCTGCAGCGCTTTGATGCAGCCGGTCAAGGGAGTCAAGAGCGTGTAATTGTCATGTGTACTTTCAATGGAACAATGCAATTATTCCTTGCGGCAGCAATAAACACAATGCACCTCGATAATATAGAATAATATGGAATAAACAGTAATTCAATACCAATATCAACAAAGTCCAAAGTACTTCGAACGAGCGGGTCAGGGGTGGTGGTGGAGGCAGATATCATAGCAGCATTTAATAGTCTTTTGGATAGGCACGTGAATGGCTTAGACTTTTGTAGAGACGTGAATGATCCCAGGGTCTAGGCTAACATTTGATGAGTGTTTAAAGGCTGTGGGCCAGTATTTGCTGAGATTTAGAAGGATGAGGGGGTATTCTCATTGAAACCTACTGGATAATGTCTGGATGGAGTGGATGTGGAGAGGATGTTTCCACTAGTGGGAGAGTCTAGGACCAGAGGCCACAGCCTCAGAATAAAAGGACGTACCTTTAGAAAGGAGATGAGGAGGAATTTCTTCAGTGAATCTGTGGAATTTATTGCCACAGACGGCTGTGTATCTTTAAGGCAAAGATTGACAATTTTCTCATTATTGCGGGTGTCGGGGGTCAATGGGAGAAGGCAGGAGAATGGGGTTGAGGGGGAAAGATAGACCAGGCAAGATTGAATGGCAGTGTAGACTTGATGGGCCGAATGGCCGAATTCTGCTCCTAGAACTTATGAACATTTGAACTTATGAACTCGGATATGTAGGGAATGGAGGGAAAGGGATTATGTGCAGGCTGATAAGAGTTTGGTCTTGGCATCATATTCAGCACAGACATTGTGGACTGAAGGGCCTGTTCCTGTGCTGTACCTTTCTATGTTCTGTGTTCCTCAGTGCAACCATAGACGTTCGTAGTTGAGGTTAGTGTTGTGTAGTGTGATGGTTATTGGGGAAAAAGCTATTCGTGAATCTGGTGGCCAAGGTTTTCATACCCCTATATCTTCTTCCTGGTCATAGCTGGTGAAATGAGAGCATGACCAGAGTAACAATGAAGAGTTTTGCCACACCTGTTGTTTTTTTCCCCCTATGTATTTAATTGTTTTGTCTATCTTTGTCATCAGGTTTAGTGAATCCCGTAGCTGAGCAATAAACCAGACTTACAATCTACATTACAAACTATATTCATCTTAGGAGAGATTACTGCAAGAGGTTCCACATGAGTGTACAGCAGATATACAGAATGATGATAAATGGACACACTGATCTGTTCTGTATTCATGCCTACTATGTTCTGTGTGCTGAAGCAAAGCAAGAATTTCATTGTCCTAACAGGGACACATGACAATAAATTATCTTGAATCTTGAATCTTGACGATGATATCATCAACAAAGGCAGATCATTTACAGACAAATATAGGTCCTCCACCAAGTCTCTGACTACTGGTGGTCCTGCATCTCCGGACAAAATTACGAGAGTGTATTTGGAATCTTCCCTCCCCCCCCGGAGGTCCCCACGAAAATATGGCACCTAGGCCGGGTGAGGCGGCCAATCTTGACCTCATCGGGACTTCCGTGGACGATTGGCGGGTGGAATTTGCCCCCCTTGCGGGCCGGTGTCTCGACCCCTCGGCCACCTGGGCAGAACGTTCCGGTAGCGTCGGACTCCACTCGAAAGCCGTGACCTCTGTTGGTCCGGCAAAGCGAATAATCCAGCAACACTCTGGAACCAAGTTGTGCCCGAAATTCATTGGTGGACCTGTACATCACTGAAGCTGTTCGAAGTACCGCTAAGCACCAGATACTTTATTTGTGAAATGCCAGAAATGGTTTGTTGCAGTTTGTGATTTAATCTCGGCGTTAAGTAGAGGCATGAAATCTGTCAGGTTCCCTTAGAAACCTGCCCTGAGACAGTCAGAGTGCAAACACTGCCCTCTGTAATGAGGTAATCAGATTGGTCACACAGCCTCTCAAGAATCCCGACTCTATTTTATTTGCTCTTAAACACACTAACTACTCCAGATTAAACTATTGGTGAGGAGAAAAAATTCAACTCTTGTCCAACGACATTTATACTCATGAAGAATTTACACCGATAGCTAGACACAAAAAGCTGGAACAACTCATCGGGTCAGGCAGCATCTCTGGAGATACTGGATGGGTGGTGTTTCAGGTCGAGCCCTTTCGAAAAGGTCCCATCCTGAAATATCACCTATCCGTTTTCTCCAGAGATGCTGCCTGACCCGTTGAGTTACTCCAGCATTTTGTGTCTATCTCTGATATAAACCGGCATCTGTAGTTCTTCATTATTACATGGATAGGTGGTGTTTCGGGTCGGGACTCTTCTTCAGACTGATTGTGGTGGGAGGGTTAGGGGGGGAGGAGCAGAAAGCTGGAAAAGAGATGTGTGCTGGCCACAGATGTCAATCAGCAAGCATGCATTACAATTGCTCCACTTTTTTAAAATCTCTACTCTGACAGCAACATTTCTTACTTTAACTATGGCTATCTGTACACTGCGAATGGTTCGATCTGCTGACTGGTTAGCATGCAACAAAGCTTTTCACTGTTCCTCGGTACACGTGACAATCAACTAAACTATAGTCACAGAATGAGGCCATTCGGCCCATCGCGTCTACTCCGCCATTCCAACATGGCTGATCTTTCCAATTGTCATGCATTCCCCTCGCAATCCCATTCTCCTGCCATCTCCCCATAACCCCCAACACCCGTACTAAACAAGACATGTGAGATGTTGATGTTGATAGATTCTTGCTGGAAACAGCAAATCAACTGAATGAGATCAATTGACCCTTGTGAGAAAGTCACTGGATTTTTTGTAGTACTGAACTCCACAGATGATGACATTCAGAGACTGTCCCTTCGTTCAGTGCTGACAGCTTATTGCAGTTCCATTGATGATAGGTTTCAGCATTCCCCCAAGGAGGATACCAATAAGCTGTCTGCTCCCAGGGTCTGAGGTCTGCTTGTGAAGGAGCTGCAAATGATGGTTTTGCTGCCTTACAGCACCAGGGACCCAGGCTCAATACTGACTGACCAAAGGTGGGACTAGTGTAGATTGGGCATGTTGGTTGGCATTGGCAAGTTGGGCCGAATGGCCTGGCTCCATGCTGTATGGCCTGATCAGTACAGGCATCAGACGTTGTGGGGAGAAGGCAGGAGAATGGGGTTAGGCGGGAGAGATAGATCAGCCATGATTGAATGATGGGCCAAATGGCCTAATTCTACTATCACTTATGACTCTATGACTCTAAAGCAATAATCAACTTTCTTCAGGGCAGGGCAGGGGTGAACTATGGGAGACCTCTAAATGTCTCGTTTATCCCAGCTTCAACTAGCACCAAGTCACCCACCAAATGACCTGAACAAGTCGCACGCACTGCAGCACGAATAACAACATTCACATTAAGAAAGAACCATTTGACTTTTGCGCGGTTAAATCGGCATTCTTCTAATAACAAAAAAACAAAGCAGAACGTTTCCAAAGCCATCCTCCTGGAAACGGAGTTAAATATAGACGTTGGCGAGCATGGGTCACTTGCGGATTGTGATCTTGTTCAGTGATCATTGGGACGATGCAGCTCAGTCAGCTGTCAGATCCTGGACGTCTTCCATTTATGATCTAAAAGGATTTAAAACAACACTCAAATTTGCTGGGGGAATGGGTTGAAAATACTCAGCGGGGAATAGGCAAGACAGAACTCTGTTTAAAACTAAAAGCTGCGTTAAAGCACTAGCATCTGGTATCCACTACATTAATAACATTACCATTCTGAAGACTTAGTGGATTCAAGGCAAGTATACAGTAGTTTGGTGTGACAGGTATTTCAGAAGCTAGCCCTGCATTCTATTACCAGGGAACAAAACTAGCTCACTTAATAATTGATTAATATTCATTGTAAAATATCCCAAACAAATTTCATCAAAGCAAATGCATTTGACTTTATCTTTTAAACAGATAGGGTTGCGAGTCATAATAGCTGACACGCTGAAACCTTTGTCTAAATGCTATGCATTGACGCATAGTGATCTCAGTGAGTTCCTGACATCACCATAATTGACAGAAGGGCCTTTGCTGAACCTAAAACATCTTAAAATACATTAGAAAGTCCTGGAGTGCTAAACATAAATGCAGGCATGATTCATGTCATTAAGCAGTAGGCAGCTCTTACAGTTACAGTACGTATAGGTCAATGAAATACATGGTCGGCTTTTAACCCTTTGCATCTTGGAAGCCAACAAGTGAATAATCGTTCATTCTTATGTTAAACTGTAGTTATTGGGATGCCGTTCCATCTGATTGAAGTTTGAGGATGCAGCTATTTTAATCCAGTTTAGTTTATAGCCACGTGTACCGAGGTACAGGGAAAAGCTTTTGTAGCATGCTAACCAGCCAGCGGAAAGACTGGACATGATTACAATCGAGGACCTATTACAAGTATGAGGTGCAATAGTAATCTAAAAAAAAAAACAAATATATAAATAAGCGGAATCAGGGCCTGGTAACGGGAGGTAAAATAACAAAAACAGACTTGGTTGGTAGTCCCCTTTCTGCGGAGTTTAATGTTATAATAGAGCGATTGTTTCCACTTTCTCTTTCTCTCTTTTCTAGGGTCTATTTTCTCACTTTACTTCCTTCTCTAACTTCTTTCCTAAGGGGCTTTCTTTTCCTTACACTCTTACACTGCACGACTCTCTTGCACTTTCTTTACTTTCCTTACTTCTACCTTTTTCTTAAAGCTCAAAAAAAAAAAAAAATGAAGCGGTACAAAAAATGTATCAAGATATATGTGTTGTAGAATTGTAATTTACCGTACTTCTAATAAAAATAAAAAAATAAAAAAAAACAATCGAGCCGTCCGCAGTGTACAGATGCACGATAAGGGGAAGTTTGTTATATAATAAGTTGTATTATAATATTATTATTATTTAATATATATGAGCATGTGGGGAGAAAGCTGGAACGGGGTACTGATTGTGGATGATCAGCCATGATCATATTGAATGGCAGTGCTGGCTCGAAGGGCCGAGTGGCTACTCCTGCACCTATCTATGTTTCTATATATATAAAGGGAAATATGCAGAATAGTGCAATTGTGATCATAAACCCGATCAAGAGCGCTGTCCTGCTGGGTTTTCATCTTTTCCGTTTCATCTCTGAGACCTGAAACAGAGAAGATTAATTGACGATCGGAATAGTGATTGTGCTTTTAGGGAAGAGCGGGCACAAAATGTTAGTGTTTTATTGATTTAATTCAATCTGAAACGAATCTGAATCACAACACGAGATGCTGGAGGAGCTCAGCGGGACAACCCGAGTTGAAAGATAGGCCCCCAACCCAAAATGGCCTCTGTCCAATCCCTTCACAAATGCTCCTCGTCCCATTGAGTTCCTCCAACACTTGGTGTTTTAATTAAGATTCCAGCATTTGTAGTTCAAGTTGGTGAGATACAGCGCGGAAACAGGCCCACCGAGTTCACGGCGAACAGCAATCACCCCGTCCGCTAGCACTATCCTGCACACTGGGAACAATTTTACAAGTCTGTACATTGTTGGAGTCAATCTTTGGTTGGAGTGTGGAAGGAAAGCAGAGCACCCAGAAAACCCATGCAGGTCGCAGGGATAACGTGCAAACGCTGTACAGACACCACTGGTAGTCAGGATCGAATACAAATCTCTGGAGCTGTAAGGCAGCAACTGTATCGCTGTGCCACTGTGCCGCCCCTGTGGTCCTTTTAACACCGTTTTTTGCATCTCACTTATTTAGTTTAGTCAGGTTTCATTGCTTAGTTATTTTTTGTTCTAAATAGAGTTTTACAAAATACTGCTTTTGGCTGCTCTTTATGGATAGTGCAGCCACGGAAATGCTCTCGTTCCAAATTAGCGTCAAATCATCTATTGTTGGGTTGTTACGGATACTTAGGTAACTAATGGAGGTGCTGAGACACAATTACCTTCCAACTGTGAATGCCTTGCCTGTTGCTATTTCACCATGATTTACAGCAAATAACCCATAATCTGTCTGATGGAACATTGATCGAATCACAGAATGAGTGTGGTTCACAAAAGAAAATGAAACACGGGTCCCTTTTTCAACAACTTTATTTTTGTTTCTACTGCCAATAACAGAGGTAATTTGGCATGCAAAACCATTATGAAATAGGCTGTGCTTGGGAGACTATAAGGTTGATATTTTTTAGTTAATTCAGGGAAACTGATTAAAGAATAAAAATCATATAATAGACAGTAATTCATTCCCATTGAAATGCACGAAGCATTTTAATAGCTGGGAAGGTTAAAAATGAGCAGGGACGGAAAGGAAATTATTTTTACTCTAAAGCCTTTCTTGACGTCCTCTGAGTGAGGATTATAGGTATGTATTGATGTATGTACTTAATTCTATGAACCACTGTTGTATAACGTTAGTACCTCCACCAATGTAAAGCACTTTGGCCAACGAGGGTTGCTATAGAAATAAAAGTGACTTGACTTAGCTGTACTTGTGCTGTTCTCGTGCTGTATTTGTGCTGTATTTGTGCTGTTCTTGTGCTGTACTTGTGCTGTACGTGTGCTGTATTTGTGCTGTACTTGTGCTGTACTTGTGCTGTACGTGTGCTGTACGTGTGCTGTATTTGTGCTGTACTGTGCTGTACTTGTGCTGTACGTGTGCTGTACGTGTGCTGTATTTGTGCTGTACTTGTGCTGTATTTGTGCTGTACTTGTGCTGTACTTGTGCTGTACTTGTGCTGTACTTGTGCTGTACTTGTGCTGTACTTGTGCTGTACTTGTGCTGTACGTGTGCTGTACGTGTGCTGTACGTGTGCTGTACGTGTGCTGTACGTGTGCTGTACGTGTGCTGTACGTGTGCTGTACGTGTGCTGTATTTGTGCTGTACTTGTGCTGTACGTGTGTGCTGTACTTGTGCTGTACTTGTGCTGTACGTGTGCTGTACGTGTGTGCTGTGCTGTACTTGTGCTGTACTGTGCTGTACGTGTGCTGTACGTGTGCTGTACGTGTGCTGTACTGTACGTGTGCTGTATTTGTGCTGTACTTGTGCTGTACTTGTGCTGTACTTGTGCTGTACGTGTGCTGTACTTGTGCTGTACTTGTGCTGTACTTGTACTTGTGCTGTACGTGTGCTGTACGTGTGCTGTACGTGTGCTGTACTTGTGCTGTTCTTGTGCTGTTCTTGTGCTGTACTTGTGCTGTACTTGTGCTGTACGTGTGCTGTTCTTGTGCTGTACTTGTGCTGTTCTTGTGCTGTATTTGTGCTGTACGTGTGCTGTTCTTGTGCTGTATTTGTGCTGTACGTGTGCTGTACGTGTGCTGTACGTGTGCTGTACGTGTGCTGTACTTGTGCTGTATTTGTGCTGTACGTGTGCTGTACGTGTGCTGTTCTTGTGCTGTACTTGTGCTGTACTTGTGCTGTACTTGTGCTGTATGTGTGCTGTATGTGTGCTGTATTTGTGCTGTATTTGTGCTGTATTTGTGCTGTACGTGTGCTGTATGTGTGCTGTACTTGTGCTGTTCTTGTGCTGTATTTGTGCTGTTCGTGTGCTGTTCGTGTGCTGTTCGTGTGCTGTTCTTGTGCTGTATTTGTGCTGTATTTGTGCTGTTCGTGTGCTGTTCTTGTGCTGTGCTTGTGCTGTTCTTGTGCTGTATTTGTGCTGTTCGTGTGCTGTTCTTGTGCTGTTCTTGTGCTGTTCTTGTGCTGTTCTTGTGCTGTTCTTGTGCTGTATTTGTGCTGTTCTTGTGCTGTTCTTGTGCTGTTCTTGTGCTGTATTTGTGCTGTTCTTGTGCTGTTCTTGTGCTGTATTTGTGCTGTACTTGTGCTGTACTTGTGCTGTACTTGTGCTGTACTTGTGCTGTATTTGTGCTGTACGTGTGCTGTATTTGTGCTGTACTTGTGCTGTATTTGTGCTGTACTTGTGCTGTACTTGTGCTGTACTGTGCTGTATTTGTGCTGTACTTGTGCTGTACTTGTGCTGTACGTGTGCTGTACGTGTGCTGTACGTGTGCTGTACTTGTGCTGTTCTTGTGCTGTTCTTGTGCTGTATTTGTGCTGTACTTGTGCTGTACTGTGCTGTTCTTGTGCTGTACTTGTGCTGTTCTTGTGCTGTATTTGCTCTGTGCTGTACGTGTGCTGTACTTGTGCTGTATTTGTGCTGTACGTGTGCTGTACGTGTGCTGTACTTGTGCTGTACGTGTGCTGTACGTGTGCTGTACTTGTGCTGTATTTGTGCTGTACGTGTGCTGTACTTGTGCTGTACTTGTGCTGTACTTGTGCTGTACTTGTGCTGTATTTGTGCTGTATGTGTGCTGTATTTGTGCTGTATTTGTGCTATATTTGTGCTGTACGTGTGCTGTATGTGTGCTGTACTTGTGCTGTTCTTGTGCTGTATTTGTGCTGTTCGTGTGCTGTTCGTGTGCTGTTCTTGTGCTGTTCTTGTGCTGTTCTTGTGCTGTTCTTGTGCTGTTCTTGTGCTGTTCTTGTGCTGTTCTTGTGCTGTTCTTGTGCTGTATTTGTGCTGTTCGTGTGCTGTTCTTGTGCTGTTCGTGTGCTGTTCGTGTGCTGTTCGTGTGCTGTTCTTGTGCTGTTCTTGTGCTGTTCTTGTGCTGTTCTTGTGCTGTTCTTGTGCTGTTTTTCTGCTGTGTGCTGTTCTGTGTGCTGTATTTGTGCTGTATATTGTGCTGTACTTGTGCTGTACTTGTGCTGTTCTTGTGCTGTACTTGTGCTGTACTTGTGCTGTACTTGTGCTGTATTTGTGCTGTACTTGTGTGCTGTACTGTGTGCTGTACGTGTGCTGTACGTGTGCTGTACGTGTGCTGTACTTGTGCTGTACGTGTGCTGTACGTGTGCTGTACGTGTGCTGTACGTGTGCTGTATTTGTGCTGTACATGTGCTGTACGTGTGCTGTACTTGTGCTGTAGTTGTGCTGTACTTGTGCTGTTCTTGTGCTGTTCTTGTGCTGTATTTGTGCTGTACTTATGCTGTTCTTGTGCTGTACGTGTGCTGTACGTGTGCTGTACGTGTGCTGTACGTGTGCTGTACGTGTGCTGTACGTGTGCTGTACTTGTGCTGTACTTGTGCTGTACTTGTGCTGTACTTATGCTGTACTTGTGCTTGTGCTGTACTTGTGCTGTACGTGTGCTGTACTTGTGCTGTACTTGTGCTGTACTTGTGCTGTACTTGTGCTGTACGTGTGCTGTACGTGTGCTGTACGTGTGCTGTATTTGTGCTGTACTTGTGCTGTACTTGTGCTGTACTTGTGCTGTACGTGTGCTGTACTGTGCTCCAAGTTAGAAAAAGTATCAAATCAAATTAAAATTCTAAAAATTGAAAAATCTTACCTTTAACTTTATAGAAATAAAGCACCGTACTCATCAATATGTAAAATCAAAATTCTCATCAAAGAAAGCAACGTGAAGTTAAGTGGAGAGTTATGGAGCAAAGGGTGGAAGAAGAAAGGGCAGCTGTACCCATTCTCCATTCTCAACCTCTCATTCCCCATCACGTGCCACACTGCAGATACAACACATAATGTCAAATCTTTGCCTCGGGCAATTTGATTTCAAAATAGAAATCAGCTCATGTACAGTACAAGATGAAACAAACCATCCAGAATAGATTGTGAAAGAACTGATGAAGGTTTTTTTTTCCCATCTGGTTTAAAGATTCATGTGATGCTGGTTATTTCAACACCAGCCATAGAGCACACAGCACAGAAACAGGCCCAACTTG